>NC_080048.1:38543874-39143874 GCF_026212465.1 Amaranthus tricolor | reverse complement strand
ATATATATATATATTCAAAAGTGTACAATATACAATATTTATAAAAGTGATAATGATGACCCTTTGTTTTACAGGGTCTTTTATGACCTGACCTGACCTGAGCTATTCTAATTTTAATTTTCTCACCCAATTAATTACAAAGCTTGAATAATCATAATACTCTCACCGTATAAATCCAAATTAAATATCACTCGTACTCCCATGACTTCCTCTCTCTTCACATACATGAACCGTCCTATACACCCAACCAACACTTGCCACGTCACCCTCATCAATGTTTCCCCAATCTTATCTGTATTGTGTCAGAAAAATGGTTAAATATTCAAACCCGTGAAAAAATATTTTCAAAAATAAAAAAATTAAATCCAGCTGTCATCCATTTCAAAAGTACAACATCTTATCTTAGCTGGCATTTTTCAGACTCTGACACAACCAATTATAAAGTTCCACGTGTACTCTCCTTATTGGGTTGAAACCCTTGACTTATTGTGGGCCATATGTAATTTCCCAGCAAGAGAACGAAGTATTTGCCACGTGGCATCACCTTTTTCGATCTGATCGTTAAAAAGTAGGGCCCTACTTACAGCTGGGTCCCACAAATTCCTTTGTATCTCCGTAAGATTCGTTTTCGCCACGTGATCGAGTATCTGACCGAGTTTTCCGATGTCGTTTTCCGGGACTGTGAGAGAAATATCAGACCATGGAACGACGTCGTGGAAAGGCAACTGAATACCGTCAGCTATAATAACAGGAACACAACCAAGTGCAACGGATTCAACTAAGCGTGGACTCCATGGGGCCCACCCTAATGGGCATAAACAGAAGACAGAGCGTGCAATTTCTGACTGGTAACCGGGAAATCTATGACGCTTTAGGTAAAATCTCCGATCATTGTTGTATTTCCTCCAAATGTGGGTTCGGATCGCTCTGTTCAATCAGGGGCAAAGTCAGAAAAAAAAACATAGCATAGAACGACATGCCAGATTAGATAATAGACACAAGAATTGTAAAAATGAAACGATATTCAATTTGGAACGGAAAACGAAAATACAAGTCAAAAATACAACCTAGATTGACTAGGAACGATTGGTTATGAGTTATGTTACTTGGACTCGGGTATTGATGTTAGATACTGGTATGTGTCTAAGTGTCGAATAAGTCTAAATATTCTATTTTACGCCTAAATTGAAGTGTCTAAATGTCATACCAATGTCCGTGTACAAAGGATAGCACACGGATACGTGAAGCAAAAAGAAGAGTACAAGTAACATAGATTACAAGAACATCATGTATAAAATAATATATTTGAAAACAAAATTAATTAAACGGAATTTTTTTTTTGCCTTAAGAAAGTGTTTTAAATGGAATTTTTAGTTTTTATCTCGTTTTTCCTTTTTTTTTTCTTTAATTTGTAAATAAAGGTTAAAATACCTTTTAAAAATGATTTTCTACACCGGAACGTCATGTTAAGCGATTTGAATCGCGTTTTATGGTGACGGGTTCCGATGATGAAACGTTTCTATGTTTCTCGTTACATATAACTATGAGCCGGACCTAGCAACCCCATGTGATTTTGCCAATGTGTACAATCAAAGGAATAATAATAGAAGTACTACTGTAAAAATAAGATTATGAATGTGTGAGTGGAGTCATTGTTGTAAAGGGAATTTTTTTAGGTCATGATCATACGCACTAATAACAAATAACATGGTGCAACTTTGTTTAGGATGAATACCACAAAGTATTTGTTTAAAGTATACTCTATTTTAGTATGTCATTTCTTATAGATTAAGTTATAGTGTACTCTATATAGTAACAACAATTTACACTAATCTATAAAGATTGAATTTAATTATTTTAACGTGTAAAATAAATGTTCACTTGGATTTAACACATAATAAAGAGTAATTAAAATTTAAAGTAAAAATAATTTAGAGTTTATGCAATAATATAATACTAATTTCAACATAAAATCATAATAACTCTTTGATTTAAGGTAGTTCCCTCTAAATATGCTATATTGTAAATGCCTATATTTTATAATTATTCGAAATTAGTTCTTATTAGCCGCTACCTACAAATTTCCTATAACAAAATTATGCCTCGCAATTTAATTTTCCCTCAAACGCTTATTAACTTCTATAATATGATTAGATAAAATGACACAATAATTTCACTACTCAATTTTACTACTAAATTTCAATTAAATAGATAAAATTAAAAGCAATAAGTATTTGAAATCAAATCCTTTCAAAAAAAAAAAAGTATTTGAAATTTAATAGAGCTTATTTCTATTAATACAAAGATAAATAATTGCGGTTCAAAATAATTGGTGTATTTATTGCACATCCATGACTAAATTTTTCCCATATATACAAAATTTCAAATGAATTTTTAAAAAATATATTAGTTTATTGGGCTTGAAAACGTAAAAAAGAATATATGGTTATTTTTGGAAACACTTCACTTGTAAAAGAGGCGAAATACAACTTGATTGTACAATAATTAGTTGTGAAAAATAAATAACACCAACAACCAAATACTAATATTGGTTTAAAAATTTAAGAAATATTTTACAGTTTTTCCAAATATATTAATTCATTTATTATATCACCTTTTTTACGGTTTTTATTAGTACTCATCTTGTGTGAGATTGTCTCGCCCTTAGACATATTAATATTCATATAAATAGTACATTTTTATTAATTCAATAAAAATGGTCTTACGTTTCATTTAAAAAATTAGTTAAGTCTTATATAAAGTCGTTTTAACTATGAAACGATAACATAATATAATTAGTTTATATCCCGATTTGATTATTTCAAAATTTAACAGTGATCACTTTATATTTATTCAGAACGATTTTAAAATTATAATTTATTAATTTAAGAAAATAAGTGTATATTTAATTCTCAACATCAACATTTGAAAATTTGTTAATAATAACCACATGAAAAGGGCAAGAATGGAAAAATAAAAATAAGAGAAAGAAAAAGTACTTGCTGTAAAAGCGACCGCTGACATTTTTAGGATTGACCTCCATTTTACCCCTGAAGAATGCAAATATTTCACGACGACCATTTAATGGCCACCTTGATAAAGTTGACCGTACACTTTCCGGCGACACATACGGTGGAACCACCACACTCTCCGCTTTTTGACATGGGTGATTATATTGAACTCCAAAAGTTTGTATTATTATCGACGCTTTCAAACCGTCCATTATTCCATCTTCAATTGCGACGTTTTCCTTCAAAAATCAAACAAAATATGAAATGGGTTAGCATTTTATTATTTTTGACGGATAAATGTGTCATTAGATTTAAAAAATGGCAGTTATGTTTTACCATGGTATGAAAACAAGCGCCAAAATCATGGGAAGCGACGAAAATATGGTCAGCACCGTTGGTACGATTCCAGAAAGGGAAGGAAGAGGAGATGAGATTAATGGCGGAGGAAATAAGGGTACGAGCATGACCGATTGCTGGGAAGCCATTAATGGTGCTAAAATTGCAGGAAACATAAACAGGGACGAAGAAGAAATCAGCTTCATTTGGGTCAAATGTTCTTACATCGCTTTCTAATAAAGCTTTATGAATAGCAACTTCAGATGCGAATAAATGTTTTTTGCATCTTTCATTTTTTAACCAATCTCCATTGTATTTTGCTGGTAATTCATAGATATAAATCTTCAATCCCTTTAACAAATCTATCGAAGAAGGAGATGATGAAGATGAAGATTCAACCAGAGAACGAGATTTAACTACAGATGATGAAGATGAGAAGGTTTTGAATGGAGGAAAAGAGATGAAGAAATAAACAGAGATGAAAAACCATAAAAACCATTTAAAACATTTAAAGAAGAAATGATTATAATGGGAAGAACTGAAACGTTTGCCATGTCTATGATGATTAGAATGAAGAAACCTCATCTTTACATAGAACCCTCTTCTACCAATAACGGGTTTAATCAAATCCGCCATAGTTGGGCGCGATTATCTAGGAGAAGATTCTATAATAGTGGTTGAAATGGGTTTTTCCTTGTTTGGTTATCAAAAACAGAATAAGGTGAGAGAAAATGACTTAGAAAGTTTGTTGAAGGTTCGTTTTAGCTTAGAATGAAGAAAACCCACTTCTAACATTGAGGGTCTGTTGAAATCCGCCATTGTTGAGAAGATTCTGTAATGGTGGTTGAAATGGGTTATTCCATGTTTGGTTTGCTGTTAAGGATCAGAAAGAGATGAAGGTGAGAGAAAGTTTGTTGAAGGTTCGTTTTAGGTTGATGATGAAATTCTAGAAGATGATGTAATTGGGGATGGACATGGGAGAGTTGTTCTACTACTATTGTATTGGTTTTGGTTGATTTCTGTTATGGATTTAATTAGTTTTTGGTAGTAACCAAAGACTACTTTATTTGTATGAATAATAATATTGGTGTACTAAAGGACATAGGAGTAGCAGAACATGGTATTGGTATGAGGATAATAAATTCTAGCTACTTTCTTTGATATTTGAAAATTGTCATGGTGATATTGTATAATTAGGTAAATTATGTAAATGATATTAAATAAGAATGAAAATAGTAAGTGATAGCGAAATTATCATAAAAATAAATTATAGTATATTTATTGAGTCAGGTTAAAATGCAAAGTATAACAAATTTTTAGAAATAAGTGGAGTATAAACATTTTGAAATTGATGCACTATAATTATCGCTATATTCGGTATATCACGTTTATAAAATTATTCTAAAGGACTAACGGTCTAAGAAGCGTTAGTGGACAAGTTAGTTGATAGTTGAGTTCAAAAAAAGTATTATAAGGGTTAAAGAAGAGTTAGATGAAAACACAAGTTACTTTGTAATGAGAGATTAAAAAGTTACTAACAATTAAACCCTCAACTCGAAAATATAGTACTTTTTTAACATATCTTGATAAATTAACTCTTAACCATCATTAATTTTGGCTAAAATGATTAATTGACATAATATTTGGATTAATATGACAAACATCACTAATTTAAATCTCATATACCATCCAATGGAATTGAATTTTGGTTAGAAATAAATTGACCAAAAAATATTATATCTAATTTAGTTTAGAACCTTATGTATTATACTTAATAGCATTGCGTAAGGTTGGTTAATATCAATTACTAATTATTTGCTCTAAAACCCGTTTTGCTATTATTCACTCTTCAATATTATTTTTTTATCTCCAATTAATTATTTGTTTTTCAACCATAAAAAATTAAATGGTTCATGCAATATGTACTAAGTCATGTAAAAGCATGAAGTACGCTATTTGTTTGTCTAAAAGAACTAATACTTCCCTGTCCAAATTAGTTGCAATATTAACAAAATTGATACTATTTATTCATTACTTTTAATTTGTAATTAGTTTTTAATTCATAGGTTAAAATATAATCAAGTGAAATCTTGTTTGATTCGTCTCATTACAAAGATTATTAATATCAAATTTTTATAATTTTTTATTATATATAATTAGAGATATAAGAATTAAATTAGTGTATTAAACTGCGTGAAAAAACAACGTTGCAACAGGAAAAATATTATTTATCTATAGTTTAAGAATAGAACCAAATAAAAGGAATAAATAAATGAAATCAAGAGAAAGTATAATAAGGAATAAAATCATAAGAAAAAGAAAATAATACAAATTAAAAATTTATTCATTTATTAGTAATGGACAAACTACGAATTGTGTGAACTAGGTTTTTTCAATAGAATACTTACTTTTGTTTAAAGTGGGAAGATTAGAATAATTAATGTTGGTTTTGGCCATGGATAGAAAGAGGTTTGAAAGCGATAATTAATAAGAATAATTTAAATTTAAGAACATTGAAAGAGTTCATGGGTAATTGTGTTTAATGTTTCAGTTAATTTTACTAGAATACCCTTCCATGTCTTGTATTAAGAAATGTTTTTGTTTACGTTTTGGACCATTTTTGGCGGCTTTGTCTTTGGCCAAGTTAGCCATTCCAAAATTCAAATGTATACTTTCTCTTCTCTAGCGTTCCATTATACTTGTACGGATAAATAATAATATTTTCATAAACAATATGTCATAATCAAGAGCGAGTATTATATAACGGAAGCAGTATATTATTACTTTCTAAGAAATCGACATAGTTGTACATTGCATATAATTAATAGAAAAATATACAATTTAAATCGTGTGAAAGGTATTCATAAAGAGTTCAATCGTGTTGATGTGAATAAGAGAAAATGTTAAAAACATTTACATTAAAAAAATAATAAAAAAGAAAAAAATGGTTGATTAAAAAGAAAAATATAACAATATCTTAAATAGATAAACTAAAATTTCAAATGATTTTTATAATAATTTAAACCTCTTTGAGGACCTGATTAGAAATAAGGGTAGTTGGAGGCGTCATATTCATGTTTTAGACCACTGATTTCCTCTTAGATTACTTATTGGTGTTCTCCTCTTGTTTTTCTGATTTCTATGTTTATTATTAGTATTATTGTTTTCATTTTTATTTTTTTAATTATTTTTAGTCAAGTGTTTTTATCTATATGCATTTAATTTATCTTTCCCGTGCAGATACATCTCTTTACCTTTCTCGGTCGGGGGACTCCTTAGACCGCGCTCTCCTTTATGGGTATAAATTGTCGTTGTCCTTCCCTTTTTAGATCCTGTTCATAGTTTTATATGAGCGTAATACACGATGATATTTTTATAATAATTTACTTACTTTATTGTAATAACAATGAGATTGTCAGATTGCATTACCCCATACGGTATTACAGCTAAGGTAAGTGTCAATGGGTCTGTTTCTTTCTTCGTTTGGGATGATCATTGGTCATGTGAGGACTATGAAAAAATTGACATATCAAATATTATATTTTTTTTATATAAATTACTTACAATATTAGAAATATCGCATTATTTATATATTATTCATAATTTATAATTAATTTTTAATTTATAAGCTAATTAAATGGAATTTTATACGATTTGTCTCAATGTAATGATTATTACCATTAAATTTTCAAAGTTTTTTATTGTATATAATTGGAGATATAAATAATTGAATTAATATATTAGACTGCGTGAAAAGACAAACGTTATAAATATTTTGAAATGAAAGAAGTTGTTTTACTTATAACATATCACACCACATGTATTGATATTTTAAAATGTGATGTAATAAATTTATAGGGCACAGATAATATTTAATTTGTTCCTTTTATTATATTTGTTGCAATTTATTTTTGGCGAAATTTAATTCGTAATTTTGATCAATAATATCTTAATGTATGTATAGTTAAAAATTATAAAAAGTTGGTCTATGAAAATATATGATTACACAATTCAAATATGATTCATTCCACTGTATTTTTTTTAAAATTAGCCATAATATATTTAATAAATTTAAAAGATACATAATTTTGATAAATCTAATAAAACGAGTATTTAACATAGGAAATAAAAAATAACCCATTTCATGATCTCTCATTCGTGGATTAAATAGTATTTAGCCAAGATTTCTATTATGATTGGAACTTTTTTTAGATTAGTTTAATATTTCTATGAAGTCATAAAAAAAATTGACACAACTCAAAAATATAAATATAAATTTCTCGTAGTAGGGTTAGAAGTTAGAACCCTAAAAAAGAAGGCCAATAGGGTTAGCAAATAATTGAAATATGCAGAGATAAATAGTTGAATCTAAGGGTATGTTTGAATTTGGTATAAATATTTAAGGGGTAAAAAAGTTAAAGTAAGAAAATAAAGTTGATAAATGAGTAATTAGTGAAATTTAATTGTTGTAGAGGTAGAAGAATAGTTGCAAAGTAATGAAAAATGAATAGAACTCTCAATTTTATGAGGTAAATATTTATCCTATGAGAGGATGAGAGAATATATTACCTCCATAATAGAGAACATCATCTTCTTTTTCCTTTATTATTTTTTTTTCAGACTCATTTTACCTTCTTCATAACTATCTCAACCACTCCAAATGCATTTTTATTTGCTTTCATTTCTTTAGTTTGATTTTATTTTCCCCTTAAATATTTACACCCAATCCAAGCATGCCCTAAAAATAATTTGAGACCAAATTAAAAATGTTGATACAATAAAGAAATTTAATGTGAGACTTTCTTTGGTGTTAAGCTTTACCTTAGGCTCTTGTGTCTTAACAGGGTATGTTTGACCAATATCTGTTAGATGTTGTTGCTGGTTTGAGCAGTTAGTTGTTATAAGTCAATTATTTAACTTAGTTGTTACAAAAGTGCTTAATATAATTTGACAGTTGGATATATGTTATTTATTAAAGGAAAAGTTAAAAAAATTCAAAAACTAATCACAGATTCGTGTATGAGACAATCTCACCGTGAGATATGTCTCATACCTGATTTAAATAGCCCAATAATAGAAACTTTTAGCATATGTGCTTCTTGTTTGAGGTCGTATCACCGTGATACGGTCTTATGCAAGAAGGGCTGAAAATTAATACCTCAACTTTAGCATGCGTTTTCTATTATATTAGTTTTTGTTCAATTAAGAAGTATATGTCACGTATACAATGATAATTATAATATATATGATTGTGTTTTCTGTTATTTTGCTAACTACCCATAAAAAACCAAAATCAACCACGGACCCATCTATTTTATTTTACCTAGAAATATCGAAAATAACCCTTCCCGTTGTTAGAATAATTATGGCTCATAATCACTAATATTATCCAAATCACAATCACTAACATTATCATCACACTATTGAACATAACATCATTCATTTCATCAAGTAGATAGACAATAAGTTAATCAATAATGTCATTTCTAACACAAATCGTACTCAACTCTAATGTTCAATCAACATCTTTAATTTTATTTTTATTTTCATTTTCATTATTCCGTTTATTATGTGTCATTTTCTTATTTAGAAACAAACCCAACAATTTTTTTAATCTTGTTATAAATTCTAATTCTCCTTAATTATATTTACACAAATCAATATCTCTCTTTGATGGATGATATAGAAGTATTAAAGCTCAGGAAAATTGTCTTAAATAATTTTTTTTATTGTCCATATGCGATAAATGATCCTTACTATTGATTATTTACATATAATATAATCTTTGTATACTTGTTGTTTCACATTTTTACCGGTTACCATAGTATATACTAGTTGTTACACCCACTTTTTCTTTCTCCTTATGCTTTTTTCTTGGTCTACCCCTACTCTTCTTATGTGGTTCTACTGTAAACAATTAAAATGTGACAAAAAGTGTCATTAGAAAAAAAAAATACAAATATTAAATTATTTAAAAATAATAAAAATAGAAATTATATAGGTCTATATTTCAATTATTTTCTTAAACTTTACTTTCCAATAATAGTTTGGTGATTAGCATTATAATTAGGTGGCAAGGTTATCACCATCATTTATACGCCTGCGTTACTTGTACGTTTTCTTCGTCCTCAATTTATATCTACGTTCATACTAAAAAGGTTAAATTAAAAAGTGAAAAATATCATCATCATACTCAATGTCTCGTTCGAAAGCAGGGTTTGAGCGAGAAAAAGTGACAGACAATACATATTCGTCGTACTAGAGGAAAGCAATTAGTTTAACCCCAAACATGTAGAAGCCCCGCATAAAAAGGATACAAATGACAATGTTTTCACAAGAAATCACTGCTTGCAGAAAAAGATTTACACCAGCAAAAACAAGGCTTAAATAAAAATATAACTAAAAAAATAAAAAAATAAAAAAGAACAAATTTAAGAGAACAAATGAATAACTAACTAAAGAGACGATAGATAAACAAAACACGGAGCAGTTTAAGAGCAACTAGACATTAGGGCAAAAAGGCAACTACAAAGCTACTAGTAATTAAAAAAAAATCGAAAATATATAAAGTAAAATTATTACTAAAAGACTTTTAACCTCATATAACGATATTATTAACCTCGGTACTTAGAGTAGCATATACGTGTGTGGTTTTAACAAAATGGGTTATCATCATCATTTTGATTACTAATTTGGCTATCATAATCATTTTGATTAATCAAGTATTGTTATTAATATCTTAGAATTTTCATAAATAACGTTTAAAATCATGATATTTCCAACATTCAATTGTTGATTTTTATTACTAATGTGGCATGATCTTACCCAAACAAAGAAGTCAAGGTCCAAACCAAGAATAATCAAAATTAACTATAAATAAATAAATGTATAAATCGTTAATATAAAAGTATGTTCGTAATTCGGAATTGTCTCAGTTGTATAGCAAGTACTAATCTTTTCCAGACAATATTCCAATGTTGATTTTCACTTAGCCTACCGTAACACATTTCCTCTTTAAAATTTAACAACTCCATCATTTACCGAACATTTAACAACTACCAACAATCAATAATTTACCGAATGTTTACTCTCTAAAATTTAACAACTCCATCAAAAGGTGCACATAACATAATCTTCATCATCTTCGTAGCTAGTGTATTCCGCCTAAGAAAACAATGATTAGAGTTTGGGTAGGAAAGAGAGATGACAACCCATATTCATAAAAAAAAATGTAATCAAAAAACTCTCTCGACTTGAACAAGATTCTCAAAAAGAAAAGCTCCTGTAACGAAAAGTCCAACATGCCTCACCCTAAATGGAAGGCCATGCATAAACATTCCCTAGCACATGATGGGGTCATAGTTTGGCCTTAAATAAAAGGGCATTGAAGCATTAAAAGAAGTCTATTATGGCCTAGTTGTCTCGGCCCACACCCAATTATTTATACAACATCCAATTCCAAGAAATTTTGATACTAGACAAATTCTTTATTCAAATTGTCTCATAAGACGACTTAATATGAATTGTCCTAATTATAATCTTTTAAAATTTAATAAAAAAAACTATTTTTATTTAGATAGCTACTTTATAAGTTTAACTTTAAACTGCTTGTATGGGAAAAATTAAATGGTTGGTTAAAAATATTATAAACAAAGAATAAATAAATAAAAATGTTCAAAATAAAGGAAAGATTCCAACTGTTATCAGTAAATTTAATAATTTCATGTAATTTCTTCTCTCTTATTTTCTTGCATCAAAACAACGCATGTGTTTTTCATTTTGTATATAAAGTCGCTTTTATCGTTTTTTATTTGTTATGCTTTGAGTAAAAATCTCTCACAATTTGATGAAAACCTTGACAAACAAAAACAAACAAAGTGAGTATATTTGTAAGATTGTATATAGGTTCTTACCAATGTCACTAGAGTACTTCTCACAAGTCACTACCACAAACCCTAAATATAAGTTGACTTTATATACCAATAAATTTTTCATTAAAAAAAACTTTATTGAAATTTCAATATGTTTGATAAGTGACTGTTTTAGTTTTTTTTTTTTTTTTTTTTTTTTTTTTTTTTTTTTTTTATGGTTGTTGGATCTGGCTTATTGATTTGCCGTTTTTGATAACCGATTTTATGCAAGTCGAAAACTGATTTATAAACCAAAACCAAAATGGTGTTTTGGTTTTACAATGATTTCTAACCTTATTGCCCCTTTTTCTCTATAATCAACAAATAACTTATCTTTACTAAACTTCTCTTGACCATAGCTTATACAATTATCTTAATAGCTAACAAAAGAATTGATATTATCAGTCTGTTAAACAATTCAACTGAATCAACAAAATGAAATTGAAAATATGTATTTCTTTCGTCCCAAGAAATTTGCCCCACTTGCTTTTTTATTACTTCTTGTCTATTAAATTTGTTTCATTTATATTTTTAAACATGATTACATTCTTCTTTAATTCTTATCAACAAATTTAATTTACTACATCATCTTATTTATATATTTTTTTACTACACTACAATATTTATTTTTGTCCTTTTCTTAAATTTCTGCAATAAATATCTATAGAGCAAACCTAGAGAGCAGTAGGAATGCATGATTATCACAAAAGAAAACATTTTGGTCCCATGAAATTGAAAAAGTTCTTGAAATTGAGAATATAAATATTTTCATGTACCTTTGGATAGGAACCAAACGTCTAATTGTACTGAGCTGAGTTGTGGCCTATCATTCCACATGCTATTGGAGACATTATACATGTGATGTGTTAATGTATACTACTATGTGACAGCATAACTATTATCATTATTATTGGGATTTCATCTCAAATTTAGTTTATGTAACTATTTCCTCCGATTTACTTGCAATATTGGAAATATTTACACTATTTATTTATGTTTCTTGATTTGTGATTAATTTGTAATGTATAAGTTAAAACATAGTCAAATGAGATCTTATTTGATTCGTCTCGATGCAAAGATTATTAATATCAATATTTTATAATTTTTTATTATACATAATTATAGATATTAAAGATTGAATTAGTGTATTAGACCATGTGAAAAAATAAATGTTGTAAGTATTTTAGAACAAAGGAAGTATAGTAAAAAAATTGAATTGAGGGTATCACCGGCTAGTATTCCGTTATACAATTCTTTAGTAAAAAAATTATTTACTAAGGGTTCTCATGTATGAGGAAGATAAGAAATTGCATGAATAAAAAAATCGAAGGTCAAAATTTGTAGAAGCGTAGAAGAGGAAGAGTTTAGTTTACGATATGTTGATATCCTATATATGGAAAATATGTTTGATAGGAAGAATTTATTTTTGAAAAAATACCAAATATGGAAAAATTTGAAATAATTGGGCCTAAATGAATAATATGAATGATATGCTCAGTACAATGGGAGCATATCTCCAACTATAAAAGGAGCCGTATGAGCTTTCCACCCAACATCTTTCAACATTGCCATCAGTTCAGCACTGGGGGATTGAGGATTCTGGTTGCATCGATAGGTTCAAGACGATTTCCTCCAAATCTTTTCACCATTCATCTATACTATTGTCAATCACATCCTCTATCCAACCAACTTTGGGCTTCTTGGACGATGTCTTCTATTCATCATTTCACAATTTCACACATGTTTTGCTAAAATTTGTACTTCACATAATGAAACAGCTCTATATAAACATCAAAATTACTACCTTCAATTAGAAACAATCCTTAGGATTTAGTGCAGAAACAGAACACCAAATGAAAAGAGAATTAAAAATGCAAATGCAAACAAAATAATATTGACACACGTGATTATAACTGAAGACGTGAAACCTACAACAAAAGTGATCAGAAGACTTAAATATTTGTATTTCATCTCAAATAACATCAAAATTGCATCTTTCAAACAAACCTTCATAATTCATAAGGACAATTCAAAACTAAAAGTTCAAAATAGGGAAAGGCTTAAACAGCTACACTACCCAACACATTGAAATGCAACAATGTAGGCTATTTTCGAATAGGATGATTCACAGCCTCCTTCCTCTTCGTCCTCCCTTTCTGCGAGTACTGTCAGTTGGGATTGGGGTAACATCCTCTGCAAGCCAACAGAAACTACATAAGTACTTCACTATAGCCTTTAGAGTGAGACACCAATGTTTCCTCAAACATGAAAAGAGCATTGCATATCAAAGAAATTATGATTGGAAACAGCATGCATTTTCATGATAGCATGAAGTGTCACAGTAGTTTCAGTCTAATGTTAGGAATGAGGAGCTAAACATGAAGAGACACGAGCAAGAATAACACATAAGCAAGGTATAGTTGATCCAAAGAAGGTTAATCTTCCCAGAAACTTATGAAACAAATGGAAATCAAACAAATTAATGAAAACATCACACAATTGAGGAATTCCAGGTTTAGTTTATCAAAAGAAATATTCTAATGGAGAGATCAATAACCAATTTCTGCAAACAAAGGTAAAAAAAAAGGTACTGTTCTTGTTACAAGATATTCAATAGTTGAACAAAGAACTATATGTCTAGTGCCTTCCATGCAGAAGATTTGAAAATATAGGTATTTAACAGAAAGAAAAACAAGTAAAAGAGCATACCAATGCGACCAATTTTCATCCCAGAACGAGCAAGGGCTCTAAGTGCAGATTGCGCGCCTGGACCAGGGGTCTTGGTTTTGTTTCCACCAGTAGCACGGAGCTTAATGTGGAGAGCAGTAATACCAAGTTCCTGTACATTAAAAAAAATTCACGTAATTAACATGAAGGAAATTTTTTGCAACACGATAGATAATCTTGAATGAAAAGTAGGATACCTTGCATCGTTGTGAAACATCTTGAGCTGCAAGCATAGCAGCATAAGGAGAAGACTCATCCCTGTCAGCTTTCACCTTCATCCCACCTGAGCACACCAATATATGAAATTAAATGAATAAATCAGCACGATAAACTAAAAAGGGCATTAAAAGAAAACACATTACAGTTGATAACAAATCAGAAATAAAACATAATCAACAGTCAAAATTGATATAGGGCATAGGAAAAGAAGATGCAGGAAACAATTCGGACGTTCAGTTGAGCAAAGCAATAAATCACTAGTGCATTTCATCTTAATATAAAACAGCCACTGAAAACTACTTCTCAAATATTGATATCTGCCCAAACAAAACGCACATTTTACAACATTCTTTACAGGTAGAAACTTAACAATGCATGTAAGGCAAAAAACTAAACAATGATCATAGACAAATTCCATAATTTACAATCTCAAAAGAATATTAGAAACTTAACAATTTGTAACTTGGTTACATAAAATTAAGTAGAAAGGGGCGAAAATCAAACTCTAAGACAGAAAATATTACTTCGTAGCTTCCCTAAAAAGTTTGACACTCTTTTCATCCTTTTAATTTTTACTCTTTTTTCTTATGGGTTTGTATCCCTTCAACCTCCCAACATTTCCTAATTTTGCCATATCACATTCTTTCTCTCTTTTCATGTCATGGACATATTTGTTCCATCCACAAACAACCATTGATCAACAAGGCCAGGTTAAAGCGTTACACATAAAAGTTTTCATCTTCACAATAGAAGTATAAATTACGTATCCCAATACGATCAAACTGCCTTAAATTAGCTTGTCATTATAACGCATCATTACATCAAAATACTCAATTCAATTGTAAATATCACATACCACAATAACAAACAACATATACAAAAAATAATTAAAAAAAAAAAAGAAACAAAAGTTGAAAATATCAAAATAGCAACAAATCATTACCAGTAATACGAACAAGTGTTTCCCTTCCAGACAAATCAGTAACATGCTGCAAACAAATAAAATAAACCGGATCAAATTACAAGTCATGCAAAATCCAATCACAATTACAAAAAAAAATAATCAAAAAGACTTACAATGAAAGTATCATTGAAAGAAGCGAAAATGTGTGCAACACCAAAAACGTGTTCACCCTCCCTAACAGCAGGGCCTAGAGTGACGGTTTCTTCCTTCGGCTCTCTGGTCTTTCTCCTCGACTTCAATAAAGCACAATAATAAGGGTTTCACCATATCCAGATCTACAATCAAACAAATTAACATTGAACAAAGATAGAGAATTTACCATTTCTTATTGCAGGCGATAGATCGGAAGTAAAATCAAAATTAGGGTTTATGCAAAGAGCTGAGAACCGTAGAACATTGAAATAGGGAAGAACTTCTTGTTGTCTGCTTCATTTAAATAGCTAGGGTTTTATTAAGTTGGGTATTAGATAGGGCCATAAAAGGTATAAGTGGGTTCACATAAGTTAGTTTTATGATAATTTTCAGCTCAGCTCAGCCCAGCCCAGTCCGAAAAACCTAAATAGCCCAAAAAATAAATCCACATAGAATACAGAGCTCATCTTGTATGAGATCGTCTTATCATAAGACGGGCTCATATAATTAGCCTATTTTTTTAATAATTACTTTAAAATTGTAAGTAAACGTTTTAAGGTTATAAGTATTCACTTTAAGACTATAAAAAGTGATTATGTTAAAATATAAGTGATTATTTTAACGTTAAAAGTGATTACTTTAAGACATAAAGTGTATATTGGGCCAGCCCAATAGAGATGGTCTCACCGTGAGATCGTCTCATTTAAGAATTAGTGTAGAATACAAGATATCATGATAAAATAATCACAAATTTTTGTGAGAAACGGTCTATTTGAGAGATAATTTCTAATTGGACCAGCCCATTATATATTTTTTAAAATTTGTAAGCATTCATTAAGAATGATGTAAGTAGATATTTAAAATATTAAAAGTAAGCATTAAGAATAAGGTAAGTAAGCATTAAGGATAATATAAATAGACATTAAGAATATGGTACTCAAGTATTAATCTTTAATGGACTGGACTTGAGATATGTGTTTCAAAGAGATAGTCTCTCAAGAGACTAGCTGTAAAATAATACACAAATTTTTAATGAGACGATCTTATTATTTCTATTGGGATAGATTATGTATAAATAGTCTATTAAAATAATTATTTATAATGGTGAAATGATCTCATATAAGACGAGTTGAAAAAAATTGGGTCAGCCTAATGAAATGCTTCTTACAAATGAGTCAATCTCATCCAAGATTTTGTGAATATTGTATATATGATCATTAAGTAAGTCATTCGAAAATAAAAATGAAAATAATAATAATATAACCTCTCTTATTCATCATATGTATCACATTTTCTTTTCAGCTCATCTTGTATTACACCGCCTATGTAACACCCCTGAATTTCCGACCCTCTAAACGAAACCAAAACCGCAAGGGAACGGAGGAATTCGGGTGTCACATTAAAAATAAAATATAGAAAATAAAATAAAGAAAAGGAAAAGTAAAAAAAGGTAAAGTTTGATTGATTTAATTAAAGAGATTATAGAAAAACTTCCAAACAAAATTGTGCAGAAATTTCGACAGCATCTGCCCTGAAATTGGACACATCAAAAGAATTAAACAAGCAATAAAACATAATAAAGAAGACGCATCAACAACCTTGTAACAAAAAAATCACAATGGAATGATCATCGCCAAATTCTCTGTCGACATGCTAAGCATGGATTGTGGTTCCCATGTAACCACTTGGATTTTCAAAAAACATAACCAAACTTTACAAGCCATTCAAGCTAAAATAACAAAATATGAAAGGTCGTACGAAATAAACCTTTACAGCGGAACGAAGTACATCAAAAAGAGGGCATGTGCCTCAAGCCAAAAAACATAAAAAATTTAAATACAAAGAAACCACATGTAGCGTCAAAAACAAATATAACGTTGCAAGCTTCAAGGTTCTCACTCATTCCCCCGGTATGCAATGCAAGGAATCTCCAAAACTTGCAAGATCTATCTATGATACCCCTGCTGCTCAACGTAGGGTAATAGACCAACGTGCCATAGAAGGGCCATCAAAGACAAGCCATCAACAAAGAAACAAATAGTACACGTTAGTAACTAACATGTTATATATATAACCAACAATCAACTTCAACAAAACATGGTGAGGGAGACATTCCAATGTGTAAGTTTCAACTCCAACTACTACTTATTTCTATGTACTTCTCAATGCCTTCACAATTTTCTATCTCTTATTTGGTTTCATATATTCTCTTATGTGACAAGAGACCACCATATTGGAGTTTGCAAGACCCGCATGGTAACACCTTAGCCAAGGACGATGACGGCCATGCCGGCGCCCAATGTCAAGGTATGATCATACCCCCATACAGCGACCATATACAGATGATCCATACCTCCAGAAACTAAACAACTATGGTACCAATCCAGTGGAGTCACAATAAACAACCAACTTAATATCTCATCAATAAGGGACTCATTCCCATTCATAAAACATAATTCAAAGCTTATCAATAAGGAATCATTCCCATTTCATCTCATATAATCCAACATTCCACTCTCGCAACATTAAAACCCATTCTCTACCATCTCTTCAAACCGATCCACACTTGAAACACTAACATAATAATGTTTAATAGCAAATCATAGTTAACATAACTCATATAATATTGTTACGCAAAGAAAACATATTCAAAATGCATGTAAGAGTTAGCTACTGCGTGTACTTACCTGCAATTGCAGGATAACAAGTCGCAACAATCACTTCGAAAGAGGTTCTTACGGCCCTCTTATGAACCGGACACCTACACGTTTAAAGTAAGACTAGTATGTCTACTTGACTTCCTTTAGGAGCTACTTGCTCTACTAAGTACCCTACTTCTATCCTTACAAGCCACAACGCATATGAATATGCAATCTAATCATACACACAACATGTTTAGTCCCAAACGTTGCCATCAATCAATCTAATTATAATATTAGTTTCTATTAAATTCTAAAACAAGGCATATTCAAGGGGAAAAGATTTAATTCACACACTTTTGCAATAAAACAAGACTATGTTCGCTTAAATTGTATAACGTAATGTATTACACATGACTTCAATAATTTAACTCAAGGTGATAATGATTTTCAAGCATGTTTGTTACATTCTTCAAGGTTTGAAGTGACAAAGCAAGAGAACAAAGCATTTAGTAGCTTAGGCATCTTATAACCATAAAAAGAAATTAGTTTGGCGACGATTGAATACTAACCACATCAATTAAAGCTCAACTATGTTTCCACAATTACAATTACGACACTTAATCACCGCTAGCGACACATGATATAATAATTCTTTATTATTAATTTTAGACAATAATTCTTTATAAGTAATTTCATCGCTAATTCTTTATTAGTAATTTTATCACTAATTCTTTATTAGTAATTTTATCACTACCAAACCAACAATAATAATCACATTCACCACGATTAGCATAATTAATTTATATTTTTAACTAAAAAAAGTGACCAACAACTTTAACTATTTTTAATCATCAAGACCATCATTATTAATCAATAACAATACTTATCAAAGCTTCTATTTATTTGTCCCAACATTACAAAATCACCAAAATACATAAAAATAGTATATATGCTTCCTTTAATTTCATCCCCGACACAAACTCTGACTTATTTATTTTCAAATCTCACTTTTAACACTTACCCATTATAAATTCTATCAAGATATAAACTAATTTTAAACTAAGATTCATGAATATTACCTAAAACTTTAAAGATTAAAAGCACTAATTTAAAATAAGGATGAAAAAGCTCACAAAAATAGGGATGAATATACCTGGTGATGGCTTCTGGCGGCGACCTGCTTCTGGTGGCGCCGGTTTCTGGTGGCGGTAGCCACTAGTTGTGGTGGTGGTGGTTTGGTGTTGTGAGGGAGGGAGATGGAAGAAGGAGAAGAGCAAAGGAAGGTTATGGAAGATGAGAAAGAAAAAAAAAAGTTAGTGTTTACTTTTAAATTTAAAAACCCCACTCAAACCACTTATGTATGTTATCTGTAAGACCCAAAAATAATTCTAGCCCATAGTAACTTTGATTTATTTTAATAATAATATTAATAATTAAAATAATAATAATAATAATAATAATAATAATCATTGACTACTTAAATAAAAGAAATAAAAGAAATGTATGTATCTAAAGGCTAATTCAATTAGTCGATGATAAATATATTAAATCTTTTTTCTAAATTATTTTTAAAAATTTACATATTAATGTAATAAATTACGGGGTATTACAACCTGACCATAAGATAGACCCATATATTTAGCTCATTTCTCTAATCAATCATTTTAAATTATAAAAAATTATTCACACATCTTTAAATGATGTTATCTCAATTAAGTTGAGGCATATACATTTATTGTGCTAAGGTAATTATTTAAAATTTTAAAGTGATACAAATCTAATTATATGGGTCTATCTCTTTGTACATTTTTATCGTTCATGTTTCGTGTGGTTGTTATATAGATTAATATCATCATCATCACCATAACCAATGTAAACCGCTCATAAGAATTAGGATTAGAGTCTGAAAGGAAAGTAAGGCGGCGACCTATACTTATAAAGGAGGATACGACTAAAGAGTCCCCCAATTATTTTCAAATTTTTATAGTCATCATTTTAGTGTGTCCAAGCTAGTTTATTACTTATTATTTTCGTACTACGAAAATCTACGAATTCAATATGCGTATTGATTAGATCCACACGTTTCATTCATTTATTATTGCTAATACAAATTATTTGTTACATTTGCATTGTAAATAGTATTCATGAATTACTATTGTTTTAATGTCGCTTGTTGAGCATCTCTCTGCCACAATATCAGAGTACTTAGAATAGTTTATTTTTCATTCTTTTTAATGTGCACATGTTTTGCACGTGGCTTTTAAATGACCATTATTATTAATTGTTTGAGTCATTAGCATCCTTATGTATTTCCCCACCCCTCACGTCTATAAATAAAGGGTCTTAGCCTTGTAATAAACAACTTTGAAATTTCAGAAAAATCAAATTCATTGGATTTTATTTCTTTGTTTCTTCTTGAGTGTGTATGAACATTCAAAGATCTTGAGTAGTGCAAGATCATCACCTTTTGCAACTAAGAGTAGTCCTTTGTTGTAATTAGGGAATTGTTGGCCTTGGAGGATTAAAACTCCTAATCTTTCAATTCAAGAACTATCCGGTTACTTTTGTTCTGTTTGTGTGAAGACAAGTCACTGTTTGATTGTATTTGAGGATTGTTTGGCTAATACATTGCGTCGATTTGAATGTTGGTTTACATCTTTATATCACATTGATTCCTCCCCAAATTCAATCCAAGATCATTTGATTGGATCAAAGGTAAATTAATAAGTTAGCTGATCACTTATTTCATTTTCACCATAATTTGATAACTTCGCTTTTTGATTTTTTGCTTTTATATTTTTTTTTTAAAAAATTATGTGTTTATAATTTTTAAGTCTTAAATTTTATGGCTGCTTTTGTCGAATGATTCCTAAAATATACTCTCATATTCATTGATTTAGGGGCATTTCCCTTTTACACTAAAAATTAGGAGGGGTTGAAAACTACTTGAAAGTGAGTAGGAAACTTACTTTTTTTATAAAGGGCATTGATATTAATGTGTTGTTGTGGTAAGGATAAAAAGGTAAAAGAGAAAAACAAATATAGAAGTGAAACATAATCAATAAATTGACCCTGTAAGAAAAATATTCCTAAATAAATGAATATGAGGGAGTATTAAAATTTTATTTGTCCAACTTTTGCATGATAAAAAAAAATTATATAGAAATAAAATGGGAAGGATGTGAAGTGTGAACCTTAGCCCGTAGGTCAAGCACAAGTTTGACGAGGTAAGGCCGCCCGTGAGTAGTATAAGTTGCAAGTTGCAACATACCTTGCATTCATAATTAATCCTTTATCTTGTTTAGTTTTTATGAAGAATTATATATTTTAATGAAAGAAGAGAATATAACATATTTTTTAGGTCTTAATCATAAATTTAAGTTTTTCATTGAATTGTTCCTCAGTATGTATCTGAGCCAGCGTGACAAGAAGTTACAGGTTTAAATCTTAATCACCGCTCATTTAAGTTGAATATTTAACACTAGATATGAGTATAACTTTTGATTGAGGTCTCATAACATATTATATACTTTAACAAATAGTATAAAAAGATTTATATGTGTAGATGGAATAAAAAAAAAGGTGATGTGGTCCAATTCCAAATTGGGGTAATAAAAAATAGAAATTCTAAAGTGGGGTAATGAAAAATAGAAATAATGCAAATTGAAAAAGACAAAAGAGAGTAAATCATTAATTTTTGTGCTTGATGTAATTTGATAATGTGATCTTATAATGTGATCTTGTTTTACAATACATGGACTTGTGATAATGACACAAACTTAATGAGACATATTAACCAAATACACTTCTTTTTCATACCGAATTTACTAATTTGAAAATTATTTAATTATTTAAGAAGCATAAATTCTAAATGAAAAAATAAAATAAATTTAAGGGGCAAAAAGAGTATATTACATGTTAAATAATTTTATCATAACATTCATGAATCCATATTAATTTTTTGCACTAAATGTGATGCTAATGTGGACATCTTGTTTTGATGTGGTCTCTTTGAAAGACGGTCTTTGTAGCTATATTTCTATTATGACTTAAAAGCCAGCTTTTCAATTGACTTAAAAGGTATTTCTAAATACTTTTTTAACTGTTTAACCAACCAACAAGCCAAAAGTCAAAAATAACAAAAATAAAAAACCATAAATCAAACACAGTTACATATTTCCCAATTCTAGCCAAATTTAATCAATGATCATCCCTCTTAGGTATAAGTACATCAATCAATAGCAATGATACATAGTACATAGATCTATAAATACCACACTTTTCAGGTTTCCTTTTTGTCTTATTATTATTGTCTATCTTTATCCATTCATAATTCAGTCTTTGAAGTTGGCATCTCTTATATATTCTATTTTTCTCATTTCTTAAAACTCCCTTACTCCAACAAACTTATTACTATAAACAAACTACCCATTTTTTGGATCAACAATCCCACAAATCTTCAAAAATGACCAAATTTAAAACTGGAAAATCAATGAATTTTGCTGTTCAAGTAGTCACAGGAAGATGGTTCACAGTTTTTGCATCCTTTCTAATTATGGCAGGTGCAGGTGCTACTTACCTCTTTGGTAGATATTCAAAAGATATCAAATCTTCTTTAGGGTATGATCAATCAACTCTTAATCTTTTGGGTTTCTTTAAAGATTTGGGTGCAAATGTCGGTGTCTTTTCTGGGTTAATTGCAGAAATTATACCCACTTGGGCTGTTTTATTGATCGGTTCTGCCATGAATTTTTCTGGGTATTTCATGATTTGGCTTGCTGTTACTAATAAAATCCCTAAACCTAAAGTTTGGCAAATGTGTTTATACATTATGATAGGCGCAAATTCCCAGAATTTTGCTAATACTGGTGCTTTAGTTACTTGTGTTAAAAATTTCCCAGAAAGTAGGGGGATTATGCTGGGTTTATTGAAGGGATTTGTGGGTTTAAGTGGTGCAATAATGACCCAGATATATTTAGCTGTTTATGGTGATGATTCTAAATCTTTAATTCTGTTAATTGGATGGTTACCTGCTGCCATTTCTGTTGTTTTTGTGTATACTATTAGGACCCTAAAAGTTTATAGGAACCCTAATGAAATTAAGGTCTTTTACCATTTCTTGTATGTCTCAATTGGGTTAGCCTTATTTCTTATGGGTATGACTATTTTGCAGACTCTTCTAACTTTCAGTAGATTTGCTTATGCTGTTAGTGCTACCATTGTTTGTGTTATGCTGTTCTTGCCCTTGTTGATTGCTATTAAGGAAGAGTATTTGATTCTTAAATCTCGATCCGAAATCAAAACATTTGTTCACGATCATGATCATGATCAGGGTCATGATCATGATCACGCCCATTCTACTGGTGATGTAGCAAAATCAATAGAACATACATATCAAAAGGCATCCGATTCGATGGATATGACTAAAAAGGAAAGATCATGTTTTCTTACCATATGTAACAAGCCATCTAGAGGGGAAGATTATACTATATTACAAGCCCTTTTGAGTATTGATATGGGAATCTTATTCTTAGCTACATTATGTGGATTAGGATCAAGTTTAGCAGCTGTGGACAATTTAGGTCAAATTGGGGAATCATTAGGGTACCCTACAAAAACAATTAGTTCATTTGTGTCCTTAGTGAGTATATGGAACTATTTTGGGAGAGTTTTTTCAGGGTTTGTATCAGAAGCACTCTTAGCAAAATATAAGATCCCTAGACCCTTAATGATGACACTTGTCCTACTACTCGCGTGTGTCGGACACCTCATCATCGCTTTCCCATTACCGGGATCAGTCTACGTGGCATCGGTGATCATCGGGTTTTCGTTTGGAGCACAATTACCCTTACTATTTGCCATAATATCAGAGTTGTTTGGGCTCAAATACTACTCCACATTGTTCAATTGTGGGCAGTTGGCTAGCCCACTTGGGTCATATATCCTTAATGTTAAGGTCACTGGAATGTTATATGACAAAGAAGCCCTTAAGGAATTGGGTAAAAAGGGACTAAATAGATCTGATGTTAAGGAACTAACTTGTATTGGATCAAGCTGTTATAGACTGTCTTTTATAGTTTTGGCTTGTGCAACATTTTTTGGTGCAATTGTTAGTTTGGTTTTGGTTGTTAGAACTAGGGAATTTTATAGAGGAGATATATATAAGAAGTTTAGAGAACAAGCAGAAGCTGCAGAGAAAGCTGATTATAAAGAGAAAGCTCCTGTGCCTGTCTAGCCTTTTCTTCTCATGCCTAACACAACATATTGAAGTTATAAAGGTATGGTCTGCCGTCGTCTAATCTTCTTCAGATCATGATCACAGTTTTTATGAGCGGGATACACCGATTATGAATGATGATGATGTAATAGTTCAACTACATTATATAGTAGTTGATTGTGTCTAATTTATATAACAAGGTGTGTACTGCTTTCAAGCCCATCAAAAGGTGGTGACCGGAGGGATATACATCTTTGTCTTATTGATTTTGCTACTTTTATTTTATTGATTTATGAGCTTTCGAGTCATTATATATCCAAATGAATGTAATATTTCCTTCTATTCACTATTATTGTCTCATTTTCTTTTTAAATACTATATATCTTTAGTAATCTTACATATTTTTTATAAATTTTTTATAAAGGTATAGTATGTCGTCATCTAATTTATTGCTCAATTATACAACAAGATGTGTTATGCTTTCAAGCCTATTTTTTGGGTGTATAAGCTTTTGTGTCTAAAAGTATCCCAAATGAATGTAATATTTGACTCTTAGTTGATGAGAATACACAAGGTTGCATAATAGCGTCTCAATTCAAAAGCAACTTTTTTGAATTTGTTTGAAAATAAATTAAAATAGATCTAAAATAGAGACCTTGTTTAGTGCTAAAGGATATTATTTTTTCTTATAATTATTGAACCTTCACATAACCATTATTTTTGGCCTCATTTTTTATGGCGCAAGGGCTACAAGCCTACAAGTGGGAAAGGATATTTATTTGAGATTGTACTTTTCCGTTTAAAATTTATCTAATTTTTAAGTCAATTTTATTAAATTTCGCTCATTTCTATTCTTGATTATAACTTATATTTATTTTTTAATTTTTATTCATACTAACTTATTTTTTCATCTTATTCATATTTTTTTCCCACAATGCACAATATTAAATATTTTAGTGTCATTTTTCTTAATTTTCACACTAAATAATAACTATGGTAGAACAGATATAATATGTCCATAATTTGTTGACTTGAGAGTGTGTTTAAGTCAAAGATATCCTTATTAATGGTAGTAAGAAATTTGTGTGGTTGAAAAAAATTATGAGAATTATTGAAAATTCTAAGTCTTAAAAAAAAAAAAAGAGATACAATAAAAAGATTAATTTCATAAGTCATCGAAAATAATATGCTGCTCTCTTTGTTCCGTCAAAAATTTTCATTTGTCATTTTAGGTGTTTCCTTTATTGTTCTTATAAATAATCTTTCTATTTGTATATAAATTTTGGTCAAAAATAATCTCGTCCATTCTCATTTTAATAAATCTTCATATATCTGTCTTCAAATATTTTTCACTAACTTTATAACAAAAAATTTATTAGTTGTTGTCTCTTTATTATTTCTCCTAATTTTGTTTAATATATCTATACAAAAATATTAATTAATTTCATTTTTTCCTTCATCAAATTTATAATTCAATAAAATAATATATCTACATTTAAAATATAATTTTTAATAATAAACGGATGAGGTATTAAATGGTCTCCCATTACGGTGCCGAATGTCACGGACTCACGGCTGCACAGTTTGACTGGATTTGTATCATTGATTGACGACCTTTTTTACTTTTTTCTTTTTCAAGTTTTATAGCATGTTTTCTTTTCTTTTTTTTTTTTTTTTTATTGTACTGTATATACTCCATCAATGTGATCCTCATCCTCTAGACTTGCATCAAAGTGAACATGAGTAAGAAGAGTATTAGGACAGAATTGTAATGAAAACATAAATTTAATTGTCTAATTGATTAAATATAAATATAAACACTTCTACTATCCCGCGGAAGTCAGGGTCAAAATGGGGGTTTTTCTTTTTCCTGAAAGAAAAAAGAATACCTGCACCCGATAGGGTTTGAACACCAAACTTTCTACTCCATATATAGATGCACTATCCGTTGAGCCACAAGCAATATATATATATATATATATATGCATATATATATATATATATATATATATATATATATATATATATATATATATATATATGTATATATATATATATGTATATATGTATATATATATATGTGTATATATATATATATATGTATATATATATATATATGTATATATATATATATATGTATATATATATATATATGCATATATATATATATATATATATATATATATATATATATATATATGCATATATATATATATATATATATATATATATATATATATGCATATATATATATATATATATATATATATATATATATATATATATATATGCATATATATATATATATATATATATATATATATATATGAGAATAAAAATTTTGATACGGTTTTATTACAATAAGAAAATAATGCAAAATGAAAACAACAACAAAATAGAAACCAATGCAAATTGAGAGATGCTAAAGAAAAAATGACGGATTAAATATTTCAAATTTATGCTAAGCCCCTTTAAGTTAATATAAAAAATTTATTTGTTTTAAAAACCGTAAAAGTATAAAATATAATTATATAATTATGCACTAAACAATATATATCATAAGTAATTGCATAAAAACAATAGAAAATTTCAGCACATTAAAATAATACTCCCTCCATTTTCTAATGTTATTTCCGTTTAGAATATTCTATTTAGAGAGAGAAATTTGATTAAGATTTTTAACACATATATCGATGATAAAATATATCCATGTGAGATCTCGTTAGATTCGTCTTAATGTATAATTTTTTATTATATATTTTTTATAAATTTTAATGATGCGTTTTTAGAGATATTAAGGCTCAAAATTTATTTTAAAAACTGCGCAAAAAGTAAATGGGAAGAACATTTGGAAACGGAGGGAGTATACAAATAATTTAAATGTTCAATGTCTTTGTAAAACCTTGAAATAAGTGGAGCCTAAGAACAATTTTTTTGCTATAATAATAAACATATAACCTAGTTTATTTATTTATGTACTATAAACTTGTCAAACATAGGTGATAGAATTATCATTTGAAATTTATTTGGTTGATATCTTATCCTAATTATTTACTTAAATAATTAATGTGTAACCTATTTAATTTGTGTAGTTTTTTTGAATATAGCAATGTAATTAATATATACAATTATCTATGAAAAACTATTTCAAAATTATTTTATTTTTTTAATTTATTACAAAATTATTTTTATGAAATTAAATTTTTTACATGAATAATTAACATGTTATCCAATAATTATCCATTGTAATTAAAAGACATTATATATTTTAATTGATTGTATAAGGTAAAATATCAGAGGCGTTCAATGGGCCGGGGAGAGTCAAAGTCCGTTTAAATACGACCCACTTTGACCCGTTTTTTAAAAGTTCATAAAATAGTTTTTTTTATTATACTTTATGACCTGTTGGGTCAATTCAACTATGAATATAACAATATCATATAAAAATATAAAAAAAAGTAGTAAAATATTTTCTACAACCAATTTCTATAATTATCTGGCCCGCCCCGACCCGCCCCTTCCACAATGGTCCGTTAATGACCCGTTAAAATGGAACCCGGCCCTTGACCCATTGGGTCAACCCGTCCCATTGAACACCTCTATAAAATATTAGTAATAAGGTGTAGTTTTAAAATCTTTTATAACCAATCAATTAAACAAATTAATCAAAAAGATATTACATGAATGCTAAAACTATTTGTCTAATAGAACATGAAAAGAGGGAAATTTTTTTATCGTGAAGTCGACATGAAAGGAGAGTGTATTGTATAGGTAATAGATAGTGATAGATAGATAAATAGATAGATACATAATATGATGAACGTGTGCAGATCTTTTATTGCTTTAGACGGCATCATTATAAGATTATCTTATTGAATTGATCTATATATATTTAGTGTGTTAAAGTGATCTTTTATAGTTTTAAAATAATCAATTAGACAGATACATTAATTATATGAGTCCGTTTTATAATGAGATGGTCTCATACAAGACGAGCCAAACATCTTTTACATTATTCAAACTCAAACTCAAAACGTCTTAATCTCAAAACATCATGCTCATATCTTCAAATTTAAGATGGCTTCAGAGCAAATACAATAAAATCTTAGACCCATAACCATCAGTGATCCCGAGTTCGATTGTGATGAAGTGATCCCATTCCCTCCTCACGATCAACCGTGTTATATTAAATAAAGTATACTTTTTTTTATCTCCCTATACAAATACGACTATACAAATTCAAAAAAGATTCCAGAGCGCAGAAATTTGAAAATTGAGGTTCGGATACCTTTTAGGTTCGGATCGCCGTTATAATTCTTCATTAGCTTCTCCTTTGAATCTCAAACTTTATTCTTATCCTTCCCTGATTATACTCATTTTTCCAGACAATAAAAATTCCCTTTCTTGTGTTTAATTTTGTCCATTCTCACTAAATCAATCAACTCCTAATTCGCGTTTCTTTAATTTGAATTCCAGATTCTTAGTATTTCATTTAATCTGTACTCTTTACACTTTAATCGGGTATTTTTTTTTATAAATTTCTTACATTATCCCCTTTTTTTCAAAACCCTAATTTTATTTGTTGTTTTAAATTTAAAACTAATTCGATTGTTTTTTTGGGTTTAATTTCAAATTGTTTATGATGAAGTGTGAGAAAATGATTAAGGGTTCATCATTTGGCAGTAAGATGAGGAAGAGATTGTCTGACATTACTAATTTGCATTCTTCGCAACACAAATCTCCGTTCAAGAAGCGCGAGAATTTACTACCTGCTGTTGAAGATGTTGCATCCAAATCTTACATTGATAATCTTGTTCAGGTAATTATTATGTTTTTCGTCGGCTAATTTTGCGAATCTGTTACCTTATTTTTGAATATAAGTTTATAATTTTATGTTTTCGGATTTGTGGTTCAGGAAAATGCTGTAATGATGAAACTTATTGAAGAGAAAGAGTATCCTTTGATGTAATTTTGAGGTTTGTTCGGTGTTACAATTCGTTAATCCGATCGTAAATATAAAAAGCGAATTTATGGTTGATTTTAGGGTTAATTTGGACCAGTTTAAGTAATCACAAATACACAAATTCAATTAGTTTGTAAATTATGTCAAATTGGTTCCGTCTGAATTAATACGATACTTGTTAAGAATTTTTTCCTTGATAAATGGTGTAAAGCAAAATAATTGAATCCAATGGAGTAAAAATGCAAGAACTGACAGTGAATCTTCAGAAAACACAGCTGCAGAATTGGCACCTTGCTCAAAGTAATTCCCATATGTCAGCGGTTCGTACCACCTTTTGGTCATATATTTGTTGTAGAAATATGTGTTTTTAGCTCAAGGTTCTGCTCAAGTATTGATTTTTATTTTGGTAATATGTGCAGGAGCTTAACAGAGCCAAAGATAGGGTAAGTAAGAACATTTTACTGTCTTGTTTTCTTGTTCAACAATACTCACTTTGAGGATAATGATCTCCACTAAAATATCATTAGAGATAATTTTCTATTATTAACATTGATATATTCCATAATTATTGATTATGTAAATATTTAGTGTCTCTTATTATTATAGATAGGATAATATTAATTCTCTTGTTATTTTGATGTATTTTTATATTTATACCTTTGTACTATAGATATGATGTATATAAGTAATACAATTAAGCTTTCCAACCGTTCTACTCTCTTAACTCTAAAATGGTAACATGAGCTGTGATCTATTTTATTCCTTGCTTCCGCTCTCCATGGGTACACCATCAAAACTTTGTCAATCTCGACAAATGATGGTATCCATAAATTTTTCAACCCCATTTTTCTTCTTCATTCTAATCAATGGAACCCTTTATACTCAAATCATTGTTTTCAAGGATAACTTCAATCTCCAAAACTTGGATTCTACTCATTTTCCTTTTGTAGTTCATCTGCATAAATTCTCAACTTATCATTTTCTCTTAATTATGGCAGTGAAGAACTCCTAATCACTGTGATTGTCTGACTCAAAACATAATTTCTTCTCAAACGAAAAAACTTATTAAAACAAAAAATCACAAAACTCTCCCAAACCCAACTCCAAAACCTTTTTTCAACCTATTTTCCTCTTTGTTCTCAACTTTCTTCTACTACTACTCTTAAAGCAAAATCTCATAAAGTTGAAAATTCACACCTAACTTCAAAGCTCCTTTACTTTTCTAATAATAAAGAGATTGTCTTCAATTGATCTATGATAGAAACATCATTTGCTATTTCACCAAAATATAATCATTTCTAAAATCGAATAATTAAATCTTGTTTTTTTGATGGAGATAATGTTTTGTACGACTTAATCATGCTGATTGGTATTGCAGTTGAGACTCTACGAACACGAACTTGTTTGCAAGGATGCCGTGATTAAAGCAACTACACTTAAGCTAAAGGTGTGTCATATTGTTGTTTTAACTCTATGGTTTGCTTTATATGTTTTTAATATAAATGTTGTGAATTGGAGGGCACACAAGCAAGAGCAATGATTGGTGAACTTAATGAACAAAAGCAATGGCCATGGTGTCTTGAACATACATCACAATGGAGAAGTAGGAAGGAAGACGAGTAATTTTTGGTATCTTAGGATACCACTTCAACCATCAGTAGCATTTCTAAATAATATTCAGAATAACAAACAAATATAACACAAAGAAACTCATGATGTGTTTTGTCACTCAATCTTAAACGCTTTCAATGGAGTTTGCTCACATACATGGAGTACAAGCACTCTCTAGCTCTCTTGTGTTTGCACTGCTTCACATGTGTTTGGGCAGTCAATGATAGCTTCAACAAGCTCTCAACATGACTACATGAGCTAACGTCACCCAAAAAAATGGAGAAGCTTCAACAAACTTCTCCGAGCTAGCTAACCTTGTCCGAGAACCTTGTTAACTTGTTTGAGCAAGGCCAAGCAAGACACCAATGGAAGCTCCTCTTCCTCGTTCCAACGACATATGGAACACCCTAAATTTTGTCACTGCACTAGTTGCTCTCCCACGCATGTGCTCCCTCTTAGCGATTGCCTTGGACCTCTTCAAATGCTCGCCAGGACATTAATTTACCCGGCCGAATAAACCTTCACAGCCTCTTCTCATGGCTTTGTTTGCCCAAATGTGCTCCCATGCACCTCCCCGTTACATCTTTTGCAAAACCCCTTGGCTTTGGATAATCTTCGCACCTTGAATAACAAAAGGCACAACTACTCTCTTCATAGAAGTGAAATCCTTCATTTTAGTAATAATTGTTGAAAACGCACAGTTGGGATTTTAAGGATTTGGTTCCACTGTTGTGATTAAAATGCAGTGATAAGATAAATGACTGAGGTTTTTGATTAGAATATATAGTTGATGATGATTAACTTTGAAATGCTTCTTAAACATATAAATGGCTTGTGTCTTATTTTTTCCTGATTAATTTATAATTTCAGGAGAAAGCAAAGCTGCATAGTGAAACAAATACCTTACAGGTAAATTGGCAATATACTTGTGTGCAATTGTTGCCACATTTTGCTGTGTTTGTTCGTTATCCATTAAAATGCAGTGAGAAGATAAATGTCTGAAGTTAGAATATATGGTTGATTAAGATGAAGTTCGACATGTTTTTTAAACATAAAAATGGCTTGTGTGTTATTTTTTCCTGATTAATTTATAATTTCAGGAGAAAGCAAAGATGCATGGTGAAATAAATAGCTTACAGGTAATTCGCAAATTGGCAATATACTTGTGTGCAATTGTTGCCACATCTTGCTGTGTTTGTTTGTTTATCCATTGATACTGATTCTTTTTGAAGGAAGGAGAGACTACATCAAAAGTAGCAGCTGTGGAACAACCCATGGGAGACGACAATGACAACAACAAGAACAGAGTATCCAAACCAAAAAGAAGACTTCCTACAAGAAGTCGATGTAATTTCACTTCATTAAATTTTATAGTCTTATGAACTGGGAAGGTACATCATTTCCTGTTTGTTAAAGAACTCGTATCTTATATTTGCAGCTATGGGACCCACTAGATCTCAGCAAATTGTTGACAAGGAGACAGCGGAGAACAAAAGGTCAGTCAGATGCTTGTACAAGTGTATAGCAGTGCTTCTTCATTGTTTAGATTCCATTTCATACGAAACACGAGTATGTAAAGAATGAATGTTTTTTTATTGGGGGGTTATGTATGCTGCACAGAGAAATATTGCACCAGTCTAAGATGCCTTCTCATATTCTTAACATGTCATGGTTATTCAGGATTCAATACCTTTGAAACATCTCTAGAGGAAGTAGTTTATATGTTTCAATCGAATATGCTGCAGAGAGACCTTAGTTTCTTTCACAATATTGCATCGCTTTAAGCCGCCTTCTCATGTTCTGAACATGTCATGGTTATTCAGGACCCAATACTTTTGAAACATTAGTTCTTGATGATATATAGGAAGTTATATATATGTTTCAATCAAAAACTGTGTTCATTTTACTTGCACCCTTGTTATGTTAATATGTATCATGTTATGAAATGAAATGTATGTAGCAATCTGAATCTGATCCCGAGATCTGAAGATTTTTATAATGTATATACCATGTCTTTAGGCGCTGTTTGAGAAGGCAATCAGGTAGGCTAGCGTCACCGAAGGAAGGAGAAGACTTCTTTGAGCTTGATGTGTCAGACAACCATGTCAACCAGGCCTCAAATATTTCACACCGTAAGTCAACAGGTTCCCAGGATCTTCTTTCAGAGGCATCAAAATCCGGAGACTCTCAAAGATTATCGATTGGAAGGCCACAACGTAGGGCTGCAGTGAAAGTTCAATCTTACAAGGATCCTCCATTGAACAGCAAAATGAGGAGGCCCGCATAAACAGCAGCAGTCCTGCATCTCTGCCCTCGAGGAAAATCAATCCGATGCCCTTGATTTGCAATTACGCCATTTTGTCGATTCACGGTACATCTTTCTTGTACCTCTGTTAAGTAAAATAGTTAGTGACTGAAAATTGTAGTTAAGGATATCTTTATAAGATGATATTGTATCAACTAGGTACATTTAGGTCTCTGGGTCATGCACTTCCAGTATCTTACTTCCCCATGCAGGATTTATGGTTTCACGCTTATATCAGCATCAACTACTATGTTTATTGTTGTAAAGGAGTTATGATTTTTAGATTTTTCATCATCCTAAACGTAACGCACCAAGAGGCCGGTCTTTTTTCGATGATTTGGTTTTTGGCTTTATAGACATGAATAGAGGAACAAGAGTTTCGTTTTTCTAGTAGTCGACACAGATTGTTGTTCTGACTTTCGGTTTGTGGGTTATGTTGCTAAGCTAGAGTTACACAACAAAGTTTTGAAGAAAGATACTAGAATTAACCATGTTGTGCTTGGGTGGTCATAAAGTATAAATGCTGAAATTCCTTCTCGTTAGTTTTGTTGTTTATATAATGTGTTGGTTCTCTACTCCTATTGTATGTAAGCTTATCTATGCTAATAGTATGTTCGTTTTCTTTTACTTGAAACACTTTACTTTTAACACTATACAAATTTTGGTTTGATCACTTGTGGTAAATTATCTATCCAAAATTAGTAAATTATCTGCTTTAGTAATTGTGGTTGGATTCGTACTAATATATAGTTTCAATAAATTAACTTTGTATTATTTTTAATTATGTATAATTAGAGATATTATCTAGTAATAGATAGTATTGACATGTAAGAGCCTACACTAGGACGCTAGAAGTGAAAGAACTCCCTTCTAGTGTATCTTGATATTATTGATGAATTTGCCGATAAAGTTTACAATTTGTTAAGGAGAAAATACTATTAGAGTAGTTGTTTATAATGAATTAATGATTACAACTATAAATCAAAATTTTTTTTATACGTAAACTTTTCAGTGAAAGGTAAATATAAGAGATATGTAACCCTATCAAAAAAAATTTGTTTTACGGAGTTCAAACTTATAAATTGTGGGATTAAAAATGAAACAACTATATTATCAATTTACCGCCAAGCTACGTATCTGTTCTCTGATTAAATCTATATCAAAATGAAAGGATCAACATTATCACCATGATAGATATACCATATTGGATACTAAATACAATAATATCCACATAAACAGACATTTATATAAATTTTATAATCGCTATATATGATTAATAAAAGATTAATATAATTTTTTTAGGTAAATATAAATATGTAACTAAAGTTTGCTATATCTATCTGTCTATTTCGTCATCCCTACAAGCCGAAGCTATAGTGCAAGACACACTAGAATGATGCATAAACCAGGCCGCTTGTAGCGCTGAGTGTTTGATTGACACAAACGCGTAATGGTTAATGCGTACAGCTTGAGTCTTTATTTCCCTAAACATACGACTTAATGACTTAAACCCTTCCTTTTTCCAAGCCACTTTTGGCTTCTTTTGCTTTTGTCTAAACCAACTCCTTTGTATTCAAATTCATTTTTCTTCCCCACTTTATACTGTACAAAATATTCAATTTCTCAAATCAAATCGTCTCACAGTGATTATCTCTGTAAGGTTGATCTAATACACTTTTAGTCTTAAATTGATCACTTATAATTTTAAATTGACAAATTATAACCTTAAAATAATCACTTTTTATAGAATTAAAGTACTTACTTATAACCTTAAATTGATCACTTACAATCTTAAAGTGATCAATTAGAGAAAATAAACTAATTATATAAGCCCGTTTTATGATTAGACGGTCTCATACAAAACAAGATTCCGGAAAATTTAATAACAATATGCACCCATTTTCTACTCTAAATAGTACATAAAAGTCACCCTTATAAGAATTGGGTTTTAGTTTTACAAATAAATACCCACTTATTAATATTATCCCCACTTCATTCTCTTCTATTAAACCAACCTCTCTTAACATGTGTGCTTTTATGGAGACTCATAGAAGCCCTCTTCTTGGCTGGCCTTACTACTACCAAGGCAAGGTAACAACTACTTATTTTTATTGTTGTTCAACCGTTTCAGCTAAACATGTACTAATTTTTTAAAATATTTTCTATGAATTCTGTCTCACTAAATTTGATCCATTCTACTATTTTTTTTCACAATCCTTAAAAACCAAAGTAGTTAACTTAATCTAAAATTAGTGAGTAAAACTTTTATTTTATCACTAAGAATTGCATTTATCTAATCTTTTAAATCTTTAATCATTTAATGACATTAGAGTAATAATATATTGTTCTATTAATACTTAATTACTTCTCATATGAAAATGTGGGATAGAACGGCCATTAATTACTAATTTAACCTTTTTATTGAGTTGATTTCTTAACGATTTGATTAAAAAATTAATTAGGTAATTATTAATTTATGCAGAACATGGAAGAATTGAAGCATTCATTAGTATGCACAACATTAGAGCTAGAAACAACAAGATTAACAGCCCAAGAAGAGATCAGAAAGAGGGAAGAACAACTAAATCATCTTCAAGAATTACTAAATAAAGCAATTTCAGAAAGAGATTTAGCAGAACAAAACTACAAAACCCTATTTTTAGAAAAACTTATTCTTCAACAACAAATCAAACAAAACCCTAATTTAAATTCAGGATCATCTTCATCCATTGAAGATGAACAACAACCCATTACACAATTACTTCATACAAGTAATTTATCATCATCAGATACTGAAGAAAGCATGATTTCATCCCCAACATCCCGGCCACAACCGCAACCGCAACCGCAACCATCAATAGCCTTGTCTGAAAGGGCTATTAAGCTACTTTCCGGCAAGAAGCCATTACCGGAAAAGGGTAATTTCTTACAAGCTGTGATAAAAGCGGGCCCACTTTTACAAACTTTGCTCTTAGCTGGGCCCCTTCCAGAATGGAGACATCCTCCTCCCCCATTGGAGAGCTTTGAGATTCCTCCAGTTGGGATTGATCAGGATGAGATGGTGATTAATGGGTCTAATTTTTGTGGGATTTTGAATAGGAAAAGAGGGTTTTCTTGTGATGTTTCTGATGGGTGTTATAATGAGGGTAATAAGTACCAAAGGGTACTTCTTCATTGATCATAATTTTTCCTAATTGTAATTTACTCTAAGATAGTGTTTTTTTAATCGGGTAAGATCGGAGAATCTTCTATATACGAGAGGAAAGGTGAATCGAAGGTGAAAATTGAATCTTTTACGAGGGTAAAGCGGAAAACTTTTAACCATTAGGCAAATTTATAATTTTATTATAATTTCCTAGTAGTTTATAACTAGTCCAATTATGCTCCCTTTTATTCATTTTTATTGTTCCATTTAATTTTTTTATGCTATTCACTTTTAATTTGTATTTTATTTTTAATATATAAGTTAAAATATAACCAAGTAGAATTTTGTTTGATTCGTTTCTAGTAAAATTTATTAAAATTAACATTTTATAATTTTTAATTAAATACAATTTGAGATATTTATGATTGAATATATACAAGGGAAATTTGCAAAGAAACACCTTTTAAAATCCCTTTTTTGTAAAGAAACACCTTTTATAATTTTTTTTGTAAAAAAACACCTTTTAAGAGACTTTTTATTAAAAAAACACCTTAAATCAGTTTCCGGTGACTCTTGTCAACTTTCCGGCGTTGACTATGCCATTTGTCAACTTTCTAGCGTTGACTTTTGAGCTCAAATGGCATAGTCAACGCCGGAAAGTTGACAAAAGTCACCTGAAACTGATTTAAGGTGTTTTTTTTAATAAAAAGTCTCTTAAAAGGTGTTTTTTTACAAAATAAATATAAAAGGTGTTTCTTTACAAAAAAAAGGGTTTTAAAAGATATGTCTTTGCAAATTTTCCTATATACAATAACAAATGTGTAAAAAACTAAATGGGATAATAATTGTAAATAGGAGGGAGGAGTATTTAAGAACTCAATGAGTAGAAATGTAGAATATGATGCTGCCAAGATCTATGTTCTTTAGGAGGGAATTCTTATTGGAAGAAGCAAGTACCCAATAAAAAAGGCTTTAATGATGTAGACGCTGATATTAATATTTGTAATTTTAAAAAAAAAGTTGTAATTTATAAAAGAACTAAACTTTAAATTTGTACTTTACAAATATTCTTATAATATTTTAATGGTTTCAACTCTTATCGTACTCAAATATGACTTTAACTTTTTATCAATTATAACTCTCGTTTAGATCTTTTCTCTTTACATACTTTATGCTACTTTAACTTTTTACTGATTATAACTCCGACCCATTATATTATTTTACGAATAATTATATTTTAGATCAAAGTCCGAACCAATTGCAAGTGGTTTAGGGTTGCAAACTCTAGACCGTTCAAATATAGTAGGCATTAGTAGCTAGAGGTCTTTATTTGGGTTATCGGATCGATTTTTGATCAAGTATTTCGGGTCGATTTATTTAAAACGGATCTTGTGTCCATTTCGCGTTGATTTTAATTACATAATTATAAATACATTTTTGATGTATCAAATCAGATTAGATTACGAAGTTGGGTAAAAGTCAAATCATCGATTCTATTTTTAACCCTTCTAATTTAATTTATTATTAGTAGCTTACAAATTTATATAAATTAAGAAAGTCAAATTGTAATATTTAAAGAAGCTAAAGTAGTTATAATGTGCTTTCTATTAATTTTTTATTGCCAATTATTGATGATGGAAGAAATGCTTTACATGTCACTCCTATTTTGCTGTATTATTTTCAACATTTATATACAAAAAGGAAGACTTTTGAATTAAAAAGGAAAACAAAATGCAATATGTGCAAAGACAAGTCTTGGAGGGAGGTAGAGTCAAAGATATCATAAATGGCTAATTTTTTAGCGTAAAATTAATTTGATAGCTAAATTTTATTCTATGCTTATTTTAATACTTCTCTGGAATTTGCTATTAATAATAAAATGTTTTTATAAAATGTAAAGCCGAAACAACTACTAGGATAAAAGTTGATTACAATTCATCCTTAAAAATCAAATGAAAATATATTATACAGAGTATTTTTGTCCTATAAATTATGTTAACTCTATATTTAAGTCATAATACTCACTTGTCTCTGTATTTAGACTCAAATATTCTTATATCGTAACTATTTTGACCCTTTACTTATTAGCAATTAATGTTCATATAATAATATTTTGCCCATCCTTACTTGAATTATTCTTAATTTTTCCTATGATAATATGTTAAATGTTATTATCAATAACAATTTTATGAAATAAAAGATTAATAATAAAAAGCAAAGAATTTCGAATAATTTAGTTACAAAGTTTTTTTTTTTTTTTTATGTTGGAACCAACAATTATATATGTGAAGTATCATTGAGGCACTAATATGTGTTATATAATAGGAGTATATAAGACTTGTCAAAATGGATTTGAGTGCGCGAATTCAGAATGAGTCCAAGATCTATTGTCATCCTCAGTCATATCAATACTTTTGAAGTATTGTATTTTTTTATATATTTTTGAAATGAGAAAAGAAATCTACTCATATGATTGAAATTTGATGGTATATTTTAGGTGTGGAATAGAAATGTGAGAATGGAAAGATTTGTTTGGGTTGGATGTTGGCTACCAACTAGAGAGGCTACGGGTGAACTTGTCGGGTGGGTGGGTTCCACGGATCATCACCCATATCTAGAGCCCATCTCATCACTATCACGCAAATATTTCATTCAATTTTTTTTTAAAAAAATCTTTTAATTATGAATACTTATTGGTGTTTGGTTTGGCCAAAAACTATTTTATAATAGAAATATAAACGATAAATAGGCTTTTTATTTTATTCAGCAGTAAATTCTAAGTAAAATAACTATGTTGGGGGACTAAATAGTGAAGAAAATTATATTTTCCTTGTAAATTTGTATGAAAATGTTTTCATCTTATTTTTTAATTTTAAAACTCATTGTTAAACCAAACAACACAAAAAAAGAAAAAATATTTTTTAGCAAAAACATTTTTGATAAAATCACATATTCCCAAATCTCAAACTGCATGAAAAAAGTCATTTTTTTCATACAATTGTTATAACACGACTGCATAATGTTTTAAATTTAATATTTCTTAATCTCTCTATCTCAGAGCAAATATTTTATTTTTGTATTGAAAAATTTTACTACAAGTGTATTATTTATCTATTTATAAAGTTAATTGAGTGGGATAAACTCAACATGAAAATGATGATGATGTATCTTTTAACTATTTATTAAATTTCAACATGAACATGATGATGATGTATCTTTTAACTATTTATTAAATTCTACAAAATACTGAATTATCCAATAATTTATAAAACTACTTTTAATTCATATTTTTTTAAACCATAAAATTCTTTAATAAGACAGTTACTTTAAAACGGAGGTAATATAATTCAAATAACATTTAGTCACTTGCAATAGGGCAATAGCATAGAATTATTTCACTCAAATGTTTAATCAAAGCCTAAATATTAATTTATTAACTAATTTAGTCAAAATGATATTTGCTTTATGTTACTTTTCATAGAGTTATCATTAGATAAATGTTGGAAAAGTTTGCACGGTTGATTCTATCTGCTCCCACTTAGGGGGTTAAAGCCAAAGCCATTGCTTAAGGAATTGTTCAACATCTTCATTACCATCATATCATTATCCAATATATTCACTTAGAAATTATAATTAGAGTCTTAAAAGATATGAAAAAGACAAATTATTCATACGACTGTAAAAACGATATTATTAAAGTGTCACTCAGCTCAAGAATGACTTGCAAAGAAAACTAAAGCAAGACAAGATAGGAACAAAATCGACATCTTCTTAGCAATTAGCATATGGAGTATAATAATTAATAGTTGAAAATTTTGATTTTATCTCAGTCGTAGATTTTGAGTTCAATTCTTACACGATTATTTTCTTTCATCAGCCTACTATAAACCAATAAATAGCAAAAGATAATCTCTAACAAATCTTAGATTTGAGAGGAGCACGTCAAAAATAGATGTTAGCGTCAAACTTAAGTACTCTATGTATCTCACTAAATTCGTTCTATAGATAATCAATAAACAAACAAAAAAGTGAGTGACAGTAGTATTTTTGAAAAAAATGAAATAAAGAATATATAATTACTGATAAAAATATAACTTAAATATAAAAATATAATTAAAAACAAATGTATAATGACAAAAAAAAAATTTAATAGAATGAATTAAAAATAAAGACAGAACAAAAGAAAAAAAAAATAAGAGCATGTCGATTATTTTCACAGCTCCTTTTTATTGGTCTTTTTCATCTTTTTCCAATTATTTAGTCCACCCTTTTCCACCGTATAGAGAGCTTTGTTAATTGTTTCTATTGGTTCCCTTAATACTATGAAAATATATATTAAGTTAAAAATAAGATCAATTAATGAACAATAATTATTAAAAAGACAGTAGAAACTATTAGAAATGGAAAGTGGTATTATACTATTATGTGATTGTACAACCAAAACTAAGTATAATACTAATGATAAAAGGGATAAGTATGTGAGCACTAAAAAATTCAATGATAATATTAATAGCCGTACAGTAACGTAGGTGTTGCCTAACAATCTTATTTCCTTCCAACTTCCAAGTCTTAAACGTGTAGAAACTTCTTACCTTGCTCTACAGGCATAGCACAGCTGCTCTACTCTTTGCAAATAGACGTGTTCATTCGGATAAATGGATCCGTTTCAAGTTAGGTGATTTAGATCAGTTTTTAATTCGGTTTTGTGTCTGCATTAATTTTTACATAATTAAAATTCATTTTGAAGTCAGATTTAATTAAAAAATCGAGTAAATATCATATTGTTGAGTCTGTTTAAACATCTATAATTTTCAAGATTATATATAACAAATTTAAAAATATAAAATACTCAAATATTCAATCATTAACTATGAATCCATTATAGAGCAAGAAAAGCGGGACAAGTTTGGTTTCTAAGCTCTTGGTTACAACTTATAACAAACAATGAAGACATGTCTTAAAAGAAAATTTTAATAATTTAGCAATGAATTTTTCTTTTAAATCTCTCGATCTTTAGAGTGATAAAGAAGATTTTCTTATCAATTATGCAAGATTTAATTTCTCAATCTTTAAAATGATAAAGAAGATTTTCTTACTAATTATGCAAGATTTGATCTCTTTAATTGTTTTGTTTTCCCTTCATTTCATTATTTTTATCTTAATCGTTATACATCTAAACAAATAAAATATTATACATTTTTATTTTTATTTTTATTTTTTCTCATTTTCCACCAATCCAAAAAGTTGTTACTTGTTAGTATAGTGGTAAGTTTGTGAAATTTGAAAGTTGAGATTAGAAGTCTTGTAAGAGTGGAAAATGCATCCCAATAGTCAAAGGAGTTGAAAGCTTTCCCATTGCTCTTTCTTTTTTTGTTAATTATTTATAGAAGTCTCTTTGATATAAGTGTCCACTTACATTTTCCCATTAACTAAAAATAATACCAATATTTCAAGTACAATTTCCTTACTCTCCTTAGTGGGGAACTAAAGTTTAATATTCTTCCGTCTTTTTAATTTTATTATATAGTAAGAATTAAAAATAATAGCTTTTTATGTATTGGTAGCAAACTTAAAAGGATAAAACGAATATTTGTTAATTGTTATCTTTTTGGAAGCATATAAGTGGCAATCATATTAGTACTAAATTATATTTTATTGAATATTTGTATGACTACGATTAGAGTCTAGTATGACCATCATAGAATTATAAAGTTATGATCTCATATTTCAATAACTAACTTAAGTTTAAATAAATGTTAATTATTAAAAACATTAAAAAGTTTCAATATTAATTTACTTTTTAACATGAACTCTATAAATATAATAATAAAATATTAATAAAAATGTTAATATCTCTTGAATTTCAAAATCATATGTGATTATTCACTTTGCTCATAACTTAATAGTCCATTTGATAATAGTATTAAATGGTAAATATAAATCAACTAAAGATGAAAATACCATTTGGTATGACCCTTATGAGTTATAGTAGGAGAATTAAATACTTCAACTTATGATGAAATCTTATTTTCTAAATATTATTCAAGGCACCACTTCAAAGAGATTCCATCATTAGAATACAGCAAGGTGTCGCAAATCACAAGAAATAAGCCTTCAATATCATTTTTTTTCTCAAGATTAGGCCTAATTCATGTTTTAATTATTCCATTTTTTATTTCTTAATGAAAAAATGTTTTTATTATTACTCCCTTTCTCCTCTGAATAGGATCATTTGACTCAAAAGACTTTTTCTTATTTAAGTCAAATGGTGTTATCGCATAACGACAGAAAGAGTTTTAAAAAATAAGAGAAAACATCACCATTTAAGGGTGAGTAAGGCTTTTAATCGTCCATGACATTATTCTTCTTACAAAAAAATAAAATTTAGATTAGTTAATTTCTAAAAATAGCAACTCATCACTCGAAACATTCACGAAAAAAGTTTTAAATAAAATGTGGCAAAATGAATTAAAACCAAAAAATTTGCGCTAAGTTATTTCAAAATTTATATCAGTTATAAAATTATCTAAATACAGATGTACATGTCATACACACGCCGAAGCAGAAAGGATCGGTGCTACCAAAGGTGCTATAGCCAAATGAACCGGAGAATTCCATTATATCTCGAGATTCATGATGCTTTGGCAATGAATACCCGACATCAATATCGAATCGAATGGTTGTTCAATCTAATTGATAATTTTTCTAGGAACCACACTCCGCGACACATCTTGATGCAATAGGAAAAACATGAAAGTGTGCAAGATGTTCATGAAAAACTTGTTCCAGTGCGAAAATGGAAAGGGGATACCTTATATCAGTCGTCTTCTTCCACATCATCCTTCTTTTTTCGGTGTGGATTGTTTGCTTGAGATCTGTACATATCCGCCACCTGAAGGAAACCAAAAAAGTAACCATCGATGCAAGCACAAAGGTTTTTTTTTTTTTTTTTCTCGAAACCAAATGACATATCGTACATCAAGTGATCTATACAAACTTGTTATTAAGATCAACTAAGTCACCTGCTCAGATGATGTGGCGTCCTCTGGAGATTTATCCTCTCGGATACGAACCAGACGTGGAAACCGGAGTGAAATCCCCTACAAAACACAATTGATGATAATTTTTCAATTCGGAGGTCTAGAGAATCCTTACGAGTAAATAGTGAGAATCGAACTCCTATTACATGGGTGAAAGGAATGCCTTTAATCACTAGGTCAGCCCATGATTCTCCAAATGATGATATTTTAAACAAGAGGAGCTGATCAGGATGATTGGATTCGGTTGTAGTCAAAACTTAAAGACCGACCAGCATAATATGAACAAAAACGAAGATTCGGCAAGCACCTTACATTTCGGAGCATGTAACAGAAGAGTAAGGTAGTACGGAACAAAAACAAACCTTGCCAGGATCTACTTCACCAACTGCAGCGCAGTAAACTGGACTAATAGTCAAATCAGCTGCTTTGACCTCCCATACCTACAGGAAACAGACACTGATTATATTTGACAGGGGATCAATTAATAATGGTACGATAAAATGTTTAAGAATTTACCTCGACAGGCTCAAACCAGACATCTGGTTTAAGGGTGTCTCCAAAACAGTAGTATGGCTGAACCCATCAGATTTACAAAGTTGACGTGAGAAGTTTAAATTAGTATTAAAATATGAACAGAAGAAAACAAACTAATAAAATCGAGACCTTTGGTTCATTTATCACTTGAGAACGAAGACTGGACGAACGTGCTTCAAGCACTGCCTCAGAAAAACCGGTCCCTGTCACCGAAGAATATCCAGCAAAAACAAACATGAGCACAACACAATACACAGCATCGATATTGACTATTGAGTAGCTACCAATGAGCATAAACCAATTACCTATTTTGCAAATGCTCTGGAACTCTTCATTGTTACTGTCATAACAAGCAAGGAGGAAAGCACCGTAAACCCCTGCAAATTTTGGTAGCATTAGAATTTAGATGACCCGGGATATTGTCCTATGGCAGAAATTAATAGGAATCCACTTGGTAAGTAAATACCAACAAGCATAATTTCCTTCTACTCATTACGATAAGAATTCCTCCATGAGAACATAGAAAACAAATCAAGAAACATAAAAATAGCATGTACACACCCCAGTCCCACAAAGGAACAGATGTTCAGAGAAATACTCAACAATAAACTGAGTACCCAGCGGCCAGCTGAATGATATAAAAGGGTTATCACATGTATAACTAATTATGGTAATAGTTAAAGCAGGGAAAACTTTGTTTCAACCTGTTCGTTTCCCGCGACCATGGAATGCTCCAATAGGCACTAGATCCAGAGAGTCCCCGACACTGGGAAAGTAAATAAAGCATAAGAAAATTAGAGAAGGAGAAAAGGGGTTGAGGGAAAAAAAACGTCTAAGATTCATTTTCTTACAAGTTCACGAACTAAGTGTTAAAGCAAGTGCCAATATTCATAACAATGACGTTAAGTTTAATCATATTATCGAATATGCTTTATCATGTACATTGGAAGAGGATGGTGAAGATCTGTCTAGTGTGAGTGGATTAAGGTATGGAGCGATACACGAGGTGTTTAACATGGAACGTATGAGGTTCCAGTGATGTGAGGAACCATGCCTTGAACGAGTCAAGGCATGGGAATGTGGTTGCTCGATCAAAGCAAGTGAGAAGAACAAGTCAGTGAGCAGTAGAAGGAGCTGCTCGTTCGAGCAGCATGGGCTGAAGCTGACAGAAGGCTGCTGTGAAGACAGCTCGTTCGAGCAGGGTCCATGCTCATTTGAGCACAGTGCATTGGATCCCTTTGGCAGTTTCTGTTTCGTGTAAATGGCATTCAAGTGTGGTTTATTATTGTTTAATGCTATGCTTAAAGGTCATACTTATTGTAATGTTAATTGGCATGTTAATTGTGGGTGTTACATGTGAGTTTATAGTTGAATTAAGAGGGGGTTCTAGAATGTAGTATCCCTCACTATAAATAGGATACTCATTCATAGAACACAATTCACCACAAACACACAAATTGTAAGAGGGCTGGTACAATTGTTAGAAACTTGAGAGTGTTCTTACTTTGTTCTAGTATTGTGATCTTGAGAGCTTGTTCTCAAGATAAGGGAGAGTACATTTATACATTATATTGTTGAATCAATTATAAATAAATCTTTGTTTGAGGGGGTATTACCTCATAAACACTTGTGTTCATTTTGCATTTGTTTTTCATTGTTGAACCTCTTTGAGGCTTCTATTTCATTAAGGTTCCACCAAACCAAAAATGCATTGAACAAAATAGTCAGAATAGCTAGCAGAAAACATATTAACAAGTCTAAAACCTTAAGTGGCCAAGCTACCCGATTACGTTGGAAGTTTTTTTTGAATAAACAGCTAAACTGAGTACATGATGTAAGGGCATGTCTTGTAAATAGATATAATGTTATTGACGTAATCATCAGGCAAAAACCACTTTCTTACCTGTCCATGTAATCCTTTTTCAATTTAAGCCAGTTATTAGATCGCTTTGAAGGCTCATAGGTGGCCTCTTTTTCCAATGTTTTGATAATCAACCCCTCGCAACTGACAGAGAAAAAAAAAAGGTTGGAGCAAAAAGAATATACAAATGTAGCAGTAAATCGGAAAAATACCAATGGATACAAGAACTACAAATACTTTTATTGTAAATTTGTAGTACATCAAACACAACTAGAGATGCAAAATGCAGCATCATGAAATGAAATCAAGTACAAGTCTAATATACCATTAGCATAACTTTGTTGATTGGAAGCACAGAAACAGCAATAAAATTACACCTCTAACAACTCATAGTTGACATAGAAGCAGAAACAATTATACTAACATGAACCTAAATAAAACCTTAAGTATCAAATGTGAACAAACTGCAATATAAAACTTCCACTAGTAAAGGAGCACTGGTCAAGGCCATAACTCACAAGAGTACAAGTACGTCAGATCCTGTGATCATATAAATTACAATACCTACTCTTCTGCTAGATGAGAAGATGCATCTCTTAATTACTTTCTCATGACCAAGAGCCAAAATTCCTGCTTCTTCTCTACAAATCATCATTACAACAGTAGTAGGAAGGAGATTACCTGGCATCAATAGCAGCGTCAAGAAACTTCTGAATTTCCTCAAGATCATTAGATGCAAGTGCTGTGGCAAGCTGAAAATACCCGGGTTCTTCCACAAATGAATCATAAAGATGCTGCAATATGCCAAAAAAACAGACCAAGGAAAAATCAGATCACGAGATATGATCACAGAATAACATGCTATTAAGAACTCATCGCACTTAACGCAGAAAAGAAGAAATAATCACAATAAATATTCCCAATAGTCATAGGGTCTTTTGTAAATTATACATACAAATGATACCTATAACTATATCTGAGTTTTATTAATCAAAGAGAACAGATTTTAAACACCGTCCATCTTTTGACATGAGCTAATGCACACTAATACACAAAAAAAAATACATAATCTTTTCAAAAGGTCTCTCCTTGGCCAAGTGCACCTCCCATTTTGCCTCATGCGCCTCTTGAACTGCTCCTTGCTTGGACAACAAAAGGTGTTTTTCCAAGGCCAGGATCAATTTCAAGCTAAGAGCTATTAGCGACATGTTAATTTTACCAAAGGTAGCTTTCATATTTTATGACCAGAGGAAAAGGGATTATCTAATGAATTGGCTACCTTGGAAATAAGTTCATAAGAGAAAGTAGTGTACATAGAGAAAACATATCAGAAAATATTTGTATTGAGTTACTAACTGATTTTGGAGAGTGCAAGCTTCTCAAAGCTTGTAAACACTACTGTAATCATTTAGGCTACATTATCATTGATACAAATTGGATATTACATTACAGTTTAGATTTGATATTTTACTGCTATCATCACATTCAACCAGTTTTGCACTATAACTACTACAAAGCCTTACTAAACAACAGTCATGACATTTCCAGTCTTATAACACAGTCACAGATTTTTGATGCATTTAGAGCCTGAATTCTACTTGTAGTCATCGAAAACTTGGTCTTTGACTTATTGCCATTCTTTTTGGTGGAGCAGGTTGAAATTTTTTGAACTAAAGGCTGGAAAGGATAAGGTGAATGCTACTCTATTATACATTATTATTCTTTTAAAAACCAACTAACATATTGTTCCTTTTCCATCACGCTAATATGAGCTCTTCAATTCAGGGTAATTCTCTGTGGTCACCAACTTTTTTCTTTATCTTTTTTTTTAGAAAGTTGGTCTAATTTACGGAATTTTTCTAAAATTTTGAACATATTTTGAATCACAATCCTTATAATTCACATTAACAAAGCATGAAGCATCCTATTCCATATAGCAATAAATAACCTAAAGAAGAAATTGATGTATAGAAGGCAAGCATAGAACATGAAATCACCTGTCTGCGAACATTCAATTGTTCTTGGAGAAGAGGTTTTCCGTTCAAATGCAATATGTCGAAAGCGTAGACACAAACATTTACCTTTATCTCACTCTTTACGACATTTTTCCTAGGACGGGTGCTAAGTATCTAAAACCATCACAATTTAGCGTTAGAATAATACATACAACAACTTGATAGATAGAAGAGAACAAAGAAAAGAATGATGAAGTCAAACATAAACATCATTTCTAATTAATATAAAATTGGGGCTGAGTATATAGTATTAGGGGTACATAGTAAAAAGTCCACAATGTATCTACAGTCACTTTACAACATGATGAATTGACCAAAGAAGCTTGCTTTTGTCTAATTAAGAAAAAAGATGTCAAAGTAATGATTACAAGAATGCTAAAATAAAAATATATATAAATTGTTTCACAATCTGCTTCTATGTTAGACTGCATGGAAAAGAAAGAAACATTAACAATGATAGACTGGCAATAAAATGTATAGAGAACAAGAATGTTATACACTATATCTGAGTGCAGACATAAACAAGATAATCAACGATATTCATGACAAGTATAGAAAAAAGTCCAAAAATTCTGGCCTACTACTCTTACCTGTAAGTAATCCATAATTAATATGAACGAAACACATAAGTAAGAATTTTTTTTCTATTCACATAAATAGAAGTATGAAGTGATATCCTTAACTAAAGATGTTATAAGCTAATCCTTAATTGATAATGCACGTATCTATAGCATATGGTGCATAAGTTTTCCATCAATTTTCACATAACTAGCTTCTGATCCGCTCCTAACATGCACCCTCACTTGTTTTCAAAATTGCAATAGAATTTCTCTTTTGTTGGAAAACTGAACATAAGAACAAAATTATCTTTCTGAAAATCGTTTCATCGTTTTTACCGAGTCAGCTAAAAAATTAAAGATAAAACACAAGTTTCTATTTCACTAGGAAATAAAGAACACTAAAATAAAAGTTAATTTAAGCATGCATCAATCAAATTCAAGATAAAAGTTTGGCATATATAGTCTCCATAACCTGTGATACAGCAGTATTCTTTGTAAACAATTTACTAATTCACCTTATGAGGAAAAAGTATCGTAATACATTAAATGCATAAATTCATTTGAATATGCAGTGTACCTGAAAAGGAAGAATCTTTTGCTTCTCACGATCATAAGCAACAATTTCACAATCCAAAACAAAAGATTTCACAGAAGGCTTCTTAAACCTGTGACATGAGTGAAGGAAAAATAGTGAGGAATAACTAAAGCGATGAAGGGAGTATATTGAAAGGTAAGGCATAAGAGGGATACCATTCCAACAAACAAAATGAAGGTGGCTAGAGGTGGTATAAAAAATTAAGGTGACAAAAGATAATATGCAAAAGGGAAAGTGTAGTGGTGATGTTATGAAAAGAGAAGTTGGAACTATTAGTCTCATTACCCTAGGGGTTGATGAGTGGCTAAATCTTAAGGCCCCCCCTTATCTCTCCTTTTTTATATTCTCAATATTTTATCTCCTCATTACCATCTCTTTCCCTTCATCACCATTTTTACCTTCCTTTACACCTTTAATACATTATTAACGCATTCTCTGCAAACCACATAACACAACAAGGATTGTGCTCTGTATAAATGTGTTTTTCTAAGAAGTTAATGTACTTTTCATGATTAGTTATAAATGGTGGGAATCTCATTACATTGCATGTTCCTTTTTTGTATAGTATATGTACTTTTCCGAATAGTTGATGTGCTTTTCATTATCTATATATGTATTTGCAAAGCACGATGCTCGTTGTACTCAACTAGTACAAATCTGCAATTCATTACCCACTATCGAATCATGTCCTTATAAAATCATATATGTCAACAATTTTCACATGTTGCCATGAAGCCACAAGGAAACTGAAAACCCAGCTTACAATCATACAACACACAGGAAGTTCAGCTGTGGAAGTTGGAATATTTATATACAACTCGTATTTCCAAGTAAAGAAAGTATTAGCAGAAGACTAAATCTAAAGTGGAAGCATCTACACAAGGTAACTCCTACATCCTAGCTCTAATCAGGAGCAGTTTTGGGGTGATTAAGGTGCCCAACCGCATAGGACTCCCAAAATTAAATACCCTCATATACAAAAAAATCAAATTAAAATAATATTGTACTAAGTGGTTAGAGTTTTTATTAGCATATCAATGGTCATAGAATCAAATCCTATTGATGATATTTTTTTATCTGTTTCCAAAGCAACCCTTTAACTCCCAAATATCTTCTCTTAAATCATTTAATTTTTACAAATTCATTAAACATCAATAATCAACAACTTAATTCATAAAAATAATCAACATCTTATTTCTTAATTTTCCAATCCTTCAAACTTTATACTTTTCTATTATTGCTATCAATCGATTACTTTTTTTCTCTCCCTTCTTAACATTAGAGATGAAAATTTAATTTTTATTAACTTAATTTATTTTTATAAAATCCTTTTTAATGTAGTTAGAACTTGTATTGAGATTTTATTTAATTACAGTACTAAAAATTAAAATTGTGTTGAATTTAAAGGGCCCCAATTTTAAAAATTCATGAAAAAAAATTGGGCCCTCAGAATACTTGCTCCGCCCTAGGCTGTAATAGACCATAAAACAGAAGATGTAAAGAGGCACAAGATTTTCAAGCACCACGATGCTACAACCTTATAATTCAATATTAGAATATTAAGGGAAAAGAATATTGGAGGCATTGAGTGACACAAACCGGGCAATGACTGTAGCATTTGGGTAAAGTGCCATGAAATGTAGAGCCTGATTTTCTATAACAAAGTTGACTAAAGAATGCTATTTTGCCCTCTATTGTTCCCTATAATTCTAACAGGCTACAGTTAAATGCTTCTAATGCATTTGTCGTCCAATGCCATTCCACTCTCTTGACTGTGCAAATAACCAAAAAAGAATCCACTGTTTGCAATATCAAAAATCCCTCACTCGATAAATCAAGTAATAACTTCAAAACAAGTATCCCAATAGGATAATAATCATAAAGCATTGCAGCAGATATCCCTTGAAATCTCTTGAAACCACCTTAGGAAAACCAATATCATTTAAAAAGGGATACTCGGCAGAAAAGTACCTTGGAAGTTCTTCAACAACATCAATATACTTTTCCGTGTTCCGCTCGGCATTTCGGCTGTATATCTCGACAGAACCATCTTCCATGAAATGAATCTGCACTTAGCAGGTAAAATAAGCACAATAAGAGGGCTCATACTTTCAAACCCCTAGCACTACCAAAGGAAATCAAAGCAACATACTATACCTAAAGTAATCAGAGTAAAGAAAACAGATAGATGAAAATTACTTGAGCACGTTCTCCATCATACTTGTACTCGCACGTAAAGACCATATCTTGAAATTTATCTATTATTTCTGATATTCCATTTGTTGGTTTTGCTAGCATAGGTCCTATAGGAATACCAGGTGTAAAGGTACAAGTCTTTGATAGCTTCCATACACCATCAGTGAGAAGAGCAGGAATTATTTTATCATACACCGGAACCACAGAGTATACTTGTTTCACTATGTTTCCAGCCTGAGACAAACATAATAGAAAAAAAAAGGAAATTATGAGTATAGATTAAAAGCATTAGAAACATACAGTAAGCAATCGCATTAAATAGTCTACAAAAAACAAAGTGAACATGACTTGTTCTAAAGAAGGAACCGCCAAGCTTTGTCAAAAAAAACGTAATCTAGCAACTGAGTTGATCACAAAAGCAAAATCATTGTTGCTAATAAGAACTTTAGGGTTGGCTGACAATGCAAAGTTTAGAAATCTAAATTTAAAAATTCTCAATCAATTTAGATCAAGAAGTTGAGTAGTTGGCTTACGGTTGTTCTAAATGTTTTTCATTATGATTTATCATAAAAACCAAATTCTTAATATAGAAATAGATAATAATGTGTCGCCTCCTTTAACTTCCACATTAATTACTAGGTACACATAAGTGCAAACATGAAATACAAAGATATCCACCAAAACATGAGCATGAAAGTACTTAAATTTCCAAGTTCTGTTCAATAAGCCTTATCTCTTTATATATTATATTTGTCCCTCACAGGATCACACTTTTGAATTGTGACTTGACCATATGATCCAAGTGAAAATAGAATCAGTAAAAAAGAGCACGGATAGGGTGAATTACAGTAATGTGGACTTCGTGGATTATTGGCACTCAAACATCATATGTTGTCACCAAATAAGTATAAATCTGATATATTAAGAGCTAAGACGCAGCATATAACAGCTGATTCTCCAGCACACGAGAAGATAATCAAAAACTTTTGACGATACTCTGGTGATATAAGGCACTGATATGAAATATGAATGACCCAACACTATTACCTCTTCTTGTGGTGATTGAATATCAGAAGGGGGCTTCGAGTGTTCTTCAGAATATACTGCAGCCTGTCCCAGGGCAGTAAGAAGAGTCTTCTCTGCCAGACTGATCCGCAATTTTGCCTGCAAAACAACCCTAAAGATGTAAACAGACGGGAGAAAATAAAACAAAGAAGAAAAATAGCAGACGAAAGCCAAATAAACACCTGAAGCAGCCGTATCAAATATACAGGCTCACAATCTTTGGCAGCCACAATAAGTGATTTGATATAGTTCTTTTTCTTTTCTGCACTACCCTGATTAGATGTCTAAAAAAATAAACAAGAGCAGTATAAGACGTAGGAAAAATCTTACTTGACTTCTAATTATCTTCTTTGACATTGTTCAACCAAATTCTAATGGACAAGGGCACAAGAAAAAAAATGGCCAAAGTTTAGCTAAAATATTAGCAATGAACAATCTACCTGAGCGATAAGATGGAATGTATTGAAAACTTTAGCAATAGTCAAAGGAGGAGGTTTCATCATCATGCTTTGCTTAGAACGAATTTCTTTAGCAACATCCCCCAAATCACCTAAATCCTGTTAATGCAACAATCAACGAATAAAAACAAAGATAGATAGAACTTAAGTGATCGTTTAGCCACACAGTATGCAAAAAAGGATTATGGAGATGTTTTGTTCATGGCTTTTTGCTTAGTTTTTTGTTGGCTTTTGACCTTTGGCTTATTGGTTGGTCAAACCGCAATAAATGGCTTATAAGCCAAAATAAAAAAGTTACACCAGCTAGCTTTTTTTGTTGGTTTTTGCCTTATTGACCCCCTTTTTCTAATAAAGGGCTAACAGCCAATACCTAAATTTACCAAATATCTTCATAAACAACTGCCTTTTTCAGCTAGCTTAAAAGCCAACAAAAACGGCCAACATTTCCGGCTGATCAAACAAGCAACTAAAAAAGCCAACAGCCAACGGTCAATTGCCAAACACCACGTATAAATGGTAAATGGACAGATTGATCCAAATATAATAAACCATGAGAAAGCACCTTCTTACTCTAATTTGTGATTAAGTTTTCTTCAGATAGTACGTCTGTTTCTCTACTCTCTTCAATGAATTGTATGCCATGAGAAGGTACATTTTAGTCATAACAATTAACAGATATTCAAATTGGATTCATAAGAGACTATATAGTTGATATACATGCATTGCTAAGCAAAAAGAACCCACTACATTACAATTAACAGAATTATACCTGATACTTCTTCTTAACCACAGCTTCACTAGTTCCACACGCCTCGGCAAGTGCCTTAATAAGCGAAGCCTCTCCAATCCCAAGCTCCAAACCTTGATGAGCAGGAGCAATCTTATTGGCCAAAAGATAAACAACCGCCAAAAGATCATCAGAAGTCTTGGAAATCACGGTCCTCAAAAGATTACAAGTAATATCAGTAATCACGATCCGACCAGATTCGCCTTTAATCAATTCAAATGCCTTTGCAAGAAAAAGAAACGGAACTTTTTCACCATCCTCCCACCAAGCTGCTGATTTTGGGTCGAAATTAGCGGGTTTTTTCTTCAAATTGATAACAAATTCATCTACATTAACCTCCACTTTTTTGGAGTTAGATTTTATAGGTTTCTTCCCATTAGAGTTATCTAAAATAGGGGAAATTGGGTCTTGGGTTTGATGTTTTTCTGGAGAAGATTTAATGGGTTTATTCAAATTCGATTCTAGGGTTTTGTTTGAATTAGGGTTTTCTGAAGTAGGGCAAATTGGGTCTTGGGTTTTGCTTTTTTTCGGAGAAGAATTAGTGATTGAAGAATTGGAATTCTTCTTAGCATCGGCAGCAGCTTTACTACGTTTACGAGCGTTAGACATGAGTTTATCGAAAGCTGAAGGTGGTTTTGATTGAGACGACATCGCTCGAACCTTGAAATTTACAGAGAAATTGAAAGATATTAAGGAAGAATAATTGGGTTTGAAACTGAGTGGGCGAAGAATGAGAATGGAGGAAGAATGTCTGAACATACCCAAAGTAAGCTCAAGTTTTAGTAATGGAGGTTGGAGAGGGAAAAAATGGCGGGAACATGCCGTAGAGCCCCAAGAGTCTAGTGTCTTACATTGCAAGTTTAATAGTAGGTATACTAAATGCTGAAAATGACCAAAAATAAATAAATAAATAAAAATTCTATACTTATTGCAAAAACAACTTTCAACAAAATTTAAAAATAGTTAATCTTTTGAGAGACCGTTATTTAAAAAGACGCTTAAACCAAAAAATTTATATTTTTATTTTCTCTTTAATTTAAATTAATTAGTCTATATAGCTCATATATTTAATGTTTCTCTTGAAGAGATTGTCTCTTATAATAATTTGTAATTTAAAAATCATAGTTGTTCTACTTTGATAATTCTAATTTGTGATTTAAAGATCAAGAGATTATTTATTTGAGAGACGTCTCTCAACTCCAGGCCATTATTTAAATGTTCACTTACAATATCCTTAATGTATACTTATATTATCCTTAATGACTACTTACAATATACTTAGTGCCTACCGAAAAAGTACTTAAAATGCCTACTTATAATATTCTTAATGTCTACCGAAAAACTTAGCCTACTAGCCTAATTACCATATTCTTAATGCCTAGTTACAATGTATTTAATGTCTATCGAGTAAGTACTTAAGTACTTACAATATTCTAAATATCTGCTTACAATATTCTTAACGCTTACTGATAAACTTACTTTATATTTTCCTTTTAAGCCAACCTAATTAGAGATGGTCTCTCAAAGTGATTTATTTCAGTGAATGAATTTAATGAATTACAATTTAATGTATTGTCATTATAAAAGGTCGCATTAGGTGATAATTGGAAATTGTGAAAAGAAAATATAATTAATGTTTATAATTAATTCATTCTCATTATCTTTGTTTGATAGTGCATAGTTTTATCAAGTAGTTTAATGTATGTGTTGATTTAGGTGTCTTTTCTCGTGGATGATCTATAATGACTTGTGTCATTAATAGGGATAGACATAGGTTCTGAAATCTAAGGATTTAAATTCTACCCTACTCAACTTTAATTTAAAGGTATGAATTTAATTTTTTTTAGACCCTAAAAAATAAGATCGAATTTGGGTTTATAATATTAGAGTTCGGGTCCAAATCTTATAAGGTCTAATATATAAAGCCTATGTCATCAAAAATCAAAACACATCAGTATTGTTGTCCAAAAAACAAAATTTTGAGTGTAATCTCGATAGCGTGTTGTGCTACTACATAGTGTTTAAGAAAATAATTGTAAGCTTTCTTAGTTGTTTTAAGGGTTAAGTGCAAGTTTTCCCAAGCATGTGAAATATCTTTATAAGTAAAATGGCTTTTAATTAAATAATAAAATTAAATTACAATAGTTGTCTTTAAAAGTCAATTCCTATAAAATTACTCTTTTTATAAAATTAGCAGAGAATTTGTACTTTTTCCGTTTTAAATACTTGCAATATTTGACTTTTTACGCGTTTCAATATATTAATTAAATTCTTAATATATGCAATTATAAATAATATATAATTATAAAATTTAATATTAATATGTTTGCATTGAAACGAATCAAATAAAATCACAGTTGATTGTATTTTAACTTATAAATAAAAAATTAATTAAAAATTAAAAATAATAAATCTTAACAATGTTTTTATTAATCAATTATTAGGGGATGTAACAAGGTAAATGGAAAATGTATGTAAGTCTTAGACTTGACAAAATTATATTTATATCATTATTTGTACACGTTGAATAGATAGTACACTAATACACTATGTATATTATTACTATTACCCATTTATTAGAAGTACTTATTTTGTATATTATTTATATGAAAAAAAATCTAATATCATACTTCCTTCCATATTAATATTACTCATTTATGACACCTTTTTTATATTATTTATTTTACATAGTTTAGATGAAAAAATCTATCATTATATTTATTTTTGTATTATCTTGATGAAATTTTTTTCACAATTTTTATCGTTTAAAAGAAAAAATATGATACTTCTTCTAATTCATTTTATTTGTCTCATTTACTTATTGTCACTATTTACTAATCTCTTTTAATTTGTATTTTATTCTTAATCTATAATTTAAAATATAGTCAAGTAGGGTATTTTTTTATTCGTCTAAATGTAAGGATTATTAATAGCAATTTTTCATAATTTTTAATAAGTATAATTAGAGATATTAAGAAGCAAAATATTACTTCAATAAGTGTAAAAAAGTAAATGGAACAAGTAAAATAAATAAGAGGGAACAGTATACTTTAAAATGATACAAATAAATGAAAATGAACAAATAAGCAAAAACGCAACACACAAATGACACAATGAGAACCTCACACTTCCCCAAAATAAATTTTTTAAAGGGAACTTTTATTCAAAGTCTAGCATAGTTAGAGAATGATGTTTAAAAAAGCATTTAAAGAATAAGGTGGAAGTGTGTGTTCACGTTGAAGCAAATTCTCTACTCCATTTGACACCCATTCCTTAAAAAGTTTTCATACAAAATATTTATAAGAGTTAAGAAAATTAAGAAAAGTAAAGATTATAAATATTAAAAACTATTTCAAAAAAGGTAGTGGAAAAATATAAATACCATAATTATTTGAAAAATATTATTATAAAATTAGTGGTAAATATGTGAAATAATAAATATTATTAAAATATTAAAATGAGAATAAATTAGGTTAATTTTGTCTAATATTTGTGATATAAATAGAAAAATTATTTATAAAAACAATAAATAAAACAACCCAAATTGGCAAATCAAAAGTTGGAAACTTCTTTAAAAAACGGATTAAAATATATTGACTGTTTGACAATTGACTTTTTGATTGATTTTTGTCTTTTAGTTTTTTGATTGGTCAAATAGCCAATAAAGTAATTTGGTAAATATTTTTTAATCCGACTGAAAAGCTATGCCATAACAAAAAACTACTCTTTGTAGCTTTACTCATTGCTTATGAATTTTAGCATACTTTTCTAACAATCAATAACAAACAAATATTAGTAATTTTTACCAAACATCTATATAACAATTGTTTTATAATTATTCAATACTTTTAACTAATCAAATCAACCAACAACTTCAATTAATAGAGAGTTTTGGCAAGCGGCTAATAGCTGACTACAATGATTTATTTGACCAGCTGATTTTATTAATTGGTTAGACCAACTGATTTTGAACTCGCTGCTATGAGCAATTTGTTTAAAAATAACTTATTTATAACAATAAGCTGTTTCAATGAGCTAATTTACTAAACATTAGTATTAACTGATTTAACCTTCCACCCCTCTAATTACATCAAAATAAACTAAAGTAGCGTTTGAAAACACGAATTTCATTTGAATTTTTGTAATTCAATTCAAGAAATTGAAATTATGGATTTAAATTCCAATTCCAATTCCTCAATCTCGTTTGTAAATCAAAGAATTGAATTCCTATATTTCAAATCCACATAGTTGTTTGGAAAATATTGGAATTGAATTCCCAAATTTAAATTCTATTGCATTGTTTGGATAACCATGTAATTACATTCAACCAAAATTATTAAATATTAGCAAATAAATGTATTATGATATTACAATAATCCGAAATTGTCACATTAAAAGTTATCTTAACATAGAATATAAAAAGTGTAACGTACAAACTACTCGTCAAGGCATAAGAGTATCCAGTCGAGTTTCTCATCCTCCGATAGTTCTTTCAACATCAGAAACTTGTCAGGATTACCATTCAAAAACTTCTTTACTGCCCGCATAGTCTGAATCCTAGAAATGTCAAGCACTTGATAAACAACAACGTGAATCTCTTGACAAGTGAGTTTCGGAGCGTCTTTAATCTTGCTTTGCATGTGCTCTCTAAATGACTCGGCAAAACTATTTACCGCATCAGCTACACTATCCTTTTTCCGCTTGCGAGAGCTTGAATTAGTTGGATCCTTAGAAGAGCTTGTTCGTTCACAGATCGTCTCCCCCTCCATGGCATCCGCTGCCTCCTCGTGTTATTCTGCACCATCCCCGACAACTCTATCCGCACCAAATAAAGTGCAAATATCTTCCCAATTTTTATGCACTTGTTGCGAGAAGGGGCAGCATTTTTGTTTACCTACTCGATCACAATCCCAATTTAGCAAACGAAGAAGCAAATAAGCAATAGTAACACAATTTAGGAAACAATAATATTGGTACATAAAGCACATTTGAGCAGATCACATTCTTAAAGAACCAAGAATATGCAACTGGAAACAACTCAGAGTACAACTGTTATTTGGAGAAAGCCATCTATATATCATTAGAATTGAAACAACTCATAACAAAAGGAAGCCATCTATAAATTATATACTCTAGTTAATCAATGAAATATACAAGTAGAAACTCATACATACCTTAATATATTCTGTCCATTGAGGTAGATCTTCCATTGTGATTACGATCATTTTTTTTTCATCATCCCACTTAAATTTTGTATAAGTCTTGATGTCTGTGATGCAGCCATAGTGTTTCTTCCAAGACTTAGTTCGGTTTCTCACATGATCCACATTAAGTGCAATGCCTAACTCTCTCTTTAACTCATCAATAACAGCTTGGTAAGCTTGAGGCTTAAAGTCTCCATCTCCTTTTTCCTTGTTGTTGATTTGTTCTAACAAAACTCGGGTAAGAATGTCATCCATCTGCTTATTCCAAGACACATAGTTTTTTTTATTGCTCATTACATAACAAAAACAAAACAACACATTTAGAAGTTTTCATTATCTAAAATCAATCACAAGTGTTGGCATATGAATACAAAACATTGTACTAAATTCACATTCACACACCTACACTACTAGAGAATAAAAATAACCACAATCAAGTAGCCCCCCTTCGAGCTTGGTATTCTCGGAACATTTTTTGTGACATTTCATCTCTTAAGTTGTTCCATTGAGGTGAGACATGTGCCGTTGAAATGAAATCCTCCCCTTCATCCTCCATTGTATCAAAAGCTTCTACATTTGATAAATCATCGTCCACCTCATTTAACAAATTCTCCTCATCCAAATTTTCTTCTCTAACAAAATTGTGGAGAACAAAGCATGCACCTATTATTCTTAATTGTGTTTGCTTATCATAAAAGCTACTTTTCCTCAATATAGCCCACCTCTTTTTCAATAACCCAAAGGCTCTTTCAATAGTATTACGTGCGGATGAATGACGCAAGTTGAACAATTCTTTGTAGTTTGTAAGAGCACTTCCTCTCCACAAGTTTAAATGGTAACGTGTACCTTTATATGGAGCCAAGAAGCCTTGTGCATTAGAATATCCCAAATCAACAAGAAAATATTTATCTGTGACATTAAAAAAAAATTATATAAGAAAGTAAAATTATAAAGAATTATAATTTCAAGCTACTTGAGGTTTTGCTTACTCCTAGGAACTTTGAGACCATTAGGTCTTCGGAGGGCGTCCCCTAAAATGCGAGGATCAAAAGCCGATCCCTCCCAGCCAGGCAAAACATAATTGAATCGAAGACTTGGATCACATGTAGCTAGTACATTGGTAGTAATATCTCCTTTCCTCTCTCTATATCTAGGTCGATCTTCGACGGGAACTGTCATCTTAATAAGTGTCCCATCAAGTGCCCTAAGTGCCCCCTCAAACCACTCCCACTTGTCGTCTCCATCATAAGTCACATTGAAATCTACTTGCTTGATATAATACTTGCCTATTTTCATCACAACTTTGAGCATGGTATGGAATTGACGGCTTACCGTTTCTCCTGAACGAGTTGAACACGGCACCAATAGTTTTATTCTTCAGATCATGGGCAAGAGTATGTAGAAAAAAAAGCAACAGTTTCTATTACGGTCACATTCCTAGTAGTAACTAGGTCTCATCTAGTAACTAAAACCTCGCATAACTTATCAAAACATCTCCGATCCATACGTAATTGCTCTTTACAAATCCTATCATTCATGAGGGAATCTAACCAATATGCTCTTTTAATTACACGTTCGTGTTCGTTCCAAGGTACTTCTTTATGCTGAAATCTATCAAACCATGCTCCCACTACAACCATAATAAAGCCACTAACTATTGCAATTAGTTCCATTTCATCTTCATCGCTATCACTATTGTCATCTCTAATTTGGTTTCTAACAATAAAAACTTGTCGATCATAAGACATGGTATACTGAGACATAATATAACCAATGTTTAATTAATTTATAATATCGTAACATTAATAAATAAAAGCTTGTAGATGCAAATTAATAACTAAAACACAAGTATATTCTAGAGCCCAAAAAACAGAGTGAAGTGCAACTGACAGACCAAGGCAGATAAGAGGACCAAGACAGAGTAAAACAATTAAGAAATCAAATTTTAAATCCTTGCTTGGATAGAAGTATAGCAAGTTGCGACACTGATATGCTCATACAACCAAAGAACTACAACATGCTCAACCACTATCAAAAACTTCAAGTTCCTAACTCCATTATTCAAATACTATTTTATTGAAACCATTAATAAATTATAAAGTTTATGCTCAACATCTGATTGTTTCTGCAAGAAGCGATTTTAATAGCTTATATAGACTTTTTGGTATTTGTGAGATGATTTCTAGGGCAGAATATCAGGTCTCACAAAAATAATTGCATTAGAAAATCAGACGTCACAAAAATAAACTAGCTAACAATACCTAAATCCACAATATTTTACAAATTGCAAGTATAATCACAACGAATCAGAATGAAGAATTAGCGAATGAAGCAGTTCAAACTTACACGAAGATGGGAGCAGCAGCAATGATGTCGAAGATGGGAGCAACAATAATGTCGAAGAAGAGAGCAGCAAATGAATGTCGAAGAGAAGGGAGGAGAGAGAAAATATTTGGACTGAATAGGAATTGAAATTAGGGAAGGTATGGATTGAAAATGAAGAGTTTATTTTTTACTTGGATTGAAAATTGTGTTAGAATTAGGCTAATTCCAATTTTAATTTTTCAGTTTAGCCAAACAATAAAATTAGGCCAATTCCATCAATTCAAATAAAATGACCCAATACAAACATACCCTAAAATTATTCATTAAATTATTTTAAGCCGCTTGTCATTTGTCAAAAAGGTCACTTAGCATATCACCGGTTAATAAAGAATTTGAGTACAAGATATAGTGAGAAAGTCATTCTGTCAAATAAATACTTACTCCTATCAGAACAGACATTCAGTCTCCAGTCAAAATTGATCACAAATTAAAAATCACAATTCACAATAACCAAAAAGGGGGGGAAAATGGAAATCAATTGCAATCAACAACAAAAAAAGTAAACACAAATTCCCTTGAATTTAAAGCCATTGCTAACATCCTCATTCTCTGCTTGGTCCCAATTGATCAGTACTGGTGTACTACTATTCAGTGTTCAGTTCCCTCTACATCCTTCCCGCATTTACTCTACCCATTTTTAAACTCCCCTCTTCTTCTTTCTTCCCCACCATTCATCAATTATCTCCTTATCCTTTTCATTTTTGCATTTAATTCGAATTTAGTTAGTTGAGCTGAAGTTGTAGGTTTGTGCTCAAAATCTGGGTCATTTTGGAGCCCTTCATTTGGGTTAGATTTTGATTTTTAAGCGCAATGTTGAGCAACGTTTTCGTACCTGAGGTTTGAATTTATCTGGGTTTGATTTTGATTTTTGAACTTTGTAGTGAGCCCCATTGGCGTTCTTAAGGTTTGAATTTATTTGGGTTTATTTACTACATAGGGTTCATTTGGGTTTGATTTTGATTTTTAAGCTCAGTGGTGAGCAAGATTGGCGTACTTGAGGTTTGAATTTATCTGGATATGACTAATCCGCCATTTTTGCTTAGATTGTACCGTTTTGAATCAAATTTATTGAGCTAAATATGTAGATTTGAGTTCAAAATCTGGGTCAATTTGGAATTCATCTGGGTTTTATTTTGATTTTAAGCTCCTCAGTAGCAAGATTTGCGTATAGGTTAAAATTTTTCTGGGTATAATTCATTTTAAGGTGGGTATTTGAGAAATGGAAGGAAGGATGAAGAAGTACGGACAAGTGAGTCCAGAAAGAGCGAAAGTATGGAAAGAAAGGTCCCCAAAATATGTGCAGAATCGTAAAGTTCCAGTTGTTTACTATCTATGTCGAAATCGACAACTTGAACATCCTCATTTTATTGAAGTTCCTATTTCTTCTTCTGAGGGTCTTTACCTGAGAGGTAATTTAATGTTAGTTATTTGAAAATTAAATTAGGGTTTTGTTTAATTGTCAATGGAAATTTGAAATTGAAATTGAAATTGAATTTTTTGTGGGTGTTTGTTTGCAGATGTGATTGAGAGGTTGAACATTTTGAGAGGAAGGGGTATGGCTTCAATGTATTCATGGTCTTGTAAAAGGTAAAAGTGCTGAATTTGTCTTACTTTTTGCAGGTTTTTGTTGGTTGTTGCTTTTATGAAAATTACTAAAATAATTTAATTGAGGGTTTGGTTTTACTTTTGATGTATAGTTGATGTCATAATTACTTTGGAATGATGCTGATACCTTTCTTCTGTAGAAATCAAAGTAGAAAGTCATGATTTGTTGAAAAATTTTAGAGGAGAAATGATAACAAATTATCACACATTGACACCAACTTTTTAGAGTTAGTATTACTTGCCTTTTTTTTTTCATCACATCAAATGATTAAATCATATGGTAATTTTCTATCAAACAAGGTAAAGCCATGAGTTAAAATATCTATATCAACATTACAAAAAGAATTTTAGGTGAGATGGTCGAAAGTTTCTAGGAGTTTATGGTGTTTGAGGAGTTTATTATGTTGATAGCGAGACCAGTGAGTATTGTGACTTAAATGTAGACTTGTAGAGTTGAATCATTTTGCGCCAAATATTCCATATATACCACATTTTTATTATTTTTGAGATTAGGCCAAATATCCCTATTCACAAATAATCATACTTAGATACTTTTTGTGATAATGAATTCTTTGTAAGCTTAGTGCACTTAGATTTCCTACTAGATTAGGTAAGGTTGAACTAACTCAATTGATCAGAATTGAATTGAATTGAACTGAAGTGAATCAGACTTCATGGACCTTAAAAGTCAAGGAGAATACGCAACACATTCTTAGATTCTCATTCCTCTTATTTGACTCTTTAGGCCTCATTTTGCTCTCTTTAAGAGCTCTTTATGTGGTGTACACTAATAAACCTCCCAAATGATCACATTTATGGTCAAGGAAAATAACCAGCTAGAAAACTCCCTTTACATGTCATTCAATTCACTAACAAAAATCTAGATCACTTTTTAAAATTTTTCTAATAAGTATTCAGGGGTTTAAGGAGGATATATAAAAAAACTGCCTGATTAGAGATGATATCAAACATAGCAGGAACTTCACCACATAAACTGCCAGCCTGGAATACTGTATAGTATAGTATCTGGCTGATAATGGCTCTGCTTTACATCGGGGGCATACTCTGAAAACGTGACATATGGAAGTATTAATCTCGATGAGTGCGAATTTGAATGGATCAGTATATTCCTGAATTGTTAAATATTGGATTCTGTATAGTATCTGCCAGGAATACTGCATAGTATCTGCCTAGTTCATCTGAAGTATAATTGTTTTTGAATAGTTAAATATTGGAATATGGTGCTCATTGTGTTTTGTTTAAACCAACACAGAAGCTACAAGAGTGGGTTTGTGTGGCATGATCTCTGCGAAGATGATCTCATTCGTCCTGCTCACGGAGATGAGTATATTCTCAAGGGTTCAGAGATCATTGATGATTCTAACTCAGGTAGTCTTTCACTTACAATAGCTTTTAGAAACATGTGATGCTATAGAATTAGAGAGCATGTTGCATAAACGATCACAAACCAGCCATGACGGCTTGATAACAAAGTTTGCTGCCATCGCGGCTCAAATTCTTCAAAACAATTCACATGAGTGGGAATTTATGGTTTTAATTTTTTCTGAAGTTCTAGTAAACTTATCCCATAGTATGTCCATATCGATTATAATTACACTATATTATGTATAGTCAGATATTTTATCGAACTTTTCTTCCTTCTCATCTTCCACCCACTAGTTATCTACCTCTACTACTTTGCTTACTTTACTTGCCTCCAGGGCCGTTTCTGAGGGTAGTTTTGAGGTACAACCGCCTTGGGCCCAACTCATGAGTGGGCCCAAATTGAGTTAATCCTTATAATTAAATTAGTATTTGCATAAGTAGTTTCTAGCATGGATCGAACTTGCAACATTAGGTTTCTCAGTTATGCGCATAAATATTGAACTACATAGTTGGAGAAAAAATAACCGAAATTTTACTTATATAAGGGCCCTTTTTTATTTTTCGCCGAGGGCCCAAAAATTGTCTAGCCTCCCTCTCTAAGTCACTAGAACAAACAACTATCCAACAGAAAACAGAAAATTTGAACGGTTATAAAGCAGGTGTTAAACCTGTTATAAAGCATCATTCCATGATGAAGTGATAAAACCTGGCATCTCTTAACTGATGGTCATACAAGATGACGAACAATTTTTTTTCAGGTCGTTTCAGCCCTGTTGGTGTTTACAGGATGCACAACTTAAAACAATTGCCTGAACCACCTAGTTCTAGAAGCCAGGATGATACATCTCCTTCAACGAGTACTGACGACAAAGAAGCAAAACATCCCCGTGAAGAGGAGATATCCCCTCCATCCCAACGTTCAGGTTCCTCAGCCGTCTCCCCTGAGTCGAGAGCAGGAAGCCACTCTCCGTGGGGTGCTTCCTTGAGTCTGACCGAATACAAGTTACCCAAGAGTGACGGTGCAACTGATGCATCAACTCAAACCGAGGATAATGTAAGACAAGTCAAAAACAAAGAAACGTGTATTCGAGGTGTTTCAACCGAAGAAGCAACATTAGATGGTGAAAACCATGAGAATTCCCAAGCTCATACTGATAGTATAAAACCGAATGTAGAGGTACCTGGGGAATCTGTGTCCCCACCGTCTTCCTCAAGTGCATCGTCATCTGGAGGGAAGGCGGAAACATTGGAATCTTTAATTAGGTCTGATTTGAGTAAGATTAACAGCTTTAGAAGACTAGAAGAGGAAGATATGCGTATGCCATCCGGTAGTAAAATGAAAGCAACAAGCATGTTGATGCAGCTGATTTCTTGTGGCTCAATATCAGTAAAAGATCATAGTTTTGGGCTGATACCTATCTACAGGCCGAGGTTTTCTGATTCAAAATTTCCCTCCCCGTTATACTCTACTTCGGTTATGTTAGGAGAGCTTGATTGTTTGTCAGACAACTCAAGATTAATGGGTCTCAGACTGGAAGAGAAAGAGTACTTTAGTGGAAGTTTGGTTGAGACTAAAATTCCAAAACAACAAAGCGAAGGGCGTACTCTCAAGCGGTCTTCCTCGTACAATGCCGACAGGTTATTACTTCTTTTGCACTTCTTTTAATCTTGCCTTGTGTAACTAGATGTTGTTTACTTTGGATAGTTTCGATATGTTACTCAGGCTCTTCATTTTGCTTCACGAACCCATGTCCGATCCTTGATACTGCATTTAGACACTTTATTTTAGGCGCAAATTTGAATATTTAGACGTATTCGACACTTGGACACGTACCAATATCTGATATCAGTATTCGAGTCCAAGTGACACAGGTTCGATTTCTCAGCATAAAAAACCTGTTTAATGTGGTGATTTTGAGCTGATCGATTAAAAATGTGTTCTTTGGTTCATGACTTAATCTTGCTTAGTCATTGTTATTGGGCAATAAACCCTCTCATGAAAACACGTACAATCTCGGGTTCTTATTAGTTGCTACACTTGCATAGTAATCACTAATGAGTATTCATCAACCAATTTTACCTTACTTGTTCTTTATCTATTACAAAAAATATAATCAAGTGATATCTTGTTTGATTCTTACATTGGATAGCGTGAAAACAAGAAGTGTAGCAAACTGAAATATCAAATTTGCGATTTTATGGGATGATACCTTATGAACCTATTATTCGTCTACTTTTTGGATGATAACATTTATCTACATTTTGAAAATGATATGTAAATGTATAAGAGTGAACTAACTTCGGTAGTTGTTTCATTCACAGATCTTCAAAGCAACCGGATTCAACAACAAACAACGAGGATGCACCCTCCACAAAGACGAAATGCATTCCAAAGTCGATCAAAACCTCTCTTAGCAAGCCAAGAAGTGAATCATTAAGATCTCCTGTTTCAGATAAACCTCGAGTTTCCTCTGATGGAGGTCGAGAATCACGTATCATATCTTATGGTTCATCAAATGGTGGCAGTAAACGGATATCAGAGCCTTCATCAGGGAAAAATCCATCAACACGAGTAAATTCCTTCAGAGAAGAGGAAAAGGTCGTTAAAATCGAAGAAAGTTAAGTTTCAACTCTTACGATATTCACATAGTTCTCGATCACATCATCTTTTATGTCGACTAACATTCCGCCTTGTATTATCCTAACAGGCTAACTTCAGGAGCCAGGATTATAATTCATTCGAAAGAGTGCCATAGCTAGTGTTACGCGCTGTAAGTTTTCGCTTGTTTAGATAATCAAGAATTTTCGCTCTAGTATTGAATGGCGGTGATCAAATTAATGGTAGGAGTAGAGATCATTATTAGGGGTGTTCAAATTTATCTGATCTGAAATCCGGGTTTAAAAACTTGTTAAATTATCCGGTTTTTGAAAACCGGATAATTCTGACCGGGTGTCCGGTTTTTGGGTTAAGGATACAGTTGGGGTGGTCCAACTGCTTTGGAATCTAGTGCTGGTTTTCAAATGTTAGGGTACCTTAAAGATGTAAAAGCACTGTAGTTAAGCAGTGAAAGTGTTATTCCAATTTCTCTGGATTCTGCTGCACAAACAGTTTATCTTGTACTCCTATTTCCAGCTTTTTTGTTCATTTGTTAAATTTATTTGTCAAAGAAAAGTAAGTTTTGTTTTTACTTTCTCAAACTTTATTTTTGGAACTTGTCGGTTGGTATGTTGCTTTGAAGTAGATGTGTTCAAAACAATCTGCTGATATTCATTCGATTTTAGAATTGAATTCGATTTGCCTCGACTTAAATTATATAAAAGTAATGTGCACACAAACCAATTTGGAACCGACCGGAAACATATAACTCGAAATCAACCTGATGACCGGAAAGAACACCTCTACTTTGAAGTTGGATTAGTATTTGCTAACATGGGTGAAAGTTTTGGAAAATAATCGATTTGTGATTTTACATCGTAAAATTAGAGAGAAATTTATCAACTTATAAGTTTGATGGACTACTCCTCCAATTACCAATAGGTTTTAAGATGAAATATTATCGAATTTGTATGTAGTCAACACTTATCTTGTGTGAATCTTAAATATAAGTGAAATAAAAAATTTACTAAAATTTAAAAGTTACTCGTATTAAAAAAATTATGGATCTCACAAGAAACTACTTTTAGGCTACAACACACGTAGGATTTGTTTTTGGGCACTTTTTCTTAAGGCTTCATACTAATGTAAAGTTGGATCACTCATATGTTTGTCAACATTTTTTTACTTTTTTGATATAGGACTTAAGATATATACTCAACAATAGTTCTCCCAGACCAAGGACCACACATACTACTCACTATGTTGTATAATCCATTGTATACGTATTTCCCGGTTAAACCTCCAGCTCTGATACTAATTGTTGGGCCCATCAATAGTAAATAATGATTCTCATTAGTATAACATTGTCTGTTTTTGATCGAACCTGTACGGATTTTTTCAGTATCTTTTCAAATGACCTCAATCTAATTATTTAAAGTTGAATCACTTCTATGTTTATCAATGCTTTTTAGTTTTCAATGTGAGACTTAAGATATACACTTAACAATAAAACTCTAAAACTCTAGCATTCCATTAAGTGACCTATAATACGTTCACTAAAAAAAAAAATCAATAATACACATCAAAATGCAACATTTTTCTTTTTACATTTTCACTTTTTCCAAACTTACTTCCAACGTGGAACTATATGTACTCATATTTAAAGCATTAAGAAACCATTTGAATGATACTATTTGTCTCCACAATAATACTTTTTTTAAGTAATCAACAAAATAAACTAAAACCTTAATTTGAAATAAGAAAGTTCAATAAAGTCCAAGCCTCAAGATAAGGAGCTCACATTATATCCCGTTTATTTTTTATTGCCATACTTCTTTTCAGATTAGCTTTTACCTAAAAGCGAGAAGTATAGTTTTAAAAAAAACGAAGGATAATATGTATATTTAAGAATGTGCTTGAAGCATCTCCTGCAATTCCTTCATGAATACGTCCATAACCGAAGGAGTCAATGAAATAGGCACCATGATCATAGTCTCACCTTTCCTATTCTTAAATGAAATGAAGAAACTTGCATCCGGGATGGACCCGTTACTTGCGGGTCCTCCAAAAACGGGTTTTCCCCACCCAAAATCCACGTCCGCAAACCCTAAATGTCTTAGATCCGACACCACATAGGTTTGGTGTGTAATAAAATGTGGTCTATCTTTAATCACCATAAGATTCATTATTGATCTCATATATTCTTCGTTAACTTCACTTTTCGCTTTTCTTATCAATTCCAAAATATACGCAATATCATTTTTGCAAATATCCCCGGCTTTTGCACAAACCGCGGGAAATGCACATGCATTTCCATAATAACCCTTTGGAAGTGGTGGATCAAATTTATTCCTCGCATTGACGGCAAAACATAATGCAATTTTCTCATTAGGGTCTAATCCAAGTGCGATGGTACGACAACGCCACAACGAAGCACTAAGTATGTCGAACGTAGAAAATTGTTTGATATGTGTAGGAACATGTCGACGTAGAGCAGCGAGCTCGCTTGGACCGAATAAAAATGTTTTTTGAACAAGATTGGGATCACCATGGGCATGACTGTCGCCTTCGTGTTGCTCGTACTCGGGATGTGGGAACGTCACTTTTGGCGATTCTCTTGCGAGTAAACGCTCGCGATCCCAAACAGGCAAGACGGACGGTGCTGAGAAGCCTCTAGCCATTTCTCCAACAGCATTCATGAGTTGCATTACTCCCGTACCGTCGCAGATTGCATGATTCGCTCGTAGGGTTACGATGAATCCACCACATCCTAGACGTGTTACCTGTCACAAATGCACAATACATCCTATAAGCACATAAAATATTCCGAGACTACAACTATAACTTTCGGTTAAGTTGGTTCTTTAAAATTAACTTGGTATCAATTACTAATGTGATGAAAGTCACGGAGTCAAATCACACTCACTACTCATTTCTAATGGAATAATGTTTAACGTACATTAGGTATGTGGAGATTCTATGCAGCATAAGTAGATTCACATTTCTAATCAAACAAGTCTTGTGTAAGTTTTAAGCTTTTGGTCTAATAAATTGGTTTCTTGGCACCTAAAGGTGAGTACTCAGATCATCATATAGAATTGTGAGTAACGTGTTTAAAGTCATTTTTAAAATTTATGTATTTTTACGCTGTATGTTAATTATAATTAATTTAGTTCAATTGAGTTTTATTTGTCTACCTCTTTTATGGTCATCCACTTAAACTTGATTGAAGTAATATTTTTTTATGAGAAATTTTACATGTAAGCAACTACATGATGGAGAAAGTAGAGAATATTTTCAAACTATCAACAACTACCAAAAATCTAATATTTTTGTTGACTAAAAGGTTGTTGTTGGTGTGTGTTAGCTCATGACCATTGGCTTTTCTATCAATTAAATTGAAGACTACTCTAATATTCCTTTGTGAGTTGGACTTGTTAGACTCATCAAAGTGGTCAAGTGGACCCTTTTTTGAACTTTACAACAACACATTTTATATATCAAATGAAACACAAAATAACGTGTTAAATTTGTGTCATAGGTATTAAGTGGAGAGACCAAGAAAAAAAAAATAAAAGAAATATTGTAGGATAGTGAAAGAAATGTGCGAATATGATAGAAATGTAAATTAAATATATAGATGAAAATTTAAGACAAAAAGTGAATAATTGACAAAAATTAAACTGAAATAATTTAAGACATATGATTAAAAATTTGACATTAAGTTATAAGCAAACATCCTTTCAAAAATTAATTTCTTTTGATTTTCTTTTATAAGGAACATGATAAACAAAATATTAATTTTCTTTTAATCTAAACTTTGTTTTACCTTTATTTTCACTATGTTAGATATAAAAAAAATGGGAAAGAAAAAAGAGAAAGAAATATCTCTTATTTCATACTTCTATTACTTTATTTTTATAATAATAAATAATTTTTTAAAAAAAAATGCAGGGCTTTCTTTTTTATTTCTTTTTTATTCATTTACTTACTCATTTACATCACCCATTCTCATCATGATTGTAATTTAATCATATTTATTGAAAAGTTTTCAGAAGCTTCTTAGACCTAGCTCCTTTTTTCTAAGATCTTAAAAAAAAACAAAAAATCTTTTTTTCCATAGGCCACAAACCCATAATATTACACTTTGTTTATTTTAATTTTTTCTTTTAAAAGGAAATATAGTAATAAATTATTTTTAAAACAAAATACACTCATTTTATATTTGATATATTTCGCTCATAAAATAAAATCAATAATCTGTATGTTAAGAGGATACAAAGGAGATATGACGTTCCATTAGTGAGATTTTTTTAAAAAAATATTAGAGGAAAAAGTGAATTTGGTTAGGCTCGGTGCAAATCTAGTTAGTCAGCATTAACTATTGTTTTTATGAGGAATTTGTGTTTTTTTAATATAAACTCGACGATTTTTTAATTATTCGATTTTATAATTGAAATGACTTTAATTTGACTTTAAAAATAAATTTATAATCGTGTAAAAATCACGTGAACACAAGACTATATCCGAATTTGAACCGATACAAACCACCTTATTATAAATCGACCCGAATCAATACCTCAACTATTCACTTTACAGACAAGACAGCAAACAATTATTTGGTGGAGTACTTGGACCAACTTTTGAGTTTCTTACTCTTAATTAACCAAATATTTTGTTACATGATGGAACTAGTTTACCTACTTTAACTATAATCATCTTTTGCAAATTCTCTAATTTTTAAAAGTTGTATATACTTTTTTTTTCTCTATATTATTTACCTCCTTAGATGCTATATTATGATTAATTATCCTTATTTTTTTTATTTTTTGTGCTGCCCTATATTTATATATAGGTTTAAAGAACTATAATTTCTAAAATCATCAAAATTTTAACATAAGCTATTAAGGTCGAATCTAAAACACTAGTATCAAATAAGCCGAATAACTATCTTTTATAGAATCACATCGACTGTCATTTATCTGCTGGGCCGACCCTAGGCAAGGGCAAGAAGGCCTATACCTTGGGCCCACGATAAAAATAGACAAATTTTGCTTTCGTATGCATCGAACTTAAAACCTTGTGTGATTATATTATGCATTTAACCACAAAGCCAAAGTGCTATTAATGATAATTGTTACCTTATTTATTAATTATTGAATTACAAATGCATGATTATCAAACAAAAAGTGGATAAAGTTCTATTATTAGTGTAACATTTTTTGATGTTATAAATATTGTAATTATAAATATATGTTTTATAATTAGGGCCCATAATTTATCTTTCGCCCTCGAACCCTGAAACGCTGAAATCTCAGGGCCACTGTTATTCTGTGATATTTGTTACACAATTCAATAGCAATTAAGTATTTAATCAAATGACTCAGATTATGACTTAGACAAGTCTGAGCCTAATCATTCACAAAGTGATGCATATACAAATATGATGAACAAAAAAAATAATTATAATTTATAAGTTACCTGCACAATGAGCACAGGAGTACCAATCATGCCATCAGTACCAGGAATATCATACAACAACTCATCTAAAGGAAATGGTGGGTGTATTTCATCACCAAAATCCTCAAGTCTAGCATCAGTTTTAGCCTCAATGAAGGGCACACCTTCACTGGTGCAGTCGAGAACGAGCTTTCGTTTTGGCCCTTCGACTAGTCGACCTGCATAGGGGTAAAAAAACACGAGAGCCTTAGCCAGAGCATCCTTCACAACCTTAATCGGATCTTTCTCTTGCAAAGAAGGGTCAGCTCGGTAGAACATAATAGCCGGCATTTGAAACCGTAACCCCTCTTGATCATCAATGTCCGAGAGGGGTTTTAACTCTCTCGGGGTGGGTTGTGCCGGATACACCAGCTCAGGTTCCCCTCGTGTAACCGTTAACGCGAGGGGAGTAGTGTCTTGTGCAAGGGCCATAATAGATGATTTATTTAGAGTATATTGAAAGGTATGTATGAATATTTATGTAAATTAAATTTGTTTGGAAATTTGTACAAAGGGTTTAGGTCTATTTATAATGTTGTACACGGTTTTTTTTTTCTAGTGTGTACCAACTTGCTAGATAACATTTTAGATTTTTATTATGTTCTAAGTGGAAGGGGTAGGTGGATTATAAGAGTTATTTTTAGGACCATATTGGCCGCATGCTAGTGATTAAAAGGTATACGTAAAGGGGTGGAGTTGGTGGATGTCCAGCTATTTCGTCAAATTTTGGTGTGTGCTCAATCAAGCTTCGGATGACTAATTAGCCCTCCAATTTATTTTCAATATAAAAGGAAAGACTGATGCACCCAACATTTTCGTAAAATGAGAGATTGTTGAATATAATATATCACTTTATATATTTAGGGATTAATTTTTATTTTTATTAATTGATTTCAGTAGTGAATCTCTTTTATATGTTGTATTGAATTACGTTTTTTCTTATAATTCGGATTGTTAGACTCATTTTCTAATTTAGTTAAATAGTTTATTTGTTTAAAAGTTTTTTAAGTAAATAATTAATTTGTAAATTAGAAGTGGTACGAAGAGTAAACAATGATGGGAAAGTTGGTACTACCACTCCTACTTGATAATTTCATAATCAAAATTGTTATATATATATATATATATATATATATATATATATATATATATATATATATATATATATATATATATATATATATATTTATATTTATATTTATATATATATATGAGCTACCTTGGTCAAGACTATTTTGTTTCTTTTCTTTTTGAATTCTTTTTTATTTGTTTTTGTAATGTTTCCTTTTCTGAGAAAGATTTCTGAAATACAAATATTAATTTATCATCTCCCAATAATCATACATTATACTAAAAAAGTTTAAAAATTTTTAAATGTCACGACTAAAGTGAATTTGTCAAATGGAATTTATTTATTGGCTAAGGAAAAATGAGTGTTTGATATTGACTAATATCTCCATCACTAAAATATTTTTAATTAGCATTGTCACAACTCGGATGACAATAAAAGAGAGTTTGCCAAATAAAACTCATTTATTAGCTAAAGAAAAATGACATGACATCTGATCTTGATTAATATCTCTACTATTAAAATATCTTTGACTAACATTTATTCATAATTAAATTGAGTAAATTAGAAAATATAATATACTGCATAATATATTGTTGATGGTTTTCAAAATTGCAGAATTAATTTATACATATAACTGTCAAAATTGAGTATTTTTATTACATAATATCTCTGGCTTTATTTTCTTAATATCATATGTTGATATATGTTGATGCTAAAAAAATCGTGCATTACACATGTTTCTACACTAGTTAATATTAATTGGCATGAATTAATTTAGTAATTAAAAGTTTAACCTTTCAAATTTCATTCTTATAACAAAAGTTTAATTCTCCTCACATTCATAAACAGCTAATTCACCCTTCCCTAACCAGTAAGAGATTCTCCCATCTTATCCGAATTACATGGTCAAACATATTACATTAATAATTTTGAGTTTATTTGGGGAATTATTTTGGAAAACAATTTTTTTTTTCCTTTTTTTAAAAAACGTGGTGAGTCAATATTTTTTTTAGGTCTACGTATATATTTTGTCTGCAGACCAAATGTAAATTGATTTAATTTTAGTTAGTGTGTTTAGTATCGTGGTTGGTGAATCAAAGACTTTTATTTGACGAATACGGCTGGCCATATAACTCACTAGAGATACTTTTCCTTCATAAACTTTTCACTTGGGATGTGATGGATACATGAATTTAAATATCTTAGGTTAAAAATTAAGGAGAAACTATAATTTTAGGTTAAAGGGTCGAAATTTTTTATATTGATATTAAAAAGAATTTCAGTGTACGAATAAAAATTCGTTGGGAGTATAGCCGTATAGGTAATAAAGTAGTTTTATATGTTGACACGATACCAACAAGTATTGTGATTTAAATGCAGAGTTATATAATTTATGGATTAAATATCCTACAGATTTTACATATTCACTGATTTTTGAGGTTGAGATATGACCGAATTTCACCCATTAATAGCTCTGTTGCTCACCCCTATCAATGACAAATCTAGAATGCTAGTATAACGTGAGTCCAACACGTATATCTCTGTTTATGCATTACATGTTATACAATTCAATATTAATAGATTTTTGATCCCAAACAGGTTTGAGCTTTGATAAATATTACGATGTACTAAAAACATCGTCATTATACTCGCGTATTCGGTATATCTTACTCATAAAAATTATGATCACGGTGTACAAAGTACTTGTTGGTTTTACTTGTTGGGTTTAGTATGGTGGTAGGTGGAATCAAACATTGTTTGCTGACTATGGCTTTGCATACTACTCTGACTATAAAGTCTTAGAGATGGTATCATATGTTTGCCTCCAAAATATAACGTGGATTAATAATTTGACACAAAAATATTGTGTGGTTGGTAGATAAGGTTTTTTCTTTACATTTATCTTTTTCCATTTGGATATGTTGGGAGTTCTTTTACTCCAAGTTACGTTGCGGAAAAAAAATGTGAGAATTAAATCTAAAATCTTATTTGAAAAATGTAATATATATTTCAACTGAAATAAAATTTGATTTGATGGTGAAAGTTTTTGTTTCTTATTTTTCCTAGTTTTGTTTGCTCTCAGATTGGTTGGGCTTGAATGATATGACTAGACTAATCCTGATTTTATATTGTTGAAGGAAAATTGACTTTATATGTTTTGTAATTTGTTTTGTTTTGCATGAAAATTTATGAAATGTTAGACAATTCAAGCAGTATAGAACAAAACTATCGAGACATTAACTTAACTATAAACTTAAAATGATAGTTGAATTCTCGAGATATATGCTACCTATGTTATACTCTTTCATGCCTCTCACACGCTTTTGGATTAGAAGTATAGATAGAACATATGCTCTTCTCACTATATTTCTTTTGATATCATTTATATTGTTATTCTCGTTCTTTATCTTAATCATTTATTTCTATCATCTACTATTTTTTTTTCTTGTTTTCCAACTACAAATTAATTTTTACACTAAATAGAGGAAGTGCTTGCACATGCATGGTTTAATCTTTTAGACAAACATCCAAATACTGAATCCAATGATGAAGTAGATTCAGCTAATTAGTCCAACATGCCAAACCCTAATAAAAAGCTAAAGAATAAAAGAATGATAGCTTTTCAATTGATGAATTGTAGGCCAAAATATGCAGTTACAGTCAAGATGTTTATCCCTTTTAAAAAGGGTACACAACCCTCTAAACAATATAGAGCAATCATGTTTATCCCCTTAACTTTTAACTGAACAAACGAGATAAAAGGGAGTTGCAGCCAATAAGACTCTCGACTCGAGAAAGTCCTGCAATTATGCATTCTCCTCTAATACTATCGTTTCATGAACCAATCAGTAACTCTCGGCTCGAGAAAGACCTGCAATTATGTATTCTCTACTAATAATACCGTTTCAAGAACGAGCGACTGGAGATCTGAAACTGTATATCTTCTGTTAAGGAGGCCTAATCGAGCATTTGATCATATTCTAATATCATTTTCCCGCGCCTCTAAACCGTCCGTACTGAACTTGGAACTTCCATTAGCTCTTCAATAGTCGTCATCGCAATTTTGTGTTGTAGGATAAGCAATTCGGGCATTTGTGAGCCAATACATGGTACTGAACTTGAGAATTAGCCTCACAATCGTTGCAAAGAATCGACACCTATTAATACAACAAAGCAAATGATTTAGAATTGCACGGATAGGAAATTTTCCGAGCTTGTTTAAAGCAACCGTAGTGCGCTTGTGCTTACCATCCTCTGACACTCCTCAGGCAGTGGTGTAGACGCTACCTGAAAATTGGCAATGCACGATTTCAAGTCGACAATTATAATAGAAGAGAACAAAGATATGAACAGTGAAACATAATTCGTTTATTAGTTCGCCTTTTGAATTGGAATCGCTAAAAATGGTTTAAAACCAATCATAATTAGCCTTTTTCGATTTGCGATTCGCGAGGCGATTAGTGAATCATGTGACACTGGATATGAAGATAGTGCAAGGATACAAACCTCTTCGTCTAGCTTCCTCCAAACTATTGACATATCACACATAGATTTCAAGCAAATTGGGCACGCATACCTGCAAAGTTTTAAATATTAACTGTCTGAAAAAAACTGCCAGATAAGGTTATTTACCACAATAGAAAAGAGTTAGAAAACATGTTATAGCACATTTTTAGCCTAATTGGTATAGAAGAATAGAGCAAAGTTACATAAAACGGAAGTATGACAGGGTACAAGAAACAAAAACGAAAACGCAAAACGTTATTTTAGAGACAGTGTAAAAATAAGGCCACATCGCATCGCATTGGTTGTGTTGTAAAGGTTTTCAAAATATATGAACTGATATTTCCCGTGTTGTAAAGGTGTAAAAAACCCTGTTTTAGGCCGCATCAAGGGTTATCTTAGGCGTTACGGTGACCATATAACTTCCGTTACCGCTACACTATTAGAGCTTCCGAAACGTAGGTTTCATAGGATGGAGTCCTTTTTATCTAATAGATTGAAACATTTTCTCATTAGAACATTAATCTAGAGTTTGGGAACAAAGTTTCAAAATGTAATCTATAGTTTCGCGAACAAAGTATCCAAAATGAGATTCGGTAGGAAGTTTCCGGTCTTTGGTGACTAGGCTGATAACCCTTTTTATTAACCTTTCTAATTACTACTATCATCATTCTCCCGATAAATTGCTCACAAATTATAACCAAAAACCCCATGTACACAGCTAACAGAAAGTTCAATCCAAGTAAGGTCGATCTCTTACCGATAATGCTGCTCCATCTGTTTAGCACATTCCAAGTGCATTGTATGCCCACAAGCAAGTACACTCACAGCTTTCGTTGTATCAAATAGAAACTGCAAAAAGTTCGAAAGTGATGAGCAGACGATGGTAGATGAGGTAACAAAGATAAAGATGCAAGCGTATCCCAAAGCCATGAAATGGCTACCACCAGGGTTTGGAAGAGTCGGATATACGAAATCTTATCTTTGTAATAAAAAATAATAATAAACATGTCGTTTTCAAATGAACCCTGATAGCGAATATCATTTGCAACTACACATAAATAAGTGCACGTGATTTAATGAGTCATTTTAATACATTATAAACTGAAACTAAAGAGCTATAAATCATTGGCTTCTTGGACTATTCTGTGGATTATTTACTTCGCCAATAACGTCTTCTCTCCGACAATGTAAGAACAAATGAAAAATATTGAGAACGAATACGAACCTCGCAACAAACAGGACAATCATGATGCATTGCTTTCTCCAAGCACCTATGTGTACCCTCCATAGTTTTTGGATAACAACAACCTAATAAGGTAGGATAGACAAAAGTTGGATCAATTCAAAGTCGATATGTAAAGGACAAGATGGGCGTCTCAAACCAAAGTTCTTTGCTCTTACCACACGACGAACAATGAAAAAAGTTATCTTTTCCACCGGTTCTGCATGAATAGAACCACTTACGGTTACAAATGAATACACAAACACTTTACAATACTAACTACCTATTATATTTGATCAATGTAACTAAAGCTTAATTCTGCTAAGTAAACGTATAATAGCTAAATGAGGAAACTTGATTATATAGAAATAATTAATTTAGCCAGCGATGCTAATGAATAGGGAAGATATGCTCAGAAAAATGTATTTCTGATTAAAAGTAGAGTAATCCGAAATTGTAAAAGCAATCGTAGAACAACCAAAGAGTCATATAGGCTAGGACATGTACCTGCAAATTCCACATTGATCACAATGGTACTGCTGCTTTGAGACCTACAGCACAGCAACAGAAGTATTGTTAATAGTGAAGATATGGACCGCATTGATGCATATCACCTGAGATATTATGGATATTCAGCTGATCAAACGGATCATCTGATGTATGCCGTTTTTTTTTAAATTGCCGCATTTTGAGCAGATTCAAAAATTCCCCCGAATTTAAGTGTACAACTGAAAGCTTGGGCGAATTCCAACTTTAAAATTCAACGATCTATCACATATCTTTGAAAAAATTAAGGAAGAAAGAGCAGCAGAAGTTGTTTTTACTATTTTCTCCATTTGTAGAACACAAATTTTTGTGAGAGACGGTCTCTTTGAGAGACCATCTCTAATTGGGCCGACCCATTATATATTTTTTAAAATATTATAAGTAGGCATTAAGAATGATGTAAGTAGACATTTAAGATATTGAAAGTAGGCATTACGGATACGGTAAGTAAGCATTAAGGATAATATAAGTAGGCATTAATCTTAAATGCGCTGGACTTGAGATATGTCTCTCAAAGAGACGGCCTCTCAAGAGACTAGCTGTTTGTAGAAAATTATAAGGCTATAGGGAAAATTCTACGACATTATATATTTGGCTTTCACGAGAGATTGTTGTAAATGGATTGGTGTAATTAAGATACATATATTAAGATGAATGAATGGATAGACATAAAATCGTACCAAGAGTATGCCCTGTGATCGGAATCTAAGTCCAAATCCAAATCCAAATCCAAATTGAAAGCATATTAGGTACTATATAGTACTTGGATACTTACATCATCATCAAAGAAATTGCATATTGAGCAGAAGTACTTCCCCATGAAAACCCCGCAGTTGATGCAATTATGTCGAACCTGCATCATACGGATAAATTACATGAATTCTCAACTTCGTTCTCTTACCACAAGTCCTAAACTAACAATAAGCATGATTAAGAGTTTTATAGCTTACATCTTGTTCCACACCACATAGAGAGCATACAACCTGAAAACCACAAGCAAAGAACATTACAAAAGACGGAACTGATGGAAGTAGTGATCCCTAATCAGGAAATATATAGAAAATCACAACGCCATGTCGCCATCTATTACTAAAGTACATATGAAATTTGGACTACATTGGAAAAAGAATCAAGAAATTAAACAAAGAGCAGCAAAAAAGACTACAAATCTGGCAATGAATCTTAGAAATGAGTTTGTTAAGCATACTTTTTTGTAATCTTACTGCAATAATGTCAAAGATGTCCGCTACATAAACCGAAACAAATTATGCAATCATTGCGAAAAAAACTATGCCCAGGAACATGAAGTTTACATTGGTAAAAGAAAACCAACATTTCATTTTTCTAATTTTCTAAAATGGCTTCTAACTAAGTGGGTTTTTGGAGTTGAATGTAGACAATCTTACCCTCGTTAGATAACAACAGAAGAATGTTGTTTTCACCAAAACATCATATACAGCTTAACATAAATAATGAATAAAAAGTGCACGTGATTTCATTTCCCGTTTCAATCTAAACATATAGTCAATTATAATTCAAAACCAAATGAAATAAAGTATATACTAAGGGTGGATGAGATTCGAATTTGTAACATGCGCTAGCTTCTCAAATCATGCAAGGAACCGTTATAATTAACCTTATTTTCCTTTTTAATCCGTTCCTTTGAGGATTCTTTGGCCGCATCCTCTTTTGTAGGTATGGTTGCCGCCTTTCTTCACTCCCAGACCGTGGTCATAGTATTTTTATGGGCGGGATAGACTAGATATGATGATGATGCACACTCTTTTTCTAATTCTCATACAAAATATTAACTCTACACATTCTTCCTGTCTTTCCATACACATACTTTTTAATGCTTTTACCCAAATTTTTTAACCCATTTGTAATTGGGTTATTTCTGTGAGACAGAATATATAACAACAAGAATCATGAAAAGGGATGAGAATAAAACCTTTCTAATCTCATGGCGCGGAATATCATGTCGATCCAGAAGATCAATTTCGACAGAATTCTGTTCAATATCAAACACAGATTATAGGTTAAAATCAAATCAAACATGTTATGAATAGTAGTATACTAATGTGATTATGGGAGTATACTATTGTATGACTTGAGTGCTCTTTAATGGGATGAATTCATGAGTGTGACTCTTGAGTTGTGGAATCCAAAAGGGTGTAATAAGGTGAAGAGTATTCATGGGAATTATTGGTGTTAATGAAGATTAAGGTGAAGAGTCTCATGTGTGTGACTCTTGAGATAATGTCTTTTCAAGTTCTTAGAGTTATTTCATAGTATTCATTACCCTAAATTAACTATGTATTTATGTGAGCCATTCATCTTCAAGTACCTAGCACTATAAATAGGGCTCTCATACCCACACTTCAAGTATGTAAAAACACATCAAACACAACCCTTAAGCCAAACACATAGCCTATTGTTGTTATCTCTATCTCAATTGTAATTCTTCATATTGAAGTGTTGTTTGTATTCATTTGATATAATATAAACATAACTACACACCACGGAGGACGTAGCCATCATTGGGTGAACCTCCTTAAATTTTTGTGTCCTTGTTTGTTACTTTGTCAAACTTATTTTTGCTCATTGTTGTTTGTTCTTAACATCGTAAGTATTTGGCGATCGTTTTCAAAACAGTATTATCAAACTAATCATCAAGAAAACGCAAGACAATTCCGTCATGCATTGTGCATACCTTAGCTTCATTATGGCAATGCCTACAATCAAAAATCTGATTACAACAAGGTGCTCTAATTTTACATCTTCTCCTATAATGCCTGCATCTGATTTGATTCACAAACCCCACATAGAAAATCAAAACAAAATACAATAAAAATCCAGAAAAAAATACCAATTACACACAAATCAAAGTTAAGAAAATCGAAAAAGAGAAAATACCCATGATTCCCAGATGCAGAATCCATCAAATCGAGTGAAGAAGATGATGATTTTTGTGGGAAATCCATGGATAATTCCGTCACACATTCACTGCTCATTGTAGAAAATAGAAGAATTATAGAACAATAATTCTATAAGAGAATTAAGTGGGACGTTAGGATTTAGGAAGAAGAGCGAAAGGGGGGGTGAATGATTTGGATTAGCGTAAGAGCTGATGTGGAGAAGATAATCATCATACCCAATCAAATACTCTAATCATTGTTTATTAATCAGTCTGCTGGCTGGGTTCCTTGTTTTGTTCTTTCTTTAAGGCTCGATTTTCAATGTCTTGTAAGATTTTTTCTTCCAGATGTAAATATCCATCGTTTTCAAGTATCTAACTTTTTTATTTTAATACTCCCTCCTATTTATATACAAGTTTTTTCACATTATTTAATGCACTTATTCAATGTTTTGTAATTCTTATTATACGTAACAATATATTATAAAAGTGGATATTAGTAATCTTTACATTAAGACGAATCAAACAAGATCTTACTTGACTATGTTTTAATTTATAGATTAAGAATAAAATACCAATTAAGAGTAATAATTGAATACTGTCAAAACGCAAATATCTCTTTTATATGAATTGGAGGGAGTATTTGTTAGACGTAGAGATGTTCATACCAATCTTCGAGTTGATTTCGAATTGATTTTGGATTACACTTGTAGGGTTTACTTAAGATTGATTTTGTTTCCACACTGATTTTCTATTTTTTAAATTATTTTGAAATCAAGTTAAACTCGAGTTCGATTAGAAGATCGAATCGTTGGATTTATTTTGAACACCCTAACGTGATTGATAATAATTGGATTGTTACCGTTACACTTGATTGATATGATTAGCATGTAGCATATTATTTTATAGCAAAAAATATAGGAGGTGTTTGATAGTTGATTTTTGTGTTAGTTATTTAATTTTTTTTTTACTTTTTGCCTATAAATTGATTTATCAAAAATCAAAAAATATTTTTGATGAATAGTTTTTTTAGTTGGTTATAAATGAAGGCCAAAAACCTTTTATGGTAATAGTTGAAGCCTGAAGAACTATACAAGTAGGGGCGCGTTTCTCTAGAGATCTAGAATTGGCATTGGGGCCATGTAGGCATGGCCACGGTCCGGGTTGGTCCGGTTCCGTTCCGGTTCCATCCGGTTCCGGTTCCACCCGGTTCCGGTTCCACCCGGTTCCGGTTCCATTTGGAACCTGTCGCGAACGGTTCCGGGCGGTTCCAAACGGTTCCTTAGCGGTTCATGAGGCGGTTCCGGCGGTTCCAACTCACGGGACGGGCGGGTCGGACCATCGGTTCCATTTTAATTTTTTCTTTAAATTTTTGTATAATAAAAAAATACTATAATATCGCGGACGTACCTTTGATGATTACTTGATTATTAGCGAAATTCATTGCATGTCAAGTTGTCATCGTTATTGAAATATTTACTAAAATGAATGGAAAAAAATTAATTAATAAGAAACGAATCAATGATAATGTCGATAAAGATGATTAATAAAAAAAGAGGGAGAAAATGGACTTGAACCTAGTACCCAAATGAATACTAAGCTGCCTACGTATCCCGAAGGAATCAAAGCCCACGTAGTTCTTTGTCATACCTTTTATTTATAGTTGTTGAGTGTTGATTCATCGTTGTCGCTTGTCGGATTGATCCTATTCGTCTTCGTCATCATCATGTGGTTGATATTGATTAGATGCTTCCGCTGACTCTCCTCCTGACGATGATGAAGTTGTATCCATCATCATCCATGGATCATCATCGTCGTCTTGATCATCATCGTTCCTTAGTCCTTGTGTTCGTATCTCCGCTTGGTCCCAATCTTTCTTGCAAACACATATTTGAATACTATGTGGAGCAAGACGAGATCGCTTTTCGTCCAAAACTCTTCTACCTGCACTAAAAGTAGACTCCGACGCAATAGTTGACGCGGGAATTGCAAGGACATCCTTTGCAATTCTCGATAAAATGGGAAATTTAACAGATTTTTCTTTCCACCACTCCAAAATATTATAGACACTTGGGTCTATTTCAAAGTGGTGTTTTAGATAACTATCTAGTTCTAAAAATGTGGTCGAGGAAGAAGAAGATCCTACAAAACTATCATCTTGCGTCATTATGTTAGCAATTACTGAATTATAGAAAGAGGGACGAGCCGAAACGCTAGCACGCCTAGACATATCGCGTTTCGGGTTATATACACTAGCGTAAAATTCATACAGTTCAGCTAAATATTTTTTACATGTTCCGACATAATAAGCTACATCGGAAGACGGGCGATCTAACGCTTGATAATAAAATCCTATTACTTTGGTTAGGACCTCGGTTTTAAAACGTGGGTCCAAAATGGTTGCGATTCCATAAATGTAAGGAAAATCGGTAAAATATGATTTCCATTTTTCCATCATTTCAGCAAGAATCGGCCTTAATTGTGGGTTAGTATCTTCTTGTGTATGTTTAAGCAGGTGATAAAAAATAGTAATACATTCACTTATTACTAAGTGAACGTTCGGTTCATAAACATAAGAAAAAATCTTAGTCGCGTGGTCATACGCTTCTAATATGTTATGTACACCTATTGCTAATTCCCAAGTTTCATCAGCTATGAAACTATCTGTACACTCACTATATAGTTGTGTTATTACTGGGCGATAAGCAATCGCCTTTCTTAATAAATCGTTCGTTGACCCCCAACGTGTAGGAGTATCTAATGACCAATACACTTTTTTAAGTTGGTATTGGTCACATAATTGTTTATATCTTCTTTTAATCTTTCCGATCCTAAGCCATTTTACTATATCCCTAATTGGTTCTAATAATTCACTTAATTGTTTTATACCTACTTGACAAGATAAGTTAACTATGTGCGCACAACAACGTATGTGTAATAAGCTACCCCCAAGGATTAAACTAAAGGCGGGTTCGTTAAATAAAAGTTCTATACATTTTATGTTTGCGGTTGCATTATCTGTTGAACAACAAAATATTTTATCTAATAAGTTCCATTCCCTACATATCTCTATTAATCTATATTTTATGTTTTCGCCGGTGTGTCTTTCTGGCATAGTCTCAAAAGCAATTATTCTTTTTTGAATAATCCAATTTCGATCTATCCAGTGTGCTGTTACACACATATAAGATTCTAAATGTGGGGGAGCAGACCATATGTCAGTTGTTATGCTAACCCTACCATTAAACGATTTAAACATTTCAACTAGGTCATAGCGCATTGATTCGTATAATTTAATTGTTCGTCTTTTAAGAGTGTTCCTAGGGATTGCTCTAAATTGTGGTTGCAATTGTTGTCTAGTGAGACGCTCATATGCCCTACTTTCACCGTGGTTAAAAGGCAATTCATCGCAAATTACATACCTAGAAAATTCATCAATCATGTCATTACGATTATATCTAAAAGGCATACCTGTGTTGGGAATGTCCCATTGTGTCTGTCGGCTTCCACTTGTGGTCCCGCTGCCGCTTGATGCATGAGTTTCTTTTGTGATTCCATGCTTCTTTGCCAAATGTTTGTTAAAAGATCCCGTTCCACCACCTAACACGTATTCACAAAACACAATAAATAAATGTTTATAAAATATGAATATATAATGTATGAATGTATTATGTATGTATAAAAAACTTAAAAAGTATTTACCTCTGGCGAAATTGTATGAAACTAAGGGCTTTACTCCTTGACTTTCACAAATTTGACAAGTGCATAGGAACATATCTGGATTTTCGGTTGGTTCTTTTGTGAAATACGACCACACATGTGAAACAGCTCTACCACTAGAAGGTGGCATTGCCGGAAAAGGTTGTCTTACTGGTTCATCTTCATCTAAATAAATAATTTAAAATTATAAAACTATAATTAAATAAATAAATAATTTAAAGTTTAATTAATTTGAAGAATAAAATTATAAAACTAACCGATAGTTTGGAAATTGACTCGTTTACCACGAGCTTGTCTTTGTTGTTGTTGTTCTCCTTGTTCTTCATCTGATCTTGTTGATGACTGTCGAGATATATGTACCCCAATTGGGGTCGTTGGTTCTTCTTCTTGTTCTTCTTCTTCTTCAATTTGTATATCTTTTTCCACTTCTTCTGCATATTGATGTAACTCCGGGTCGTACCCTTCCGGATAATTAGGTTCATAATTATAATTACTAATGGAGGGTGTTGTTGATACCGACGGAGTAGAAGTGGCCTTTCTTTTGGAGGAACTGGAACCTCCTAATGATTTTGCCACTTTAGTAACTTTTTTTGTGGCTTTTTTCAAAAATGAAGACATGATTGATAGTATAGAAGTAAAAATAGAAATATAGAATTAAGAAATAAATAAATGATTAATTATGTAACTAACTAAATTAAGAAATAATTAGAAGACTAATTATGTAATTAAGAGAATAATTGCGTAATTAAAGAATTAAGTAGAGAGAGTAAGTAGAGAGAGTAGGAGAAGAGATGAGTTGTGAATGAAAATGATTGAAAGTGATGAGTATTTATAGGATGGATTCCAACGGCTCTCTAACGGCTAGTTTGGCTCAACGGTTCCACGGAACCGGTGGGCCGGTTCAACCGGACCGGTCCCGGTTCCGGTTCCATGGAACCGTTGAGCCGGTTCAACCGGACCGGTCCCGGTTCCGGTTCCAGAACCGGTTCCATGGAACCGTTGGACCGGTTCTCCCGGACCGGTTCCGGTTCCAACCCGCGGGTTTTTTGGCCCGGTTCACGACGGTTTTTTCCGGCGGTTTCACGGTTCCGGCGACTTTTTTCCGGCGGTTTCACGGTTTCGCGGTTCGGGGCGGTTCGGAACCTGTCGCAAACGGTTCCGGTTCCGGTTCCGGTTCCAAGCGGTTCGGGACCGGTTCGGTTCCGGGTAACCCGCCCCGTGGCCATGCCTAGGGCCATGAAACAAGATTATGTTCAACATTTCAAGTTTATACGCTCAAATTATATATGCTTTCATGTAAGTAGGATTTAAGGGTATATACCACCTCATTTTTATTAATAGTAATTGTTTTTTATTTACATTTGATAGTAAACATACTCGGTATTTGATAGTTTTAGTTTTGAGTTTAATTGCTACACTTGTCAAATTATTTTTTTTAACAATGTTCCAAGGGTATTACACAAATTGCTTTTTGGTTGGATTTATGTTGACTCTTTAATTTAACAAATATCAAAAAAGTGTAATAAATAACTTACAAGTCAATAGCAAAGTTGGATCATAACCCAAAACTAAAAGTTTTTTATTCAGAGAATCAAGTTTTGTCTCGGTTGAAACAAATATCACTATTTCATTTAAAAATTTTGAATTCGCTTCTCACCTCACCCTTCCCCTCTCCTTTACCTTAGCTCACACTATAATAAAAAAAAAAGTTGCTCATTTTTTGTTGGCTTTTGCTGACTTTTTCATAACAATTGGCTATTTGTCTTATTAGCAGATACTTCTAACCGATCAAACTAACCAACAAATTCAGCTAATAATCATTTACCAAACAAATCATTCATTTTGCACTCTTTTATAAGTGAAATAAATATAATGTAACTATTACGAAGTGTTTGGTAAAAAATTTTTAGTTATTGGTTGATTTCTTTTTTAATTGCATTGTTTGACAAGATGAAAGTATTAAACATTCTTGTTAAAAACCAACTTTACAAAATAATGTTTAGATGCTTTTTATGAGCTAACAAGTTAAAGAGTGTTTGATAAATAACAGATAATTAATAGCTAATAGTAAATTAAAACAACTAATTTAACTGATTAATTTTATCAACTACTATAACTTACTATTATAAACAACTTATTCAAAAACAACTCGTTCATGCGGATTACCTATTCTGCCAACCAAAGCACACAAGCTAATCAAATAACCAAACAACCCTCTTTTCCAATCGAAACAGAAACGTTCAATCCTTTCCGTTGTTGGGTGAACATTGAAAATAAAGATCAACCGTTCTCAGCAAACGAAAGATAGCGATAGGTAGCGAGATATGGCAGAAAGTTGGAAAACGTTTTGGTGCAACAGATTTGCGTTTCTTGAAAACTATACTAGATTCACTAAACGGGATAAACCTTTACCTTCTTGGTCTGATGACGATATCAATTCCTTCATCGCCATTGATCCTGTTCATGGTCCCACTGTAATTTTCTTTTCCTTTTCTGGGTTTTTCTCTGATTTTGTTTTTATTGACTTTTTGTGATTTGGGGCTCATTTTTAACTTTCAATACTAGTATTTGTTTTGTTTTCATGTGGGTATGTTTAATTTTTTTTAGTTTCATAAATGATCTTCTGGGTTATGAAAATTTAGCATTATTTTGATTTATTGACTGAAAAATTCTAAGTTCATCCTGTTTATTGGGCTTATTTGCATGATATTTTGTTGAAAAAAGCTGGAAATTGGTGATAATCATCATCTGGAAATTGATTATTGATTAGTGTGAGTTTAGATTCAAGTTTTTAATCCCCTTTTGTGATTTTGGGTTCATTTGTAAATTCATTGCTAGTATTAGTTTTTTGTCATGTGGGTATGTTATATTTGTTTTGTTCTATAAATTATCATCTGAGTTATGAAAGTTTAGCAATATTTTCTATTGTCGACTGTAAAATTCCAAGTTCATTATGCTCCTTTTTGGTTTTTGGCTTGTTTGGATGCTTTTTGTCAAAAAAAAGCTGGAAATTGATGATTAGTATAAGTTGTAACTTGTAAGTAATTGTTTTGATAACAATCAAATTCTCTGAAAAATGAAAGAATTATGAAATAGAACAAATTTTTTGGATGCTCATACTATATCTGATTAAGGGTCTATGGATTGCTCTCACATTTCTTCGTTTTTTGAGTAGTTTTTATAAGAAAGGTGTATATTTGTTTTGGTTGTAGCTTTATTTCCTGTGATTTAAGTGGATCCAGATTTTAGAATCACTATTCTCTCCATCACTGTCGTGGTCTTGTGGAGGTTGACAGGTTTATAGTGATTTGAGGGTGTTTGGTTAGCGGAAAACATTTTGGAAGAATATAAATTTCCATGAAGTTAGGTTTTAATGGAAAATATAAATGATGATTATTTTTCTTTTGTTTAGTTTAGTGGAAAACTGTAATGCTATGAAGGGAGAAATAGAGATGTTGGTAATGAGAGAGTAGAGGAAAATTGGTTTCCTTCATCTTCTAGAGGAAAATGTTTACAATGGTATGAAAAAGCTATTTTCCATCGTTATTTTCAATTATAAACTCCTTGTGAAACCAAACAACGGAAAAGAGGAAAATAGTTTTCCAGGTTAACATTTTCCTCCAAACCAAAGACCCCCTAGTTTGGCCTTTGATCCTTGTGCTTTTCCCTCTTTATTGGAGCAAGTCTTGTATGAGACTGTCTCACTGTGAGATGAGCCCATATAAGCGGCCCATTAGTAAAAAAATTAAAAAATAATAAAATCTGAATTCACACAGAAACAGTTTTTTAAAAATAGTTTGGGCTGACTCAATTGAAGTCGTCTCACGATGAGACGGCCTCAATAAAGAATTAATGTTTCTCTCTTTAGTTGAGTATGGAGTCATTAGTCTAGGTTTTTACAATTTTGTATGAGTTGGTAACTATTGAGTATTATATGCTGGGATGTAGATAATAACTAATGTGTCGCTGTAATCCTTTCTTGTCAGCTGAGAACTGCTAGGGAAGCAGCGAAGTATGGCCTAGTTGGAAGTGCTGTTGGAGCAGTTTCAACTGCAGGCTTTTGCTGGAAATACTCGAAGAGTCTCCATGGTATCTTTGGACTACTTTTATACTCCCGTAATGCTTGTTTGCTTATTTCTGGCCTGATAGTACTGCTGCATTATCAGCTTACATGCATGGTGCATATTGTTTGACCTTTCGTGTAAGATTGTAAAGAAGTTGATAATTTTGTCCAAATTATGTGGCTTTATTCCTGTGATATGATTGGCTTTGGCATGATAACACTGCAAGATGTGATAAATTTGTACTTAGCTCTAACTTCTAAGTATCACTATAGCAAATATGCGTTGCAGATGAGAGTTGAGTTCTTGATGTCAAAGCTACAAGCTATATTGATTGTTGTGTATGTTAGTTGCAGCATGATGGGAAACATTTTTATGTTATTTCATTTTTAAATTCTTCTTTTGTAACTCTTGCTGATGATGGATGTAAGTATGATATTTCAGTAGTACGACAGAACAAATGATTCTAATGAGGCTTTGTTTTCTGTAATTCCCTTTTTTAGATCTTTGGTTGTTGGATTAGTTGAGTGTGGTGATTAGGTTCATGAAAATCACTTGGTATGGAGTGAATTTATGAAAAGGATCAATCCATCAGCATTTCGTGTGGATGGAAGTTGACTGCCATTATGATGCCATTGGAGAAACTATACTGTCTTATGAAATGAAATTGGAATAGAGAAAGGGTATGGTGCGGAAGGGATCTTAGGAAAAGGACAATGTCATAATTTCGATGGACTTTGGTAGAAAGAGAGGAGATGGAGGATACTTCTTGTCAAGCAGATGATACGATGTGATGGCGGATCGACAGTGATGGCTTACGTTTCTTGCCTTGTGTCCTTAGCGTTTGCTATTTGCTCCCTGTCCAATGACGATGAGAGGTTTTGAGAGGTGTGAATTTCTTTTTTGGGAAGGAGGTGGGGTTTGAGAGATGTAAATGCAATCAATTGTTTTCATTAACTTAGGGTGGGTTATTTAGACGGTCGGTCGATTTTCGGGGCAATTTTTGGGCCAGGTCGTACCTGGTTTGAGTTAGGTTTGGGTTGACTTAACGAGTCAACGAATTTTAAAATTATTGTCATTACTTTTTTCCAAAAATTTATACAAACGATTTTTCTAAATTTTTAAATAGAATATTTTCTTATCCAAAAGATCAATATATCGGTTTTAAGGCTATATTGAAGAAATGTTAAATCAAAATACCAAAAATGATTAGAAATATAGTGACTCAAAATGATGACGTGAAACTGAAAATAAGTCAAAACGGTCAGGTTTGAGTTTCGGTCAGGATATTTTCAGGTCGAGTCTTTTTTGGGTCATGTGGCAAAATTTCCGGGTTATGACCCACAAATTTTTGGTCGGGTTTTGGTCATCTTCGAGTCAGATTAGTCTAGTTATAAACAATGTTGCCTAATTTGTGGTTTGCTTTGTTTCATGGAAAGGGTATGAGATTGCAATTGGTTAGTTTGACTCTTTGCATTAGGTGTTTTTGGTACAAGCTTTTGAACATGTTATGTGAGTGTTTTATAGTCCTTATGTATGAGTTTCTTTTGAAATAATGAGCTCTTATTTATTTTTTGTATGTTTTAAAGAAAAAATCAAATTTCCTCTTATAAAATGTCTACGAAGGTAATAGAATACATTGAAGAAAGTAAACCTCGTAGACATCGTATGTGTTTAAGAAGTGATCCTGATGCTTAGAGCTGACCACTTAAATGGTTTCTTGAGTCTACGCGCAACGCGATACATGAGGTTCTTCAAAGGCGTGTGTCGTGAGTCTTTTTATGGCTCGCGTGCCTCGTGTATTGCAAATGTGATTTTGGATAAATAACATGTCTTTGCCCAATATCAATGAGTTAACCCTCAATTTTTAGTTGATTATTGAATGGAAAGCAAAATTATACCCTCCTCTTGCCCTAAAGCAAAAATATGGAGTGGGAAACGTAAGACCAAAAATAACCTTGAAGTGCCATCATCTTCACCTGTTGACGTATGATTCTGATTTAGATTTCAAGTGTTTGTTTAGGTGTGTCACAAAATATTTCAAGCATCAAGAATCAGCGTTTTCTTTCTTTATTTTTACCTTTGTCTTTATTTTAGTTTTTATTTCTTTTGTTAACTCAAGACTGTGTCATTAACTTATCGAGTTATTATCTCAAAAAAAAAAGCCTTATCCGAGTTATCGTATGACTATATGTGCTAAAGTAGTGTTTAGCTTACCTATATGTTTATAAATAGAATTTTATGTTGTTTAGCTTTAAGTATCAAAGATGTTCTAAAATTGATTTTGGAGCTTTTAGTGAAATTGTGTGCCTCGCATACAAAAAGCTTGCGCCTTGCACCTCTGAAGAAAAGACCTTTTGTGCACAACATTTTGGTCAAAGAGCAGTGACAAAGCAGAGAACAAAAGTTGGAAAAAAGACTAGGTGAAATGATGCCCCTAACAACCTAGTTAAATTGAGTTCAAACAAAAATCTTGGGGAAATAAATGCATCTTATCTTAATCTTTATGATAGCAGCTAGGCCTAGTACTGATGATCCTTCCCTTCCCAATCTGCATTTTCTTCTTTAAACAAGCCCATCTGGAAAGTGTTCTTGCTCCAATACTGTCCATTTTCATCAACCTCAGTGTCCAAGTTGGCCTATAGCATATCCTTCAACTCATATACATCCATAGTGAATATACACCAGCTAATATGCCCTTGAATATTAAGTTCTGTACATTTTCAAGTCATATACATAGCCATAAATCTTCACCAGCTAGCTCTTAGCTCTTTGCTGAACAAGAACTAATCGGTTCAGCTTATATTTTAGTTGCGGTAACCCAGTAACTTTTACAATATGATAGTGAATTAGTGATGCAGTGATGCCGAGATATTTTGCACTATGCTCGCGAGCTCTACTGAATTGGAGCCTGCAACCATATATGGAGGACCAATCTAGGTCACTATGGTGACAAACCATTTAAGCTTGTGGCATAGATTAAATTTCATCTTGAACTGCAATCAGAATCCAGATCCTTCTCAAAAGTACGATTATCCAAGTATACTAAACAATGTAAAGGTATTGACATCTTGACCCACCTTGTCAGAATCTTGGGGTACCAGGGATTCATGCTTGATGCTTCTATTTGCTATCATCCATTGTATCTTTGATTTCTCCGAACATGGTTTCCATCATTTTGTAATTTCCCTCATTCTAGGACCCTTGTAAAATTTTTACAAATATGCTTTGTGTTTTATATTTAACCACATCCCAAACTTATTGTTGTGGACGCTTTTGACCATCAATTAATCTAATGTTACGCCAATCTCCTCATGACTTCACCACAACTGTGGTGTTGCGGGACTCTATATCTTGTCTGAAGGTCTACTACAATTTTAGCTCACATGCTTTGTGCATATGGCTTATTGTTAAGTGCTCTTATCCAGAGTGTAAGATTTTGAAGAACTTACTTTGGCTTAATAACAAAGCATTTTCCCTAGAATTTAATACTTTAATTATTGATACATCTCAAGGATAATATTTGTGAGCATTAGCATAGCAAATATATGTTTTAGCTAGTGCTTGATGTCATAAGCTAGATTATCGCACAATTTAGTTGCAAGGTGAGGGAGCTTTTTCATTTAAGTTTTGTCGAATCTTTTGATACACATCGTGCTTGCTGGGGGCATAATGGGAACAAAAAGATAATAGTTAGCACCAGTTTTATTGCAACAGGTGACTAGAAAGAGACAATACAAGGAAGTTACTATATGGAGATTTTAGAGGGATAGAGAGGCAGAAAAGGAGGATTAAACTTTAAAGCGTTTTTTTTTTTTTTTTTTTTTTTTTTTTTGTATCTTTTAAGGAGAGATATAAGCATCTCTAATGCATGATCATTGTCTTTATTTTTCTGTATTTTCTTGTTTAACTCCGTTAATTATATCATCAGCTTAAATTGACAGATTACCGTGTCGATGTATACTGAATAGCATCATTCTCATGTAACTTCTCCGATAATAGATGTGAGTGTGTATGATACATACCGTGGTTGGTTTGAGGCTTGAGGTCTGCTATTCGTTTTCCGATTCCTCGGATCTAAGGTTGTTGAGATGAGCATTTATGGATGGCTTTGTCATGTTTGAATTTGTGGAATGAATTTGAGGTGAGGTCTTATTGATGTCTACTAGAATTTATTTAGTGACTTATAAATTGAGGAAACTATGTTATTTTTTTTAGAGGTCAGATACTCTACCGTCATTGTCAAAGAAGTATCCTTTTTTATGGACTAGATTCATTGTATATTTATATGAATTTGAATCATTTTACTTGGTGAAGTTGTTTTCCTTGTGTTCGGATAGTACTTAGCATATTATACTTTATTCACGGGTATTGTATCAAGCAATATGATCCTATCCTCTCTCTATTCTCTCGCCCTTTTGAAAAGAAAGAGATCAACGAAATAAGGCTTTAATAATCGAACTCTAAAGAATCCAGCTGCTGATATCTGATTCCCTCGTTTGAATCATTTTTGTCAGATTTCCCCGCCTCTCATAACTAAGAATGAAGTCATGATCTTTCAATAGTACCTTTCGTAATACTTGGATCTAAGGTTGTAATTTAGCTATTTTTTGTGTTCATACTATCAATCAGTAGCCGAATACATAATATTCTTGCTATCCGAAATTGTAGAACTTTAAAAGTGTTGAATTTGTGAATTCGAAGTGAAGACCTGTTTTCTTTCGTAGGTGCTGTTCTTGCTCTTGGGGCCGGAGCTGTTTTCGGATGGACATTCGGGCATGAAGTCGGAAACCATGCTCTGCAACTCTATAAATTGGACACTTTGGCTGCACAAGCGAAGTTCATGGAATGGTGGGAAAAGAAAGCGGAGCGAAGTTCATAGAATCGAAACTTTTTTAGATTGCAATGCTACCTATTCTCTGTTTTACAATAAACTGATGGGCATCCAATTGATTGTAAGTGGGGTTTTCTCTTGTTGGTTGCATGATCTAATGAATTTTTCCCTTTTCTTTGCCCCTTTTTAGACCTCTTCAAGTTAAATGAGTATGAAATTGCTCTACTTTGTCAAATTTGGTTTATGATATTTGGTGATTTTTGATGTGATATTTACTTGGTTTGTACTTTGTAGTTAAGACTAGATAGTAGCAAGAATGTGGACATAATTGGGTCGGACACTTGCTAAGAGCCCGACACGGTCCATTAATATGGGTCAAACCAGTTAATTTTGTACGCCTTTTGTCCCACCTCTTATTTAACTATTTTAATTTACTTGCTATATTAATATATATGCAAAACAATAATTAAGTAAATAAATACTTTGCCCTTGTTTTTTCCTTCTCCTTGCCCCCTTAATTTTTTCTTCTACCTTTTTTCCTCAAGCTCATCTCATTGAGGTTATAATGACAAAGATTTTCCTTTCTTATGTCTTGTGCAAATTTCTAATGCGGCGAACATTTCAGAACGAAGGAAGTGTTTTTTTTTCTTTGGAAAGTGATGTAGTGTGTGCCATAATAATAGGGTCAAAACAATTGTACAAATTTTCAATATATAAGAATTTGATCAAAATGATTTAGGGTGAAATTTGATCAATTGGGGGTTAAAGTTTCTTTAATTGAGTGAATAATATAAGCATAAATGAGAATTTAGGGTTTGTTTAATGTTTGAAGGCAAAATTTGATCAAATTTAAATTGGTGTAAATTATAATCAATATTTTTTTTTAAAAAAATTGCGGTGAAATTTGATCAATTGGAGTTAGATTTTGTTCATTTGATTGTATTTGAAGGTAAAGGAGAAGTTAGGGTTCGTATATTGTTTAATGCGTGACAATTTTTTTGGAATAATTTGTTACAACAGGTGAAGGAAACCAATAGGATCTTTAGAACAAAAAGACATTAAAGTTTAGACTTTAAAAGATAACTATCTAAAGATGGACGAACTTTTAAAATTAATTTTCCGAATAATAATGAAAATAATTTGACCCATCAGTAAATACTTTAGTTCAGGATTATCCACAATCTTAAATTTAAAATTTATTTGAAAAGATATATTATAATTTAATAGGTGGTCGAACGATCTAGTAAATCATACGTTAATCTTAATAATCATATACGAGCTATATAAGTTCAAATTATAATTAAATTGCGCAAATTCTTTTGAGTGACGGTCTCTTTGAGAGACTATCTCTAATTACGTCGGCTTATAAAGGAAAATGTAAAGTAAATAACTTGATGGGTATTAAAGATATTATTAGCAAACATTTAAGATATTGTAAGTAGTATCACACGTTTACTAGGTAGACATTAAAAATATTGTAAGTAGACATTAAAAATATGTAAGTAGGCATTACGGAGGATGTAAATAGACATTAAGGATGCTGTAAGTAGGCATTTAAGACTACTGTAAGTATTTAAAGATGATGTAAATAGACATTAAGGATACAGTAAACATGCATTAAGCTTTAATAGACTGGCATGAGAGTCGACTGATTAAATTATTGTCTATTACAACCCCTTAAAAGGACGGATACAACGATCCAACAAACAACTCGTCCATAAACACCTCTATTACAAATTGAGTATTAGAATTTAGAAGTATGAGGTAATTTATGAAAAGCAGCGTGGGTTATGCCAATTACGCCTACATGGAAATAGCAAAGCAAATGGTTGTATTGTTTTGGGTACACTGATTGGGATCTGATCATCAGCTACCCGACATCCATCATCATCATCCATTTTTGTATTTCTATTTGTATTAAACTTTTTAGATTCCAATCATTTTTGGATAAACTTAAGTTGGAACATTGACGAAAGGATACCCGGAAATTTCCAAGTATTCATATAATGTTTTGTTACTGTGAATTAATTCGATTATTATTTCATAAATTTATATTTAATTTGTTTTGAAATACTTGTTAGATTTCTGTTATTAATATTATTTATTATTTAAATTTATTTTATATATTAAGGCTAATGTGTAAGAAAAAATTCAGTCAAATGAGATATAGTTTAAGACGAAATATTAAGGCTATATTTTCATAATATTAATATTTTATAATTTTAAATGTGTATATTTCAATATATAAATAATAAAAATAACACAATAAATAACATAAAAATTCAAATATAACAAGTATAATTGGAATAGAGTAAATATTTATCTTGGCACAATATATTCAATATTAATAGAACTTTAGATAAAATGACTTGGATCTAGCTAGTTTTCTCTACCCATATGAATTTAACCACTGTTACATGAAACGAAATTCAATTCAATACGAAAAATAAAAATGAGAAACATTAATTTTAGAGTTTTAAAAATGTAGGTATAATTTTATATTAAAAAAGATAAAATGAGTGAAGTTTTTGTTAAAAATAAGTTTAAAAGAACCACACATTTGAGAATTGAGATACATCTAAAAAATCATGGTCGAATTTAGAATAGTAGTAGTAACAAATAACAATAACCTGAATATTCATCTCTACATATATATTGAATTAAATTAGTTTTTATTCTTTAATGTTTTTCTATATGCAATAATTCAATATTAATAAAATTTTCAGTCAAATGGCCCGGATTGAAACTTAAGAAGGTAAGATTCAAGCCTAGTTTTCTTCTGCCGGAATTAAAATGACAATTTATCAAAGGAAAAGGAAAAAAAAAACGCAAATGTAATGAAAAAAATAAAAAAAAAATCAAAGGACAAGACAGCATGGTTGGAGCCTTGAAGATGCTCCATAAGTAACGGAAGCATACAAAGCATTTGGTCGATTCGCAGCATCTGAATTTATTTAATTTGTCATTTTCAATACCAATAAAAATTTGATGTTATATAATGAGGAATAATACATGTCATATTTTATTACTTTTATTTGAATAAACTACTATATTATTATTTGGCAAAGGGAAATTAAAAGCATAATGAACTAAAATTTAGCATTTTATTAAATTAGACTGCACATTGATCATGTATTGACGGCAAGGATACTATTAAGAAAGATAGAGAATTGCTCATGAGGATTTAAAAAGACGGCAAGGAGGACCGAAGATGATCTAAAGAACAAAATGACGTTAATGAAAAATGATATGAAGAATTAGATTTTCGAGTAGAGATGGTAGAAAATCAAATCATAATAAATAAAAAAGGAGAATTCATGTGGGTGATCACTAGAACTAATATTATACCTCTTGTTTAATCTAATGGCTTTATCCTAAATTAAATTGTGTGTTTTGTAGGTTGCTTTTCTCATGTAGTCTTGGTGTCACTCATCCCTATCTTTGCAGGGTACTCTTTATCTATGGATACTGGCCTCTTTACCCTATCTTTTGAGGGCTATGGACATGGTCTGTCCGCTACATCCTAGATCCTAACTTTGCTCGGAAAACTGAATTGAAGACTAAGACTAAGATCACTAAAAGTAATCTATTGCTTCATGTAGCTAAACTCATTCTTTTGGGTTTAAAACTTTGGTAGTGTTGTATTGCATTCGACTATGTATGAAATATTTATAAATACACTTGTTTAAAATATCAAAAAAATTATTGTTATCATATACTCTTTTTGTTTCACAATGTTGATTGCATTCGACTTTTTTGCACATTCCTCAAGTAGATTCGAACCTTAATATTTATAAATACACTTTATGAAATTTAAAAAATATGTATCAAAAGTCTATACGTCGAAACAAATCTAACAAGATTGTAAATAAATACATTTTAACTTCTTTATATCCATAAAATATTATGTTTAAAATATCTTTTTTTGATTATGTATGAAATATCTCAAACGTAACCAATAATATAAAACGGTGATCATTATAATATTATAGTAGTATTTTGAGTGATTATATCATGTAAATGCCTTGTAGTGTTGCAAACATAAATAATGATTAAAGTTAAAATATAATTATAAATAGAAATTAAGGCATGCAGCCAATATATGAGGCAGGTTGTACTTCAATTAATTTACATGTCTTTGTCTAAACATTGAATTAATTAATCATCTAAGAATCGAATCTAGCAATTATGAGGCATATAATGACGACCGTTGGACATCGACACACATATAAAGTACCTTCGCTTACTTATTAGGTTAAGTTATGACAGTTTATTTTATTATCCCAATGTCATTGAGTGACTCCCACTGCGGATAAAACTTGGAGGAGTTGGGTATGTCACATGCAGCCTTACCCTTATTAATGATAACTTAATGAGATTATTTCGTATTTTGCATGATAATTAATAAAAATAATTATGAGTTATTTTACTTTATATATTTTATATTGGAATTAGAAGTCAAAGATTAACTTTGGTATAAGGTTTATTAGTTTCTGAATTTGTTATTTGGGTAAACACTAAGGGGTATTTAACATTTTTGCTATCCCTAATTAAATTAATGGACTATATGATATTTTTTTTGTTCATTTTCTCAACTGATTAGAAAAATTTTTCATAGTATATGACCAACTAAATAACACTCAAAACGGAATATGTAACTAACATTATGAAATAGGGCGAGTAAGTGAGTATTAATTAACAAACACTAGAATATAATTTGCTTTTAGTGAGATATATTTAACGATATTTAATTTAGATGTCACTATTTTAAATTTCTAATAGTATATATAGAGGATTTAGTGACATTTATTAGACCCTTTAACAGCATAATAAAAAATCACACTAAAGTTTTTTTGCGACATAGGATCTAGTAACATTTCTTGCCACCATAGACTATAGTAACAATTATATATTCCACTAAAGACCAAATAAAGTGTCACTAAATTATTTTATAGTGGAACTTAAAATAAAAACTCTTAATTATCACACTAAAAAATGAATCAGTTGCATTTTGTGTAATTTTTTTAAATCTTATCATAAAATACTATTTAATTGGCTGTGAATTTGTGGAGCTGAGGTTAGACACGACTACAAATATACAGATTACTGTAGTATGATTCCTTTCACACACATACTAATTCTGGTTACTCTTTCATTACGGAAGAATTATTATTTTTTAATTTTGAGGTAAGAATGATTATTCAATTTATAAGTTTAAATATAGTCAAATGAAATTATAATTGATAAGCATATTTTAATGTAAATTTTATTAATATTTTAATTAAAGATATTTACAATGGATTGACATGTAAAACTAAGTTGAATAAGATAAAATTTACTTAATACTTATATTTATCGATATTGGAGTAAGGTTTGGAGAATCCCCTAAAAGCAACTTGAAAGTAGAAATGGAGGGGAAATTAATGCAAAAGTGCAGTACAATAAAAATCCCACGAGTTATGATAACGTCAAATATCGGTCGATAGTATTATAAAAATGTTTTTTATATTTTCAAAACACGAAAAAAAAAAATTCATGTTTTACAATGTCAATAATGCATTATAAATTGTGATGTAATATGAGTATACGATTTTATTTTTGCACTAAGTTTTCAGTAGTTAATAATAATCCAATTCCTATTAGGCTGTCATATTAGTAAAAAAAAAATTCAATTATTAAATCAACCCATAATTTTCACCTATTACTAATTAAAATAAAGAGTCATTAGGCCATAGATTAAAAATTAGCCGGCTTTAAAAAAATAAATAATTAGCCTCTAACACTTGATATAAATATGTAAGCATGAAAGTTATAGCAAGGTCAACAACCCTCTTGTATTTGACTTTTCCCAAACAAAAAAAACATGGATAATAGCAATTCTTCATCAAATACAATCCCATCAATCCCACTAATTAATGACTTTAATCTTGATTTTATTGATCAAGATTTAAACTTTAATCATGTGATTAACATGTTAAGAGGATCTGATCATGATCATGATCATGATCAAAACTTTGATCCTTCTAGCCTTCTTTTCACTAGAAATGATGTATCGGATAATTATAGCATGAATTTTTTACCAATTCCTACACATGAAAATCATGTTTTTAACAATTTTAATTCCCCCACAATGTCTTGTACTAATAATAACACTAATATTTTGAATTCGCTCTCGGGTTTCGAGGATGAAACACTAAGAGGAGATCAAGATGAAGATCAAGATGAAGATGAAGATGACGAAGATTATATGGATGGTGAACATTCTTCGGCCACGACCACCACCAGAAAGGGAAATGAAAAATGTACAAAGAAAGGGAAAATGGATAGGTCAAGGACATTGATTTCTGAAAGAAAAAGAAGAGGTAGGATGAAGGAAAAGCTCTATGCCCTTCGTGCCTTGGTTCCTAATATTACCAAGGTATGTAGTTTTTCCGCTTTTTGAATGTCGTCACCCGTATTAAAAATATTTTATAAAATTGATTAGAAATATCTTGTTAATACATTATGTAATATTAACTTAAATTTGGTTTGATTGATTATTTGATATGATATTAAAATTATTGTAATAAAAGGGTCACGCCGTTACGGGTTCAAATTTCATACCCATCCCACATTTTAAGTGGAATAGGTAGCACTATGTACGAAGATGACATATATGCATTCACAATTCCAACCCACATGGCTTTCGTATAAGGATATATATTTGAGTATATAACATATAATAGGGTTTCTACAAACACTCTTCTCGTAACACTAAATTAACTTTCATCCTATACTCATATTGTCTTCTAAGACCGTATTAAAAATATACTCAACTAAAAACTTGAGCGGATAATTTTACATTAGTATTATATATAATTTATCATATCTCCCTATAATTTAATTTATAGATAAATGAAATTGTGTTTGATGTGGTTAATGAGAGGTTGACTTAATAACTTTTAAATTTTAGGTTGCATATGTTTCTAAACATGCTTTTGATTTGCTTCGTTTTTTTTCTACCTCAAAATCCAATTTACTTATTTAGGAAAAGTATGAATACTTATTATGTAGTTTTAAGAAATACATCTTCCCTCTAAATTTTTATAATATTTTTTAGAAATATTACCCTTCACACAATAAGTACAACTAAGTGACTTGTTATGTATTAAATTCTTAAATAAATAGCTAATATTGAGACACCATTACTAACATTTTGGAACTACCCAATTAGATATAACATTCCCTAAATGTATTTTTTTAATGCACTTCCTAATTAAATAAACAATAGAAGTAATAAAAAGAAATAAAAATAATAAAATGAGAATAATTATACAAGAATAGTAATGTAATGTGATTGCATTAAGTTTGGAGAGCTATATTTGATTGCTATCAACATAAAATTCAGAATATTAATATAGGGTAAATCAAATATTTATATATATATATATGTGCGCTAAACTAACTTGGTTATTAGTAATCTTGTGTTATTTACTACACAACTCAATATTAATCTGATTATTAATCAAATGACCGAGGCTATTATCTAGACAGATCCCGACCTAAATTCCCATTAATAATGTATTAAAATCTTAATCTCAAATGATATATTTTTAAAAAGATTGGTATTGCAAGCTAATTAAAAATGATTTAAATTGACTTATTTGTACATATTTTAGTGACCTATATATTATAATAATAGTACTAATCATTCTATTGAATAGTTTGTTAATAATAATTATTTGTATATTATTCAACATATTATTTGTTTATATATAATATTATTTTTTGTCATTAAATAATAGATGGACAAGGCATCAATAGTTGGAGATGCAGTATTGTATGTGCAAGATTTGCAAATGCAAGCAAAAAAGCTAAAATCTCAAATAGAAGGGCTTGAATCTTCTTTAAATGCTGCTGAGAGATGTCAAGGAGCTTTTTCTGATTCTACCAATAATTCTCTTAATCAATTTATTCCAGCATGCAAGATCATTGTGCAGGTTCCTTTAAATTATATTAATTTATATTATTTTAAACTATTTTAATCATTTTGTTCTTCAAAAATCACAATTAGCATATGTCAATTAGTCTCTAATTAATCTTGGACAATTATGAGTTGATTTAGTGGTTGAAGATTTTGCCTTCCACCTTTGTGATAAAGGTTTGATTCTCAATATCTACGGATCAAGATTGATTTTCCATTCCCCACCTGTAGAGAATTGTCCAAACCATACCCTGATAAAAGATTTCTAATTCAGCTTGACTATTTAGAGTCTTGACTTATCTAATAAGTTGAGTTGACAACCTACCAAATTAAAACCTAATGGGCGGCCGTTGAGAAAAACCTAGGCTTCGTAAACATTACTCATATTATTTGTGATAAAATGTTGAGCATATCGCGAACATTCACTTAGCCTTCTAACATTTTGAAAACGATCGCCAAATACTTACGATGTTAAGAACAAACAACAATGAGCAAAAATAAGTTTGACAAAGTAACAAACAAGGACACAAAAATTTAAGGAGGTTCACCCAATGATGGCTACGTCCTCCGTGGTGTGTAGTTATGTTTATATTATATCAAATGAATACAAACAACACTTCAATATGAAGAATTACAATTGAGATAGAGATAACAACAATAGGCTATGTGTTTGGCTTAAGAGTTGTGTTTGATGTGTTTTTACATACTTGAAGTGTGGGTATGAGAGCCCTATTTATAGTGCTAGGTACTTGAAGATGAATGGCTCACATAAATACATAGTTAATTTAGAGTAATGAATACTATGAAATAACTCTAAGAACTTGAAAAGGCATTATCTCAAGAGTCACACACATGAGACTCTTCACCTTAATCTTCATTAACACCAATAATTCCCATGAATACTCTTCACCTTATTACACCCTTTTGGATTCCACAACTCAAGAGTCACACACATGAATTCAACCCTTTAATGTGCACTCAAGTCACACATTAGTATAGTATCATTTATAATCACATTAGTATACTACCATTCATAACACATTTTTTTAGTTTACGTACTTATTTAGGTTAAAAAAGAAAAATGCACTAACTTATAATAAACACGGTTTTTAAAATATTATTGTGTATTTTTATTTAGAGTAAAATGGAAAAATTAATTTTGACCATGTTTAATTTTGTATGTAGATGGATGTAGTTCAAATTGAAGAAAGAGAATTGTATGTGAAAGTTGTGAGTAACAAAGGTCATGGTGTAGCAGCATCCCTTTACAAGGCCCTTGATTCTTTCACTACATTTACAATACAAAATTCCAACTTAAGTACTCTTTATGAACAATTTGTGTTCACATTCACCTTAAATGTAATTCCCTTTTTTATACCTTTTTTAAAAAAATTAAAATTAATTAAAAGCTTAATTTTTCATTTTTATAACTTTTTAATTTGCGTTTTACAGGTTGCAAAATATAGAGAGGATTTCAACTTGCCTAACATGAAAATGTGGATAAGTGGGGCTTTTCTAAACCAAGGATTTGAATTTCAATCTTTTTAATTAATAGGTTTTTATGTTTTAAATCCAATTTCATTTCTTGTAATTTATATTATAACTTTTATGTAATTTTATTTTAATGAAATTAGGTGCATGCAAATTGGTAGAATTTCTAATTTCTATGTTGGAGAAATGGGGATATAATTATTTTTGTTATTTTTTAAAGAGACTTAAAAATCTAATTGAACTTGATTGGACTTATATTTGCTTTTAATAAAAATTACTCCGTAAAATACTACTCCCTCCTATTTAGCTTATGTGTTCCACTTTCTTTTATGATTAAGTCACCTTAATAATCCCATTTCTATTTTTGGTATGGGTTTTTGACTTTTATACCCTTAGTAGCTTTATTCTATTTTCAATTATACCCTCCATTACCATTTTCCTCCCTTACATTAAAAACCTATAATACCACTCTCTTTTCTACCCTTAGGGTCCCACTTTTGACTCTCTTTAAAATTCGTGAAAAGTCAAATGGGACTCTTAAGGTGAATAGGAGGAAGTATATATCACGTCAATATCTTTGAATATTACTGAATTTATTATGATCTTACAAGATTATATCCTTGATTTTAGGCATGTTCATTGATCATTACAATTGTACATAAAGCTATAATTAATTGAATATAGACCCACTTAATTAACAAAATCAGACTGTGATCTCAGCTACACATGTTTAAAAATTAAGTAAATAATATAATGTAATTACTGAATTTATTTTATACCAATAATTCTTTCTTTTCATTTGTTATGACTTTGTAAGACATAACCCTTTCATTACGTAATTTATCTCACTTTCTATTTTAATTTGTTTTAATAAATTTGTCCACACTACCATTTTGGGACATGGTCCTACCAGTTAACGCATTTTTACCCTTTATTTGCTTTGTTATTTTCTGTTGGCGTTAACTCACAAACCGAAAAAAAATTAATTCACTCAACCCAATTTCTTAAACTCCATGTCATCCAATATGGTGCGAAATTAAAAGGATAAATGAGTATTTATGTTTTAAAATAATTAGATATATTATTACTCTATCTGTCTCTTTAAGTTTGTATTATAAGACTCATATATGTGAGATCTTTTTAAGACGTAAAATGCAAACTCAGAGTGACGGAGGAGTAATAATGTTAGAAAAATAACCCATATGATCCGACATCGAAAAATTAAAGAGGTGTTAACTCACATATAAGCTTGATGAGCTACTTTTCCTTATTATCAACTAATTTTAGAATGAATCCGTAGTCAACTCTCATATTAAATTTATCAAATAACCATATGAAAACAGTCAATGTCCTGTAAGCGTCAGTGTATGCCTCACTATTGTAAGATTCCATTCTCTGATTAGGACATCATACATGGAAATATGTGGAAACAGAATCTGCCTTAAGCTTATAAGGCAGCAACCAGCATGCCTTAATTACTTTATTATCGTATATTTTGTATGATTATTCTTGTATGTTAGCAGAAGTAAAAGACAAATAATGTAGATAATCACTCTAAATATAATATAAATATTATCTCTAGATTAAAAAAAATACATGATTTTAGTGGGAAAAGTTAGAAGGAGAACGCTAGATAGTGGTCGGTGAAGATGTTGTTGTGAAAATAATTAAGTTTAAATATTTAGATTATTATTATAGTGTAATTGGGAGATTGATGAAGATATAATGCATCAAATTCAAGTTGAATGGCTAAATGAGTGCTATGTGATAAGAGTTTTCCGATTAGATTAAAAGGTAAATTCTATTAGGTTGTAGTTAAACCTGCTTGTTGTATGGGACAGAGTATTAGTCAGTTAAGAAGATATATGAGCATAAGATGAATGTAGTAGAGGTGAATGTATGGGCATATTAGAATGGACAATTAGGAATTAGGTTATGAAAGAAAGGTTAGGAATTGCACCCACAACAAAGTTGCGTATAAGTAGATTGCGATGGTTTGAACTTGTGTAAAGAAAGTCATGCTCTCTCTATCCCATCAAATTTGCTCCATTTATTGTTTTTACTATGACCTATCACCTAAAGCTTTTGCTTTATTTCTACTTTTATTCATGACGCACACTCTATTAATTCTCATTCACATTTTAACTTATCTTTTCATCTTATTCACATATTTGTCTCACTAACATTATATATTTTTAATTTTCACAAAAATTACAAAGTATGAATTAGTAGAATGGACATTGTAGTATAGTAAAGAAAAAATTTAGAAGTGGTGTAAATATTTTATTTCGCACCAAATCGATACCAGACTTATTCAAGAATAAGTCTAATATAAATATAATGCACAATACTGTTATTGTGCATTACTCTTTAATTGTTTCTTCACTAGTCTATATTTTTCACTTTCCATACCACCTACTCGTACACTCTCTAAACCCATACTCCCTGAGCCTAAAGTTGATACCAGTTACATTGATGACAAATCAAATGAGTTTATGTCAAATAAATACCAAATCTAAATAGGATTAGGTTTGAGAACAAAGGCACATCCATTTACTCCTTTTGTAGTTATTGTTACTGGTCTTGAACGAGACCATCTCAATATAAGACGGATAGTCTAATCAGCCCAATTATAATTTTACTTAATATGCGCTCAATACTTGATCTATTTAAGGTCATAATTGATACATTTAAAGTTAAAATTTATTTTTTTTATAAATTATAACTGATCATAATTAATCACTCTAAAGTCTGAATTCATAATTCTTAGATCAAAATTGAAATTTTTTTATAACAAAGAAGTCTTGAACTTTTGGTCATTTCTAAGAGCATTCATTAAATCAATTGGAAAACATACTTTTAAATTAAAACTTCCTCTACCTTCACATGCAGAGTAAGCAAACACTACACCTACAACTTTATTTCCAAGTCCATATGAACAGTAACTGTTGAGAAAAAGGCAATATCACTACTATTGATCGATGATTAAAGAGTACAAGTACTTCTATGGTCCATTAAAACCATCATGTATGCATTGAATGAGTACTTATATTGTACAATATTTTAACACTATTATTGATAGTTTCATTGAACATTCATTTGTTGTTTGAAATTCATTCATATAATGATAAAATAATACTATTTAATTAAATTTCGTTTTGAGATTGTGAAAACAGAATCATATTTAAGTAGAAATTGATCATTTTAGAGTTAAAATTGATCACTTATAGGTTCAAATTGAAATTTTTTATTTTAACTAATCTATTTAAGTTTTACTTTACGTTGAAATTGATACCTTTAAAGTTAAAATTGATACCTTTAAGGCCAAAATTGATAATTGCCCAGAAAATGAAAAAAAAGAGGAAAAGCGTGTGATGCTGTTACATGTGCGAATTAGCCGGCCCTAATTGACAGTTTCATAATGAGACCGTCTCGTCTAAGTTTCCACGAGTAAGATAAGGGTTTATTGAAAAAAAATAAGTTCAAATAATATGAAAAAAAAAAATTTATTGAAAAAAAAATTCTCTACATAGTTGATATAAACATAGAAGTCTACATCAATTCATATTTCCATAGTAAATAAGTAACATTACATCTTAATAGTAGCTAGATACATATTAATACAAAATGCTTCACTAAATTTTTACCTAGCCTATAACACATGCCTTCAAGCTTAGATTGGATGATTAACACACAAATTTACCAAAACAAAATCCCTCCACAATGGGCTTCAATGTATCCTGTTTCTCCTCTACCCTCTTCTTATTCTTCAAATCTGCCTACAAAAACTGTATTTTTTCCTCAGCTTCACATTTTGATTTATGGATCATGCTCTTTTATCCTCTCTCTGATAGCCTCTACAGCTACAAATTGCAAGTCGGGATCACAGTTGGTTTTTTTTCGTTACTAACTTATTAGCAACCGACTTCTGTCACTCTGGTTGCAAAATCAACCCATCGAGACCTGCAACCACTCATGAGTGTGTCCAAATCAAATAACTTGCGAGCTATGAACCTTCTTCCAAAATTCATCAAAGTCCATGATTGTTTGAACAAATTCGCAATTACTATGCGGCTCCGCTGTTTGATATGATGATGAATGATATTTTCTTTCCTGTTGACAAAAAAGATACCAATCACAAAATTGAAACAGAAAATATCTTTTGACTCTTAACTTTCACCATTACTATTTCAATGTTCGTTCAGTTCAATTGAGCCAGCATTGAAATTGTGCAAAAAATATCATCTTTTGACTCATTGTCCACCTACAACACCAATATCAGAGCTTAAATCGCAAAAGATTAAGATGGTTACATGAATCAATATATCAGTTTGAATGGTAGTCCACATGGATCCTTCTCCATTTATTCTGATTTTCTATCATCTCAATTTGTAAGTCTAGATCCTTCATAGCCTATTCCACTTCTATCCATCTCAATTTATAAGTCTAGATCCTTCATAGCCTTTTCCACTTCTATCCTTCAAGTCATCTTCGGTCTTTCTATCTCTCTTTTTAAGTCTACTGAGCTCTAACTTTCTATCTTCCTTACCAGTTCGCTAACACCCCATCTTAGACGGGCCCAAAGTTTAGTACACTCAAAAAGTTTTGGATTCACGAAAAAAATTTGTGGATCCCCTATCAACTCCACTTCAGCCATACAGTAAAGAATCATAAACAAAGCCTTCGTAAGTTATTCCTAGGCACCCATCTAACAGTTCAGAAGAGTGCTCTCCAAAATGATCATTAATAGCTTCAATCATGGCGACAAATCGACGAAATAAAAGAATTAGTATGTGCAAAGAAATTCACAGCCGATGCACACAAAAGGATGAACCGGAAAGAAAATTGAAGCATATACAAACTGAACAAGAACTGAAGCATGAATGAGCAACAGAGAATTGAAGCACGTCAATCACACCTTAAGAATAGATCATTAGCAGAACAAAGAGCAGAGCAAGGTGATGAAACATGGGTCGCAAACCAAGGATCATAAGGAGTTCAACTTATACTATTATTGCACTCGCTGTTCCAAATTATACTATGAGTTGGAGGTTAAGGCTGGTTTGTCTGTGAAGCAACACAAAACTGGACGGATCCTAACTCCTCCCCATAGCGTAAAAATGCAGTAACGGTCGCGATCGCGGTAACGGGAGTGATGCGGTTATCGTAACGCCTAAATATCGGTCGAATCATAAGATATCCCTTGATAAAGCCCAAAACACAGTTTTTTTATGCCTTTACAATGCGAGAAATATATGTACGTTTGTTTTGAAACCGTTGGAGCGTCCAATGCGAACAATGCGGCCTTGTTTTTACACTATGTCATCCTACCTGTTTACTAGTTCTATTTTTCTTTATAAATTTCAAGACTTTCTTCCATAACAATAGTAAAAGTTGAAGGTTTAAATTTTTCAGTTTTTCCACACAACTTTTACATTTTATTTTCTGAGAAGCATAACAGTTTCTCATGAATACTTATATTTCCTTTGGAGTTTTTTAAGTTGATAAAAAAATTAGAAGCGTTCAGAATTCAAATAACAAAATTTAAAACAAAATTCCAGCAATTCCAAACGATTAGCATGCCACAAATGGCTAGTTTCGGTGACAAATTAAGTAGGCCATGAAAGTTCAGTAAGGGGCCAAACCGTCATGCTAATAAACAATTTTTTGTTTTAGACTTGGCCCAGGTTCTGTTTTGATGAGCTATTAAGACTTGGAAACAGGAAACTAAATCAAACTAGGTACAAATCATTTCATTTTGCATTTGTAATCTAATTTACATCCCTAAACTTTTAAGGTACAATCAAAGTTGGAGACAACAATTGAAGTATGATATAAAAGTAAGAGTAGAGACTAAGAGACTAGAGACACGAAGTCTGCACATCTACTAAGATTCGAGGAAAGGGCCTATATAGGACCAGCTATGCAAAACCACGAGATTATTAGGTTCATATCAAGGGTCATTTCCTCGAAAAGCCAACCAGCAAGAAACATTATCAATGTATTTTCCAACAGAAAAATGAAAATCTTCACTTCACAAACAATTTAAACAGTAGAAACTCTAAAATCAAAGCACTTCAGTAATTGAATCAACAAGAAGGATTGACAAGGAAGATTGACGAAATTACCTGAGTTTGATGGACACAAGTGTAATGACAGCTTCAACCAAGTCTATTCCAGGTTGTGATATAGTCGGCCAATGACCTTTCCCAAAACAGATTTATATGCTCCTCAAAGCTCTTAATCTAGAGTACTTCCCTTGCAAATCGCCTGCAGCACTGTACCTTGCTTGATATAGGCAGTCAACTCTGGTTGATGATCTATTGGATTAAGAGGAATTAATCCCTTATCTCTGTCCTTGAAGCCATAGATAAAGGGCAGCCTGATTGAAACAAAACTTTCTGGAGGCAAGATAATTTGGCATCCAAGGGAGAATTGTAATTGCTGTTCACAGTTTGAAGCACCTACAGGTTGATGGGACCCCTGCATGGAAGGAAAACGGAAATTAAAACTCAAGATCATAAGTAACCATCCCAAAATCAACCCCTTTAGATAATCAAGTTTTTTTTTTTTTTTTTCTGAATTCACTTCACAAAATCTTTGACCATTCACTACCAACAATTTCAACAGCTAAGACATTCAATAATTATAAGGCTGAGATAAAACAATAATACAATAATTTCATAATGATATATAAGCATCCTAGTCCCTTTTTCTTGAGAGAAATAAAGAACACCCCTTCTCAGCAGCCTCATTAATCAAGGGAAAAAAAAATTAAAAACAAATAAGCACATCTTCATTTCTCCTTTTACCAATCTAGAGTTCTAAACTCTACGGGTTATCTGGGCCCCTATAGCCATAGATATGGAGCTCTAGCTAGAAAAATCAACCACTGAAGGCAAATTAGCAAGGCTAAGGAAGAGATATATGTAAGCTGCAGAATACATGATTCAATCAGCTTATTAATGGAAAAGTGAGAAAGCTTCCTTAAATCCAAATACTAGACCTTCAAAAACCCTGAAATTTGCACCAAAAGTACTTTATTGTGATATATTATTGAACAAAAGTGATGTCACAACATTTTTAGCTCTCTTGCAAACTTCTTAATTCCAAATGTTCATGTACTCCCTTCACATTATTATACAGCATGAAAAACTAAATAACTATAGTTTCCAACACATAGAAGATTATCAGCAGACATATTGCAGCATAAGGCAAGAAAAACTAAAGAAACGTAATCTATACAACATTCAATTGGAATCAGCGGCTCATCTCTATTTTGATTGTAAGTGGCTCCCAATGTTATTACCCCAATGTCAAGTGGCTCTTGCCTAGGAGGTGTTTTGAAAGCAAAGGTGTCTTACTCTTGTAATAACAAACAAGTTGTTTCCAATTGACCCTTAAGTGCAAAGAATTCATCCGCAACTTCACATAAATACGAAGCACAAATGATTAATTGACCATTTTGAAGCAAAATAGCTTTTCTTCATATCGTGGATATTTTTTGGAAATTGCTAATGATCTATCCGTATTAATTTCAAGTTGTAGGCTTACAGCCAAACATAAGAAACATACATGCCACCATAATCCAAGAAAATTATACATATTACAAGCCAAACATAAGAAACATACCCAAAGAAATCCTAGTGCAAGAATGTTATAGTGAGGAATTAATTACACACTCAGAGATCTCAATCAAGCATAAGAAACATGCCATGTTCATATCAAAATAAGAATCCAAACTTCATATATCTAAGAATATTACAGAAATTTAAGTGCAAACCTCAAATTGTACAACAGGATTGGTTGCTAATACAACTGGAAACGAAGGAGTAACCTGCATCCAAGAATAGGAAAAATAACTAAAAGCTCACACATAGAAGCCCCATTTACATGATGTTGATCACTTTGAGGAAAAAAGTTAGAATAAACTGTAAAAACATTAACTGTCAAAAAAATGATGGTGTACACCAATCAGTATCAATATGTCACAATGGTGGGTGAAATAATACATAAAATCAAAACAAAACAAGTGCATAACAATGAGAAAAGTAAACATAAGAAACTATATTAGACAAAGAGTATCACTTAATCAAAAAGCAAGAGACTTTATCAAAAATTTTACTACATTCTCAAAACGCAAATGCACACACACAGATGTAAATTCTAACACTTCCAAAAGTAAGTCAATCATCATTATAATTATTCATCATACCCAGTCATAAAAGCTATTATCAGGGTCTGAGGAATAGAAGACAACAAATCATTCCCATAAAGGAGGTTGCGGTCAAAGAGTCTCCTAGCACAAGAAAGAGCTACAAAAGGAAAAGAACAAGACAAGACAAGAAAAATATAGAGGTTTAACAAAACAAAGAAAAATAAATAAATGATTAAATTTTTATAATAAAAAGTCAGTCAATCTTATCTATAGAATTTCAGCTAACTTTAACAATGAGATATTTCACGCATAATTGTGCCAAAGGAAAGGCAACATGAAACAGTTAACTAGTTTCCTTGAATGTTTTCATTATAAGAAATAAAATTGCAGTCGTTGACGCATGATTTTTTTGTCTGAGCAAGCATCCAGCAAAGACAAGGTTATTAGCAACTAGAGTTGTTCATGGTCAGATTGTCCATCAAGCCAACCCTGGCAGCGGACTTGGACAGGTTTTGCTAAAAGAATGAAAATTTGAGCAATATTTGATCTAGCAATCTTTAAAATGGATTAATATTCATCTTTTCTAATAGTTGCAAATTGATGAATTGGCAGTGACAACAATGTCCCTTTTTATTTCTTTTTTCTAAAAAATTCTTTATGCCAACTTGTATCTCTAATGACAGAGACAACCTTTTTATTTCTTTAGGTACAAGAGCATAAATATTCATCAAAAACTTTTCATCTTAGAAATCAGAATCTTGTAATCACCAATGCTTTTGGGTACACTTGCGTATGATTTGGTGATTTTTGGTGATTTTATGATTAAAAATGTTTTTTCTTTGAACAATACATTATATATTTTTATAATTACTTTTTTATATTTTTAGTTTGTAATTTTGTATTATGTAATCTTAAAAAGGCCCCACTTTGCATTGCGATATTATTTACACCCTAGGGCCCTAAAAAGTCAAGGATTGGCCCTATGATAAGTTTGATAGTATTTGCGAACAAGATATATGATGAGTTTTGAATGATACAATTGTAACTTAATTAATGTGATTTGTTTCAAAATTTGTCAAATGATAACATTATGTACCGCTTTCACAATATAAAAACTCAATATGGGTTGCCAATGTTGACATCACCTAATTTTTTCCTGGATGCGCCCCTAAATATAAAGATACCTCAAGTTAATCAAGATGAAAAGCCTATCTAAACATTATACTAATCAACCAAAAGAACGAGCCTCAATACCTGGTCACAGAAAGAATGTACAATTTTTTCCAAAATAAGGAAAAACGCAACAATCAGTTTGCTTTTCTCATTCACCTCTAGACTCAAGATTATAACATACCATTTCACAAATACAAGAAGCCACTACCTAGAAGCTTGATTCACCAAGGACATGTTTTCCCATTTGAATTGAACTTAAATTCGTGGCACTGGGATAACAGAACTGAACTTAGTAGATCAAAATAAAGTCAGGGACAGCAGGTCCAAACAGTTAACAAAGAACAATCACATCGGGAAAATTTTCATTTATATGATCCTTAAAATTAAGGTAATTGTCTCTCTAGAACAGATACCCCATTGGTGATTTGGAACACACTTAATAGGTAAAATATCAGCTAGTAGAGAAATACTGAAGCACTCACGAAGAATTCAGAATTGTTCTAGCTGCAATTCATCAAATCACAAGACAACAAATAATTTCATCAAACATAAATTAAGTTCAGAAAAAAACTCTCAACAATTATGTAAAAACTGATGAATAAATTTTCTTACCACAAAAATCCTCTGTAGCTGAGATATTGAGCTGGCAAACTTCAAATGTTGTCCATCCTTCTTGTTCTTTGACGCCTTGCAATGTGGGCAATTTAAATAAAGTGGTAAATTTCTGTTTAGCAAAGAAAAGGCAGGTCCATTGTTCTCAATATTCAGAGAATGGTGACTTTGTTGAAGATCTGTGCCAGAAGTAGGTAATCTTGATGAATCAAGAGGTGTCTGTTCCAGTGGGCTAGACAATGATATTCTTCCATTCACAGTGGCATCATTAACAACGACAGCCTCATCTAACCTCTCTATAGTGCTAACCTTGTGCAAGATAGTGGAATTACTGTTTGGAGATCGGTGTGCTTTAGTGCGACTCTCACATTTTCCCAATTTCAGGGAACCTCTATGCTTACGATTAACATGTTCCACAGTAGGAGTAACAGGATATTCTTCAGGTAATGAGTACGGTTGCCCAAGTTGGTTCAAAAGCTCTGTAGATAATATAAAACGGTGGCCACAAGGGCATTCATGCTCAAAACCAACATAAACTACGAAGTGTTTAGTAAAAGGATCAAACCTAGTCTTTACCCCATTGGCAATATTCATCTCAGAAACATTTTTACCACCATCAACATTCAATAGAATTACATTGCTACCTATGTGCAAGAAAGGATTACCATCAGTGTGGCTAACATTGTTCACTTCAGTTGCATTTTCCACCGCTGCAGAAGAATTTTCTTCAGATTTTAAAGATTTTTGCACATCATTAGCAAAAATGTTAGCTTCCTCTATATTTGCAACTCTTACGGTATTTTTCTTAACACCTTTTCCTTGAGTAAATTGCATTTGCGCTTTTGACTGTAAGGGGGGAAAAGCAGAATTGGAGGTGGTTGACCCAGCAACAACCTCTGAAAAAGCTTTCTTCATTGTTGCAATGGAAAGGCCTCTGCCAAAATTGATCTTTCTGGGATCAGATATAGAATCATTTACAACCTTCTCATCACCTTCAACTCCACTTTGTGCTTCACCTTGCCCCTCTAAAATTGCAGTGCTTTTCTTGGTGTCTCTGATAGCAATTGACTCAAGTTTTGAGTCTAGTTTACTGCGGAAGGAACCTTGCTTCAGAGCATTAGCGAAAGAAACAACTGATTGCTTATCTTTCTCCAGAACAATTGTCCATCTCATAAGGAACTTTTGATTGTGAGGAAATCCAGTTTGAAGCAATCCTTTAGAAGGATCATAATACTTTGCACCTCCAACACGAATCACAGACCATGATGAAGGCTGAATTGGCCAATCATCACTAACTTTAGGAAGTTGCAGCATAGGAAGAAGATTATCACAATCTGGAAAGATGTTAAATTTGATGTTAGCAGATTCAAAATCAAAAGGGTCAGCTCGTAATTTTCGAGAGCGACCACAAGCACAAGCATGAAGGAATACAAATCCACTGCTATGTTCCTTTCCGATGGCATCTGAAGGAGGATTGTCATTTTGAACATCATGTCTCTGGTGCATGCATGGGTTTCCCGTCAAACTAATAGCATCACATAACTGCCTGCCCGACTTCCAGATTGATGTGCATTCATCCTCCAATTTTTTCCTGAATTCTAGCACAGAAGGGCCCTTTACCATTCTGTGGAAAGCGCACAGAGCCTTTTCTAATTGAGCTTGATGCTGTGACGTTGAATAACAGGAAGGTAAGTCTTTCAAATACACTTCCAGAGCAGCTGGTAAAGCCCTCTGGCACCATAAAGCAGAAAATTTTCTGTTGATTCCCTTCCCACTCTCCAACAGAGACATCGCGATGCCAGGTGGGTCAGCACCTTTAGGAGTAACCCCGTCAACAAGAGGTGGGACACCATTCCGTTGCCGCAATTTCCTCCGTATTAGATCGGGTTCATCAATGGAACTGGGCTTTACAGACAAAAGCCCTTTAAGAATTAGCTGACTAGAAGATAACCACATCTCTAAGCTTGGTAGCTCTGGAACACTAGTGGCCCTTCCAGAAGCTGTTGATGCAGCAGCTGCTGCAGCTGCAGCAACAGCAACCATAACAGCACCTGCTGCTGCATTGGCACTCGTAACCGTTCCTCCTTTTCCTCTTAAAATGTCTGCCTGCCTAAAGACAAACTCTTTTAGAGTCATAATGTCATCCTTATTTCCACTCTGACTGTGACTTTCAAGCAACAAAGAATCAGGTGTTGCCTTGCCACTCAAAACATCTTCTACAAGGCTCGTGGCAAAATCAAGAGACTCACCACTCGAGATGCTAGAGCTATCCAAAAGCACAACAGCTCTAGATGCATCAACAGTTAGTAAAGGAGCCAACCCAGATATAGCACCACTTCTTGATCCTACATGACTAATGCTTTCAGAACCTGTAAGTGTCCGACATTTTTTCATCAAAAAACGAACCTGCGCTTCAATGGAGGATTGTAGTTTCTTACGTGAACTACCTTCACATTTATTCACTGGCCGAGAGAGCACAACTACTGAACTAGAACCCTTTGTGAGCAGATTTGATCTAGCTACGCTGCTCAAACCTGACTGACTAGAGGAAGGCTCACTTAAAACCTCTTTTGCAGGACTGTAATTCGTCATTTCTGAGAAATCGTCAACAAAAGCAAAGATAGTAACAGGAGTACACTGCCCAGGAAAGAGTGCTGCATAAGAACCTAAGCTTGGCATGACAGAAATAGAATTGTTTCGGCTTGAGGTGCTTCTGCCTCTTCGTGGAGAAGGACTCTTGGAGGATGATGCCAGCGTAGGAGGACGAGAAGATGATGACGAACTCCTGGTAACAGAAGGCAAAATTTGATGTGATCTCAAAAATGGCAACAAAGCATGTTTTGCAGATTGTAGCACTCGTAATATTTTCAGCACCTGGGTATCAAATCGTGACCCCTCCTGAATGTAAACAATTACATGACAAACCTGCAATGACATGCAAATTCCAAATTCTGTTTTAAGTCTAGGAGATGAGTTCCCCAGAAACAAAGAAACATAGGCATATAGCATTTTACAGAACATTTAAAATTTTTCTAGAATGTTGATCTGCATAAACAAGTCAATTTAACAATTGCTAATTTGCTAAAATTAAATCATTTCATTTATCCTTTGAAACATTTCCATATATCACAAAAACACATAACCACAGGTAGGCAACTACCCAAGGAGTGAATTTGATCGTCTTTTTCTTGCATTTGAGTATCTCATGGTCAATCATGACAAATTAACCAGTCAATTAAGCCTACCGATTCCAAAAACAAAAATTATTATGTCACGATAGAAGTAGTCCTAGCCACCTCATCTTATTAGTCTACATGACCACATCTATACAATGACATAACAAGTCTACTCCTTTTATGGCCAAAAGACATAAATAGGTTGCAATTTATTCAAACAAAGGCCTTATTTGGTAGAAAGAGCGTTGATCCATATTTTGGGTACTAGATCCATATTGGAGGATTTTGCCAATCAAATCCACTAACAAGTGACTCTCTTCAAAAGAGGATTAGGATAAACCCTCTTATTCTATATACACTACATACAAATAGATTTAAGAAGATTAAGCCCTAAAAGCTTAAAAGATATTTATGCTGTTGTTATAGAATTGATAAGAGAACTCACCCATTTACTCTATAAACTCCACATTAGTTGCCCACACAACTGTTGTGGGACAAAGTTCCATAGCCTTTTAATGGCCTAAAATCCAATCCATTACATTCGAACCACCATAAGTTTCAACGTCCTCATTGATCATAACTGGCTTAACCAAAACCACCTCTTCTCGTTGGATCCTCGTTGGAGGCCAACATTTCGAGGCTACTCTGAGTTGGCTCTAAAACCATTATTGTAGAATAAACAAGAAAACTCACCAAAAACACTAGCCTAGTAAGGAAGAGAACCCGTTTACTCAATAAAAATCCCACATTAGTTGTCCATACAACCGATGTGAGGAAAAGTCCCATAATCTTGTAATGACCTCAAATCCATCCATTCCATTACAAACACCTAATTGTTGTTGGTCATAGATACTTGCTATAGATCCTTGAAGTAGACGAACAAAACAATGAAAAGAGTTCAAGCAAAATTAATATTGCTTAGATTACAAAAAGAAAATTTTCCAAACACTACTAACATTCCATTACCCAATGCCATTAAGTGACTCCAACTTAGACGGGATTTGAGAGAAATGATTGAACGCAACCTTATCTTTTTTCGTGATAACAAAGACGTTGTTTTCGATTGAGTCTTTGGTAGCAAATATCATCGCCAACTTCACATAAATAAAAAAATTGCATAGGATTTCATGAGCCCTTTTAACATGTCCATTTCCAAATACTAACACGAAATAATAAAAATATATAAGTTACAGCCATGTAATTTTACTTCTTCAAAAAAAAAAAAAAAGAAACAACTATCAGCCATCAGATAATCTTAAAACAGAAAGTGTTATTGCAATCACTTAATGAAGACAATGATTCAATCTATTATCTGTATCCAACTTATTGATCCATTATAATATCAATTATCATGTGCCCCTTAAAATTAACTTCTTTTGTTGCTGTTTGCTGTTAGCTTTAACATTAAACCCTTTTTTTCTAATGATAAACTAATCAAATAGAATGATAACAATCTTATACCAATTACCAAATTCCTCCATTAGAAACAAATGGAATGGTGTGAAAAAGAGTTTAAAACAATCATTGAAATGAGTGACACTAACACATAGAAGCATAAGCATAGTCATTAATTTTCATAACAAGAAACCAGAAACATCCCAATGAATCTTGTTTAGGAAATTTGTTCCCCAAACTGCAGATTGCTACTCTATAAAACACGAATCAATCTACAATTTTTTAATATTAATTACGCTTTCTATTTTCACATACCAATGCATGAGTCTTAATCAAAAATATATTTTATTGCACATAACTAAAAATTAACAAAGTTGATATTACCAAAATATGCATTTATAAAATCAGAAATATTTGCCAGTGATGAATAATTGTTGCAATGCAAGTGTTTCGATTTCCATTTGAGGAACGATTGTAATTCATACTACCAATTATGAGAAACCAAAAAGGGATGAGAAAAACAAAAGATACCGTGAACATGAAGAGCAATCCTTGAAGTTCCATAGTTTGTTGATCATCATCAAACTCACAAACAGGAGAAATCATAGCAGGACAATGAGTAGAACGCAATTGAAGAAAAAGCAAATTATTATGTTCATCATGAAAATAACTAATCCTGTGACTGCTAAACCATTGTTTAACCTCTTCAGCAACATCACCATCAATGAGAAGAGGCGTATCCCTGTGACTAGAACCGAAGACATTAAAGTCGAGAATTCGATTGATAAGATTAGATACATCGGAATGGCGACGGCCGATGAATCCGACGACGACAACGCCAGACGAATGTAAGGGAGAGGGAGAGGGAGAGGGAGAGGGAGAAGGAGAAGTAGGCGGAGGAGGAGGACGACGAATACGAGGAGGTGGCGGCGGCGGAGGAGATGGTGATGCTTGAGAAGATGGAGGAGGACGAATTAGGACTCTCATTGGAATCGGGTTCGGGTTTGGCTTTTCGTCCATGCTTATTTTTCGGTGAATCCTCAATCCTTGTTAAAAAAACTCTTTCCATATATATTTGGATTTTAACCGTCAGTAAAGTTATGTTTGTACGATCTTAATTTTTAATATTTTTAATTATATGTAAAAAAAATTATAAAAATTTAATATTATGAAAATAAATATTAAAACGAATTAAATAAAATTTTATTTAATTCTGTTTTATATAAAAAAATATATGTTAAATAAGATCAGTTGATAAACAATAATTGCTAACAACTATTAAAATTTAAAGGAAGTATATAAATCAAATTTAATAATAGAGGGGGCAATTATTGATTGTTGAGCTGACTTTTGACTCAGTTCAGTCAAAGTCAGCTCAATAATCGCCCCTATTAATAATAATAGACGATTGTTGAGCTGACTTTTCACTCAGTTTAATATTAACCTCATTTGCGTAAGCGAGAAGGTAAGGTAAGATATTTCAAAATTCTATAACCGAAGAAGACAGCCAGCACTTGAATCAAGCAAGCCAGTTTCCTTCAATTACAGATGGAGCCCTGATAGCAGGCAAAAGACGCTTATTTTAGAAATTATTTTGTTTCAACGCTTACTTTTTCAAATTTTTTATTTATGAAAGCTTTTTTTCTTTCTTTCGTATTGTGTCCATATTAATTTTATATAATTTAAAATTCATTTTAAAATCATATTAAAGTGAAATCCAATTCTAAAATTAGATAAATGTTAGTTATTGGACATATTTTAAATACCTCTTGCTATAATGCAAGAATTACAATTACAATCTACAAGAACGAATGAATTAGAAAGTCATAATCAATGACGTTGCAACTTGCATAAACTTGGATTTATGCATCCAGTAATTTTTTAAAAACTGAATTCAAAATTATAAATTTTTAAAAAATTGCATAGAAAGACAACAAAAAAAAAAAAACGAATCAGGTTTATTTCAAGACAATTTTGGGCATTAGCGGATCTCTTTGCTAGTCTGCTACCCATCAGGCATCACATCAGGTACTGATAATTTGTCTATGTATGATTTTCTATAAGCCAAAACATTGCAATTTTCAGTTATTTCTTGAGAGTGTTGAATGTGCTTGTTAATTTGTTGTCTAAAGCTGCTAATTCTGTCTTGTAAAGTGTTTGATTCAATTGATTTCCCGAATATAACTTTTGGGTAATGTATTGATCAATTGTTACGGAAAATAAGTAGACAATTGATTTCTTGGGTTCGTATAGATTAGGGTTCATCTTTGTTGCATTGATTTTCTGGTAATTGTTTGTTTTTATTTGATTTAGGGTTTTTATTTGGTTGCTTGTTGCATTGTTATTCAACTCAATGATGGTAAAATTCAAACTATTGTAGCAATTAAACTTGCCCAGGATTCATAATTGCTGTAAAGTAAACCATGTGGATGCAAAGCAGGGAATTCCTTGCAAATCTATTAGAATCTTGCATCAAACATAAAGCCCACAAAGTTGGGAAGCTTCTTCATGCTCAAATTCTTCGCACGGGCTTCTCTTGTCAGACCTTCTTTTCGAACCGTCTCGTTGATTTTTACTCCAAATGTAACAATCCCAGTTACGCTCTCCGTGTGTTCGACTTAATGCCTGAGAGAGACATCTTTTCTTGGAATTCTGTTCTAAGTGCATTGTGTGCAGTCAATAGATTGCGTGATGCAGCGCTAGTGTTTGATGAAATGCCTGAAAGAAATGTTGTCTCTTGGAATAATATGATCAGTGCTTTTGTTAAAAATAGTGATCATAATAAAGCTTTGGGAATGTATCTTTTAATGATATCTGAAGGTTTAGTGCCAACCCATTTTACTTTGGCAAGCATTTTTAGTGCTTGTGGTGTTTTGTTAAAGCTAGATTTTGGTAGGTTGTGTCATGGTCTTGCTATCAAAGTTGGTGCGGACCAGAATATGTATGTGGGCAATGCTTTGCTCTCTATGTATGCCAAGTGTAGGAGTATAGGTGATGCTTTTTGCACTTTCAAAGAATTGCCAGCACCTAATGAAGTGTCTTTCACGGCATTGATGGGTGGGTTGAAAGAGGCTCAAAGGGTTGAAGAGGCATTAAGAGTGTTCAAGCTTATGCACAAGACTAAAGGTTTCCTAGATGCTGTCTCACTGTCCAGCATTCTCGGTGTCTGTACTGGACGAGAGGGTGATGGTTTCAGGCATAATATGCATGGAAAGCTAATTCATAATCTTTCTATCAAGCTTGGATATCAAGATGATTTTTATTTGGTTAATTCACTGCTTGACATGTATGCCAAGAACAGTGACATGGATAGTGCTGAGATTATTTTTCAAAACATGTCCAAACGAAGTTCTGTTTCATGGAATATCATGATTGCTGGTTATGGTGAAATTTACAAGTGTGATAAGGCTTTAGAGCTAATGGAGAGTATGACATTTTTTGGTTGTCAACCAGATGATGTCACTTTCATCAATGTCATAGCTTCATGTGTAAAAACGGGTTATGTTGAAGTTGGGCGTCAAGTATTTGACAAGCTCGTATTCCCAAGCTTGAGCTCATGGAATGCAATGATTTCTGGATATTCACAAGTTAAAAAGTATGATGAGGCAATATCTCTTTTTAAAGAAATGCACTTTAAGAATGTGAAACCTGATTGCACTACTCTGGCTATTGTTCTTGCCTCTTGTGCAGAGATTGCTCTTCTGGAATGTGGAAAACAGGTCCATGCTATCGCACTAAAGGAAAATTTGAATGTTGACGTTTATGTTGGTAGTGGGCTTATTACCTTGTATTCTCGAAGCGGTAAAGTGGATAGTGCCAAGTCCATTTTTCTAGAACTTCCTGCAGTGGACATCGTGTGCTGGAATTCTATGATTGCTGGATTTGCTCTTAATTCTCTAGAAAAGCAGGCTTTTGAATTTTACAATAACATGAGAAGGAGGAATATGACCCCTACTCAGTTTTCCTATGCTACAATGCTGAGTTGCTGTGCTAAACAGTCCTTTTCATCGCAAGGTAGACAAATCCATGCTCAAATATTAAAAGTTGGATGTGAAAGTGAAGTATTTGTAGGAAGTGCTCTTATAGACATGTATTGTAAATGTGGTAATGTAGAACGAGGCCGAAAAGTATTTGATGCAATGCCTGAAAAAAATACTGTTATTTGGAATGAATTGATACATGGGTATGCACAAAATGGTTTTGGGGATGAGGCAATGCATATATATAACTGTATGGTTAGAGGAGGTAGTAAACCTGATGATATAACTTTTATAGCTGTTCTCACTGCTTGCAGCCATTCTGGATTGGTTGATGAAGGGATCAAGATATTTGAATCTATGAAAATAGAGCATAAAGTGGAACCACTTGTGGACCACTACACCTGTATTATTGATGCTCTGGGCAGAGCTGGGAGGTTGTGTGAAGCAGAAATGCTCATAAGAAGGATGCCATGTAAAGATGACCCTGTCATATGGGAAGTGCTGCTTAGCTCATGTAGATTGTACTGTGACATTATTGTAGCACAAAATGCTGCTAACGAACTTTTGTCCCTAAATCCTAGAAGTTCTACTCCATATGTTCTTCTAGCAAATGTATATTCTTCTATGGGAAAGTGGGAAGAAGTTAGGGCGATTAGAGAGCTCATGAGCAATAACAATGTGGGTAAGGATGCTGGTTATAGTTGGATAGAAAGTAAAAATGATCATGGATCTTTGGAATTTGATGATCTACGTATTCTTCCCTCTCGATGATGATGGGTTGAAAGCAGTTGCATTGTCATGATGAGAGGTCTCGTGTTGCATTTTTCTGAAGTCGTTAGTGCAGAAGAGGTCTTCTAGGCCTTTGGATCATCACAACACTTCATTAGGTTTGATAATATGGATGTGAAAGAATTGAGAATTTGCATGCCTTCATTTTCTGTTACCTCTGGTAATCTGCTCCTTTATTTTGTTAGAATTTATGCAACAATTTAATTTTTTGGTTGTGCTGGTATTCAGCATATCGTTTAAGATTCTGGTTCAAAAACTATAATTATTTCATACTAGTTTTTACATTTACATCTCCATCCTTTTTGGCTTTCATGTAATATGGTTTTTGTCTAGTTGAATAGGAGGTGACAGTAGTAGAAGCATCTCTTAAGTGTTTCCCACTCCATGTCTCGTCAGTCGTCATGATGACTTAAACTTTCATTGAAGAAGTACTTTCAAAGAGTTAAGGAACTCATTATTTGTATTGAACTCTTGTGCTTTTGATACATCTAAATATACTGATTCAAGATTATACCAGAGATGCTGTCCTCATAGTTGTTAGAGAAAGTTTAGATGTGGGTTAGAGGCTCAAATTTCGAGAAATGATTAGTTAACGAACTACTTTGAAGATTAATGATTCTAATGTGATAAAATCACAATTCCTATCCTTTCTTACATTACGATTCACAGCAGAAACTCTCTATTCCCTAACTTTTCATCCACTCATTTATGTCACCGGAAGTTCATACCCCTTCGATATCCACGCGCAACGTGCTTCGAGTAGATTCCCTCTAATTTGACCTAACTGAACATGGCTTTATCTATCATCAAAATGACATTTACTTCAAAGGTTTTGGCATTGTTTAGTCGATGAGTTGAGATGCAGTAAACTCATTGATGTATAGTTGCTTTCTATTGTGGAATAAATAATTTTGTTGGATGTATCTGTGTTCAGTCTACAGCTGAAGGGTTGAAAACAATTAAGTGAAACAGAGCTTTTGCGTATTAAATCCAACAATTTTCAGTCAATATTTTCAGGATTATCAACTGTTTTCTCTTAAATTCCTTGAGTTGAAAAGAAAAGGTGACATTTCTGCATGTCTTTTTGGTGAATTTGTAGGAAACTGGACTTCACTTTGGTGATTATAGCTTTCTGGGCAATTGCTTTTTTGAAGTTCTTTAACCTATCATTTTACTTTTTTTCAGTTGCCTCGCAGTTTAAACTTACGAGCACAAAGAAGGGTGTGTGTATATTTTGTCGAGGAAGGGGGGAAATGAAGCCTCACAAAAGGAATGCTAGAGATGTGAACGATGAGGTTGAAGAGTTGCTTAGGGCAGCAGAGGATGCTAATCTTCTAAAACTGAACCTGAATTCGCACACAGTTCATGCCTCCCCTTCTGATCTACACCCAGAACTAGAGCAACGATTCCGGTATCTTAAGTCTGGCTCAAAATCAAAGGCAAAGCAAGAAAGTATGACGAAACAAATGGCACCTTCAGAGTCTGCCAAAGTGGAGAAGGAAGTCGAGGAAGATGACTTATTAGCCAGGTTTGCAGCCCTTAAGGCCTCACTACCGAAGCCTTCTTCCTCCATTTCCTCTTCCTTTGTGGGCATGGAGATTTCAGGTACTTCTGTTGGGGATATGCGTGCTGACGGTTCTTCAGGTAGTAAAGCTGAAAGTCATGATGAAGATGAAGATGAAGATGAAGTTGAAAAGGTCATAAAGTGGGCCATGGATGCTGCACGTCTTGATCCTTCTCCGAGCTCAGATGATGAGGACAATACTAAAGATGACAATTTCGATGACAGTGAGACAAGTGATGAGGATACGGAGAGCCCTCAAAAGAATCGAAAAGGGCCACGTAAATAGTAAGTAACCTTCATATCCCCTTTTGTATATTGTGCACATCTACTTCTTTGCAATACTTGTTTCCCATTTTCTTGTACTTCAGATATACACCTTGATTTTTAGCATATATAAGTTTTATATAGCATGAATATCATATATATATATATATATATATATATATATATATATATATATATATGGTCAAGTTCCACTGAGAACCAAACTTATATGAGAATTGTAAGAACCAATCTACATGATAAAAAACTGTTACTTTTTTACAGAAAATGTGTTAACAGGAAAAAAATGTTACTTTTTTGTTTTAAAAAAAGTTGGTACTTTTTAACAAAAAGTGTTACTTTCAAAAAAATTTCAAAAAAATATAATACAATGTAACACGTTTTCCAAAAAGTAACACTTTTTTATGTAAAAAGTAACACCTTTTGCGAGTTTTGTTCATATTTTTTTTTCTGAAAGTAACACTTTTTTGTCAGATAGATTGGTTCTTACGGTTCTCATATAAGGATAGTTATCACTTGAACTTCTTTATATATATATATGATTGATCATGTGAAAACCAATTAAAGTGAGAACTGAAAACAGGTGTACATAACAGCTTAAATAGTGTACATATTTCGGTGGCAATTTTGTAGATAATTAGACATTTGATAAAAGGTGTACATATTCAGATGACAGTTTTGTGGATAATATGAACTTTTGTAGATCAATTGTTATGCTAGGGATCTCCTTATCGCAACATCGACAATGAAAGACACTGATTCCTTTTTTTTTTCATTGTTTTTGTGAGAAATATGACTCTGATGGATCATACAACCTAATGAAATCAATTTACAAACTGATCTATAATTTGATGTTTGTAAACTGGAACAAGAATGTTCTGTAATTTGGTGTCAATTACCTCATTCCATAGATTTTTGTTGTATTCTTTATCGTTCATGATTTTTTGTAAAAATATTACATTATACGTATATACATATATATTATACACATCGTTTCTGTAGTAGCCAATCAGGCTAGTGAAATGAAATCAATTTACAAACTGATCTATAGAAAAAAAAAAGGGCTACGTAATTTTCATCCTTAGTTTTGCTTCTTTGCCTCTTTTTCGGCCTGCATTATTACACAAACATATTAGAGTAAAAATACAGCCGAAGAACAAGGATATCGATAGAAATTAATTGATAGAATTATCCGTCTTACTGCTCTAACAACTCGCTCAAATGCCTCAGGTCCATATCTCTCGATGTAGCGCTCAACAGATTTCCGTGCATCAAGCGACATCATTTGCAGCACTTTTCGGTGGCTCTCAGGGTGAATGTGGTTAACGGACAAGCCCATCTTTACATACTTACGAACATAATTCTCGTAGATGTACGCAGCGCCATTGAAGATGGGTAGCACCAACCACATACAGAATAAGAGCTTCACGTACGGCCAGAATGGAAGCCTGCAACATTTTCGGGAATGTATTTTATGTATACTTGACTCGGTATTTCACTATTTCTTATAAGCTTGCACTATGTATTGATATGTATAAATATAAATAGATATACCATTGAAGGATTCTCCAACAGGAGAGCTCAAAGAGAGTTGTCAATGAGTAAAGAACCCAGTATGTCAGCCATTGTTGATCGTCTAATGTTGAAGGGCTTTCGATAGCTCGCATTGATGCATACCTGTTGAATAACAAACAATTCGTATTGTTTTAATTCGAACTATATGGTTGTATGGTAAGTTTTTTTGTTAATTCGCTTTTTGAATTCGCGATTCACTTAAATTTGCCCGTGAATGGCCCAAAACCGGTCATAATTTGCTTTTTCCGATTCGTGATTCGCGAGGCGATTAGCGAATCATGTTATATTGATGGAGAATGATTTGAAAGTGCAACTTACAGCGGATACAAAAGCATCAGCCCGGGCCTAATGTGGCACAAAACAATCAAACAGTTTAGTCATCTATACGATACACATAAATCAGCTAATCGAATGAAAAGACAAAAGTCGAAAGTTGAAAGGGGAGGCTAACCCAATTAGTGCATCAAAACTCATTGCAATTTTTGCAAGAAAACCCATGTTTGTTATGCTCCTCTTGTTACAGAAATCCTCTTGGAATAGTATGAAACAAAGGGATTGAGATATATAAAGTTTTAATGAAGAATGGGTTATATGAAGCAAAGGATAATGGTTGGTTAAACCAAAAATCTGGTTTTGGCCAAGGCCAAGCCAACAAGGAAAGGTAAAGTGGTAAACTATTGAGTAAGGAAGGAATATGATCATATGTCAAGTGTCAACTCTCAAAGGAAGTTCATGTTAAAAATTTATCATCCGGTCTTGTATGAGATCGTCTCATCGTGAGGCGGGTCCATACAAAAGGCCCATTGGTAAAAAACATAAAAAAATAATGAAAATTGAATTTTCACTCGTAAAGAAAGTTCTTTTTTTCAAAAATAATTTAGACTGATTCAATTGAAATTGTTTCACAGTAAGACGACTTGAATAGAGAATTATTGAAAATTTAAAAGTTAAAAACAAAATACAAGAAAATAGTTGAGAAAAGAAAGTTGCCCGTTTTGTTAAATGAGTTTGATTCTCATTGCTTATAATAAGATTAATTTTTAAGGAGATTATACTTACACTAATGGTAAACTTAAAAAAAATGAATAAAGAAAGTGTTGGTTGATACTCTCATAAAGTTGCTTTTCTTTCTAAGATGGATATTTATGAAATTTTTGAATATATTTGGGGTTTAATTTTTTTGTATATGCTTTCTCTTTTACTTGAGAAATAAAGATTTGATCGAGTTATTTACCAATGTATTTTTTTTACATTAAATTATAATGGATTATCGTAAAATGACTATAATGATATCTGCCAAGGATCAATCGAAAATAACTTTTTTTGTTATTATTATGACTAATCTCCTAAACATCATCTTAAGTAGAAGCTTCTTAATGGCATTGAGATCATGAAACATAATTATTATCATGCATTAAAGTAGAAGGGAATTTTTATGATCACATTGCACACAAATATTTCAAGACACATGTAAAATTTATTTAGACTTTCGAAATCAAATGTACAAATATATAACAAAATATAAAATAGTTAAAATATATTTCTTCGTAGAAATATTACTAAATTATCAAATTTAAAATGATACCACACAAAATATAGAGCTGTAAGATACTACAATAAATAAAAGAATAGATAAATGATAAATGAAATGAAGAAAAAGGAAATAAGACGACGGTCTTAGCCGGGCAAAACGAGTTCTACAAGGAGGATGGCTTCACTGCTTGTGCTGTGCTATTGAAGTTGTTGGTGTCCGATTAGTTGGATCTTGTTTGATGCTATGATGAAGAGGTTTCAAATGTTGTCTTGTCGATAGAGTACTTGCATACAATCCAAAACAGCCGAAGCCAAAAATGGGTAGGGGTTTACCATAGAAGGCTACCCGTTACAAGAAAAGCCACACGAGTGACACAACAAGTAAAATCCAACTCTTAAAACAACTTTTTTTGTGATTTTTCTACTATAATCTATCCATTGATTAACCATATTCATTAATTCCAACTATTGAGTTACTTACTCAAAAATGTTCTTCATCAAAATATTACTTATTTTCACATGTTAACTTACCAAAAAAAAGACAAAACAAAATAAAATTACAAAAATATTAACAAAAATAAAAAAATCAAATAGTAACCATTCATCCATCCCCACCTCAAAACACCCCACCTCAGTCATTCCCTCACTCCGACAACCACCGTTTTCCCTCCCCACCTTCACTGCCACCCACCCCTCCTCTACTTCTTCCCTCCCTCTCGCCACAATTGTTAATATCAAATTCTAGTTTTTTTTAATTATATCTCATGTTCTTCGATGGTGAGTTGAATGTGGTGCGATTAGGGTTTGGGGCTGGGTTGTAAAGGGGTTTTGGGGTTCTGCAATTTCGTGGGTGGGGTTGTGTGCCACTAAAGGAAAGGGGTTGGTGGTGGTGTCTCCGGTGAGAAGGATGGGTGGCAGTGGGGCTGAATTGTTAAAAAGTATATAATTTTCTGTTAAAAATTATAATTTATCTTTTTTTCTATTCAAAATAATTTGCTACAACAAGTAATACTGAGTTTACCTAAAACAAAAATCCCCTTTATTTAAAAAAAAACAAAGATCGGCTTAGGTTGAATTATTCGTGGTTAACCAATATGTGAAATTCTTGTTAAAAAATTGCAAAAAATTAAATTATTAAGGTCAATTTTTCCAAATGAATATGAGTGGAAGAAATAAAGAGGTGTAATTTCTATAAAACACAACTAATATTATTATTAGTGTTCAAAACACTGTCAATAATCCGAAATTTACTTGAATTTATAAACAAACCCGATTTCAAAAATAATTTACAATTATGTAAAAACAATACAGGCACAAAACCCCGATATCAACTAACCTTAAATCAACACGATAACCAAAATAAACAGCTCTGATTATAATCAAATAATCAACTACTTGAGTACTTATGAGATTTAATAACCCAACACACAAGTTTTCAACAACAAATACAAAAACTAATAGACCCAATTTGAATATACTTTTTCCTTCTGAAATACTCGTTACATAACGTTTTTGATACTGTTTATCGTTCAAGCTTATTTTATATATTGCGGCTAATGTGTTTGAATAAAAATATAGTCAATTAAAATCTTGTTTAAATTGTCTAATTGCATACTTTTATAATATTAAGTTTTTATAATTTTTAGATATCTATGGTCCAATATATTAATGATCAAAATAATAAATTAAATTGCGTAAAAAGTCAATTGTAATAAGTATAGTGGAACAGGAGAAATACAAATTCTACCATAGAAAATTCTATTCAATCAACGTAATTTGCAAATCACCATAAAAAAAAAATATACTAATAAAATAAGCAAAACACAAAAAAATAAATTATAATTTCCAAAATGTCACCCTATCAAATATCACGGCATGAATGTGATTTGCCAAATTAACAAATAATACTTATTAACCTAAGTTGTTCATTCTGCTGCTGTGGATCAAATTGGGAGTCTGGTGCCGTGGCGACTGGTGTGCTTGCCGACGGACTGCCGACAACCCAAGCAAAACCAACGGCTATTTTTCCACGAAATAGGCTAAAATTTACTCCTCTTCCTTATTTCTGGTTGCTTTTTCTTCCCTTTCCTGCATTTTCTTTTCTTTTCTTTTCCTTTCCTCGTTTCCTTGTTCTGGTCAGTAGTGTTAAGCAGCCATAGAAGAGGACCACCCTTGGGCGGTTAGGGCCCAATCTCTGCTGCTGCATTGTCTAATTCCTCTTTCTTCCTAAGTTCCTATTTACTTCATTTGTTTCTTTTCTGTTAAAGTAATCTGTAATTAATTTCTGTCAAAAAGCTTACATTAAGATCTTCAATGGCGGAAACTCCATTAAAGACCAAGAAAAAATCATTTTCTTCTTCGATTCTTTCTCCGAATACCCCTAATTTGAAATCCCCATCTTCAATTGAGACAACCCCACTTCGTCGATCTTCTCGTCGTTTATCTCTTAATTACAATGATTTAAAATCAACTCCAGAGAAACCCATTTTGAATTTTCCCTCTAAAACCCCAGATAAATCCATTTATAAAACCCCCAAAAAAACTCCCAGAACCCCTAAATCTCACAATAAATCCCATCTTTCAAATGTCCATGTAGATAAAGTTTCTATAGACGAAACATTTTACCCAAAATCTCCTCCTTTATCTGAAAAAATAAAGAGAAAAAGAGGGGATGAATTGGGGAATACATCAAAAACTCGGGCTCGAGCTCGAATTCAAGCTAAAAGTGGGCTAAAAAAGAGAGTGTATTATAAGAAAGCTGTGTATGATGGGGGTGAATTTGCTGTGGGGGATGATGTGTACGTAAAGAGAAGGGAGAATGCAAGTTCAGATGATGAGGATCCTGAGGAGGAGGAATGTAGGATTTGTTTTCGAGGTGGTAGAGGGTTGATGATTGAGTGTGATGATTGCCTCAATGGGTTTCACTTAAAGTGTTTGAAGCCACCATTGAAGGAGGTTCCTGAAGGTGATTGGATTTGTGGGTTTTGTGAGGGTAAGAAACTGGGCAAGAAGGTTGAGCTTCCATTGCCACCAAAGGGGAAGAAGAGGGTTAGGACTTTGAGGGAGAAGCTTCTTTCAAGCGATTTGTGGGCTGCTAGGATTGAAAGGTATATTCAGTTGGATGTTCTTATAGCATTGTTTGATTGATTTTATTTGGTGTATTATATTAATAATTACAATATTTTACCCATTTGTGTAATCAAGTTATTAAAATTGTTATACACGTTTGATAGATGGTTGGGTAGTCGAACCATCGATCGCTAGTGTTTAGTAAATTAGTTGGTTAAGACAACTTTTATGAATTGCTCCCACACCTAGTCAAAAATCAGTTGGTCAAATCAGCACTCGAATAAGCTATTAGCTATGAGTTCAAGACATCGATTGCTATGCTAGTGTTAAAAGAAATTGTTATGAATCGTTCCCACAACTAGTCAAAAATCAGTTGGTCAAATCAACACTCCAATAAGCTATTAGCAATGAGTACAGTCACCTCGTTGAATTGGATTCATAACTAGTAGAGTATATGTATTGTAGGAATAAGGAGGTTGATTTGTTTGTTTTTGGAACAGATGGTGGTGAAATTTAGTTGAACTTTTGTGATTTTGTGCAGTATATGGAAAGAGGTGGATGGAACTTATTGGTTTCGGGCACATTGGTACATGATCCCCGAGGAGACTGCAGCTGGAAGGCAAGCACATAACTTGAGGCGAGAGCTGTACCGTACCAATGATTTTACTGATGTAGAGGTAAATTAGATGTCAGAATCATCTCCATCTTTTGTTTTATTTTTTCCATTTAGCATCTGTTTTGAATGTGCACAAGTATGTTGAGGATAGGAATGCCCAATTTCCTTAATGAAGTTATTTAAGATTCCACTCCATAGTGTGGCGGTAAGAAAGTGATAAGCAACCCATATCATTTATTGTTAATGTAGGACATCTGATACTTTAGTACCGTGTTCTATGCGGGGATTGTTAACTTTGTTGATTTGTGATAAAGGAAAGACAAGAACAAGAGAAACGGAAAATGATTGAATATTATTGATTACTCAAAATGAGGTAGTACAAGGTATATATAGAAAATTTAACAAAGAGGTAGTTATAACTAACTTCTTTACAAATAACACCTAAGCATAACAGAATGTAGAAGACCCTATAAGTGAGTTACACGTGTGTAAATACTATAACAAACTACAACTAACTATAACCCGCAGTCTTCAGTAGCTTTTGCAGGGCCTTGTTGATTGACTTGATTCCTCTGATACAAACAACAGCTGTAGGCATCAGTTGTGTCCTGGATAGATGAAAGGCTTTAGCTATACACAACTTTAGCTATACTCAACATCCCCCGTCAAACTTGGAGGTAGGATAATGTATTCCAAGTTTTGCTGAGTAGTTCTTTGAACTGAGAGGAGGGTAGAATCTTAGTTAGAACATCAGCAAATTGATGTCTAGTGGGAAGATAGGAAAGCTGAAGGAGTCCTTCCATGACTTTTTCCCTAGTGAAATGACAATCTAGCTCAATGTGTTTGGTTCTTTCATGGAACACATGATTTTTAGCTATGTAAAAAGCTAATTGGTTATCACAATGAAGGGTAATTGGTTTGAGGTTGTCAGCCCTTAAATCAGCTAATAACCTGACAAGCCATGTGACTTCAGCAGCTGTTGATGCCATGGCCCTATACTCAGCTTCTGAGCTGGGCCTGTAGATAGTGCTTTGCTTCATTGATTTCCAGGAGATAGGTGATATACCAAGTATAATGATGTACCTGATTTCTTTGTGTCTGGGCAGGACCCCCAATCACTATTAGAAAGCGCTTGCAAGGTAATTTGTCAAATGCCCTTTCCATAAGTTGTGCTGACATATGATAAACGGTGTTTGAGGGCAAGCCAATGAGCCCTCCTGTCTGCATGAATGGCTAAGTGAGCCAAATCAGGCCTTGTATTTGTGAGAAAATTCAGCGTCCCTACAAGGCACTTATAAGGAGTTGGATCAGCTAATTAAACACCATCATGGGCGAATAGTTTTAGATGCATGGGGAGAGGTGTTGCAACCTTCTTGAGGTCTGGAAAGCCACAGTCATTCAGATTTTCCTTAGTAAACTTGTTGTGTGAGAATGATCCCTTTAGGAGTCTTATTAACCTCTATGTCCAGAAAGAAATGAAGCTCTCCTTTATACTGAACATTGTATTGAGGTGTTCTTTAATGTTTTGAATCTCCTTTTTGTCATTGCCAGTTAGGAGACATCATCAACATATATGGCTAAAATGGTGATGTGACCATTTTTGTTCTTTATAAACAAGGAATAGTCATTCCTAGATTGAACATAATTTTTGAGAATGAGTTCTTGTGAAAGCTTGGCAAACCATTGCCTAGAAGTTTGTTTTAAGCCAAACAAAGATTTGTTTAATTTGCATACCTTATCATTAGTAGTAAGATAGCCTTGAGGTGGCTTCATGTAGACCTACCTCTTCTTTTAAGTCACCATGTAAGAAAGCATTATTTACATCAAGTTGATGTAAACACCAATCTTTGCTAGCTGTAAGAGCAATGATGCATCTAATGGTTGACATTTTAATCACTAGGAAGAAAGTTTCATTATAGTCTTCTCCATACTTTTGGTTGTAGCCTTTTCTCCATACTTTTGGTTGTAGCCTTTTGCTACCAACCTGGCCTTATGTCTTTCTGTACTCCCATCTGCCTTAAGTTTTGTTTTCAAGACCCACTTGCATCCTGTAGCTTTCTTGCCTATAGGTAAAGATACAACATCCCAAGTGTTGTTTTCTCTAAGGCATGAATTTCAGTATCCAAAGCAGCCTTCTAGTGAGGATGGATTATGGCCTGTTTGTATGTTTTGGATATTTCATGGGACCCCAAAGGTCTATACTCAATAGACTTAACTGCTCATGTGGATATTGTGATGATGTTTTATCACAAGATGTGTGATGAGGGCATTTGAGCCAACGCTGAACACTTTTGGTGTTGTTGGCTTGATTCCTTTGAAAAAATCATAGAATCAATACAAAGAAATTAAGAGAAGTACAATTTGTAAGTAATAATGAATTTAGAATATCTTCCAACTTCATCAATTTCGAAACATTGCACGTTTTTTAAAATGATCGGAAAGGCACCATATCAGTTTTTATCAGAAGTTTTCTGAATGAGGTGTTACTGTTGCTGAGTGCTGCGTGTTAGCTTGGATCAGTGTGAATTGCATCAAAATTTGTCAGGGAATAGGCATGGAGAAGAATAGAGGAGTTAGAGAAAAAGAAATAAAAGGTAAATAGTGTAAATGGAGTTTTAGGAAGGGGAAATAAATGACAAAGAAGTATGAATTGTTATTTCTTTTAGTTCATTTAACATTTCTTATTTTGGTGACTTTCTCTATTGCAAATTTTGTTGATTTTGATTTCCATTAAAACTTAACTTTTTTTTTTCTATTTCAATGGCTGCAATCTGAAGCAAATGGTATGTATGAAAAAAAAATTTAATTTACTAAGGTTTGAGCAAATTACTTATAGCTAAGATATCAAGGTTGTTTATGTGAGATTGTTGTGGATATCTAGACTGTTGTGTCTCTTTCACTTCAGATTGATTCCTGTAGTCACTTTATCTTGGTGTTTGGCTCTTTGTTTGCGTAACAGATTCCATATAATGTATCAGTTTTCAATGTAATGACTTGTTTATATTTGAAGTATAAGTTGCAGATTAATATTATGTAACATAAGTCATTGTTTTGTTTACTTTGCTACTACAGATGGAATCTGTCATTAGGCACTGCTTTGTTATGAGTCCGAAAGAGTTTGCAAAGGCTAGTAATGAAGGGGATGATGTCTTCTTTTGTGAGTATGAGTATGATGTACGTTGGTATTCTTTCAAGCGGCTTGCAGAGATCAATGATGCTGAAGAGGTAAGCCTTCCATAAGCTGTGTTCATTCTCACAAGATTCACTAATCTCCTTGCGAATTGCAAATCGAAAAAAGCGAGTTATGGCTGGTTTTAGGCGATTCTTGGGAGAATTTGTGCGAATTGCGAATTTAAAAAGAATTAACTAGCGAATTATGTTACATTGGCCGTGTTCCTTGAGCCTAGAGACATAGCAAAACTTAACAATCCAGATTTTGTTTGTCCTAGGATGATGACAGTGATCATGATGATGATAGTGATAAAGATTGGAAATCTGTCAAGGATTCAGAGTCCGAGTCAGAGGAGGATATGGACTTCGACGAGGAAACTGAAAGGAGAAAATCTTCAAAACCATCTTCTCATGAGTTGGCAGCAGTACGATCATTACTCTTTTACCTTCATTTTTCGCGCTAATTAGTTTGAATCTGATCAATCTCATCACTTATTTTGAACAGAACTCAAAGAAGGGACGCATCTTTGGACTTCAGAAGATAGGGACCAAAAGTATTCCTCAGCACATAAGATGCCGTAAGCAAACAGAGCTTGAAAGGGCTAAACAGACACTGCTGTTAGCCACTTTACCAAAATCACTCCCTTGTCGCAACAAGTATGTATTACTTTCTTGATTCCTAAACAAGTTATTTATATACTTTTGGCGTGGAGATTAAGGAGAAGAAAAGGTTTGAGAGACAATGTTGTTGGGGCATGTGTAGAATGTGGATTATAAACTTAGAGATCTATGTTACTTGGACTCGGGTACTGATATTGGATACTTGTACGTGTCCAAGTGTCGGATGCATCTAAATATTCAATTTTATGCCTAAAATGAAGTGTCTAAGTGCCACACCAATGTCCGAGCATTAAAGATCGGACACGGGTACGTGAAGCAAAATGAAGAGTCCGAGTAACATAGTTAGCGCTACTATACAATATACAGTTTGTTAAAGTAAATGTTGTTTCCTGTCTTGGATTGAAGGAATAGGTGAGCGAATGGTTATTTTTTTTGTATTTCTTATCTACATGTGTCTACACAGGGAAATGGAAGAGATAACTGCTTTTATCAAAGGTGCAATATGTGATGATCAGTGTCTTGGACGCTGCATGTATATTCATGGTGTTCCAGGGACTGGCAAGGTGAAGTAATTTATCTTCCTTATTTCCCTTCAAATCTACGATGCACCAAATAGTTTCCTTTTAGCTGAAACTTTAACGATATCATTTTGCAGACTATGAGTGTACTTTCAGTGATGAGGAGCCTTAAGTCTGAACTTGAATCAGGAAGTATCAAACCCTACTCCTTCATAGAGATCAATGGTTTAAAACTAGCAACAGCAGAAAACATATATAGGGTTAGTTGTTTAAAACAGTTCTTTGATCAACAATCTTTACTTGTTGTCTAGGATCTGAACACAGAATCTCTCACAGGTTATTTATGAAGCATTGAGTGGACACAGGGTCAGTTGGAAAAAAGCGCTCCATTTCCTCAATGAGCGCTTTTCAGAAGGGAAACAAGTTGGAAAATTCGAGAATAAACCTTGCATCCTTCTCATTGATGAACTTGACCTTCTTGTAACCCGAAACCAATCGGTAACGTATGCCTTCCTGATCTATTATAGTAACAAATTCTTACTTGATATACTTAACGGGCCCTTTCATTCAGGTACTTTATAACATCCTTGATTGGCCTACTAGACCAAACTCTAAGCTGATTGTAATAGGTAGAACTTTTTCTTTACTTATCAAGGCTAGCCTTGTAATTGCAGCATCGCCTTTTTCATACGAGGATGAAATGATTTTGGATAAAAACAAATAAGACTCGCCCCATATCCTACTTGCAGGGATAGCTAATACAATGGATCTTCCAGAGAAGTTGCTTCCTCGTATTTCAAGTCGGATGGGAATACACAGACTCTGTTTTGGCCCCTATACCTACCAGCAACTTCAAGAAATTATTCTGAGTCGACTTAAAGGAATTGATGCTTTTGATAAGCAAGCTGTGGAATTTGCTGCTAGAAAGGTCATTATCAACTTATTAAACATAAACATATCTGAGTTGTTCCCGTATATATTTTCATGACGGTCAAATCAATCTTTATATTAAGGTAGCTGCTATTTCTGGAGATGCTCGTAGGGCCTTGGAGATATGTCGACGTGCGGCAGAAATTACAGATTACCGTATCAAGAATCAGTTCTCTCAAGCTGATACTGCTATTACTGGTACAAACTATTTCAAAATTTAAGAAATTCTCCCCTGTCTCTTTCCATATGATCCTTCTAAAGTCCTAATGGTAATGGACCTATTTATTGATGTTTTGTTCATAAATCCTCAGAGGAAACACACGTTGGAATGGCAGAAGTTGAAGCAGCGATACAGGAAATGTTTCAGGCTCCTCATATTCGAGTAAGCAAAACAACACATGGCTTTGAACTTGGACTTCCTGACCTACTTAAACAAGACTTCATTACCCTTATGCGATTAGTAACTCCCTCCTAGTCATGGTTTTAGGGTGTCGGATGTACGAAACCTTACACTTGTAATAAAAAAGAGATTGTTTCCGATTGACCATGGATTTCAAACGCCAAACCTTTAGTTATGTAAGTCCACGTGTTTTGTTGAGTCATTTACTATAGTCTATTATATTAAATCAAAGAACCAAACATTTTTGACACCATTGAGAATGGAATCATGGACAAACTTCTGCAACTACTTGAATAGATAAAAGGAAAAATAACCAGGAATAGTAAAACTATTTGCTTATTTCCTTACAATAATACCAACTTTTGATTAACCATGAATAATACCAACTTTTGATCAACCATGAATGATACCAACTTAGGGGGTGTTTCCCTAGAATATCTCTTACATGTTAAAAATCAAACTATAGGAGATTATATGACAAAAAAATTTGGTAAATTAGTTAATAAACTAAAGTTGGTATTATTCTAGGAAAAAACCTCTCTAAGTTGGTGTTATTCATGATTAACCAAAAGTTGGTATTATTGTAGGGAAATTAACAAAAGGTTGTATTATTCACGGTAATTTTTCCTAGATAAAATGATTTTGAATATTGATCCTCTTTGGCATTCCCTGATTTATGCACTTCTAAATTCCAATTTCCAGCCCCCTTCTTTCCTGATTTCTTAAATATCTGAGGAACTTTTGCATCACCTTAAATTGTGTTAATATTTTATGTGGATTTGTAACATTCGGTTTCTTTTTTGAAAATAGGTGATCCGAAGCTCCTGTAAAATGGGAAAGATATTTTTGGCAGCTTTGGTGCATGAGCTTTACAAGACAGGAATGGGAGAAACTACCTTTGAAAAGGTTGGCTTCAGGTTCTATATATCTTTAGTTACAATACTTCATTTCTAGTACCTTTTATATGTGGGGCGTATAGAGACTAGATAGCCAGAAAGGGCGGTGATGTAGATGGGATTTCATCCCAAGTCTTGACCTATGTTACTTGGATTCGGGTACTGATGTTGGATACTAATACGTGTCCAATAGTCGGATGCGTCTAAATATTCAATTTCATGCCTAAATTGAAGTGTCTAAGTGGCATACCAATGTCCGAGCATCAAGGATCGGACACGAGTACGTGAAGCAAAGTGAAGAGTTCGAGTAACATAGGTCGTAGATATCATTTTCACAGGACTAGATAGCTAGAAAGGGCGGTGATGTAGATGGGATTTCATCCCAAGTCTTGACCTATGTTACTTGGATTCGGGTACTGATGTTGGATACTAATACGTGTCCAATAGTCGGATGCGTCTAAATATTCAATTTCATGCCTAAATTGAAGTGTCTAAGTGGCATACCAATGTCCGAGCATCAAGGATCGGACACGAGTACGTGAAGCAAAGTTAAGAGTTCGAGTAACATAGGTCGTAGATATCATTTTCACAGGACTTTATCAGCTAAGTTTGGTGGCATCTACCTTTCTCATATACTGTTTTTACGGGTCCTAAAACCATTGTGATTTACCACTGTTCGTTAGTGCAAGTTTGTAACCTTAAATTCTTCATAATATTCTAGGTATTAAGTCAATAATAAATCTTTTTTTTTTGTAATAGAAATGGAAAGCCTCCTTGTCTCCTTAAGTCCTTATGGACAAATAAACTCTTGCTTGGCATGGCTCATTGGACTCCTTTTCCGTCTTTTTCTTCTCATAAACTTCAGTGATTATTCAAGAAAATATGTAATAAATTGAAAGGGATGAAATAATTAGTTGTGGTAACAAGCTGAGCAACTTGTTGTTGCTTAGCTCAGCTTTTAAGTTGTACAAATTGAATTCGAGATCAGAAATCATTGACTTCTACTCTCTTAGTCAAAGTTTTTGTCCATATCATTTGAGATAATAATCATTGGGCTAGTTTTATCATGAGTTACAAGTCAAAATTTAATAAATTTATAACACCCTGTTCACAAGTGTCTCAAGTTTAGCTTTGATTAGATTATGAATCTTGGTCTGTTTGAGTAACTTGTGATCCAGGTTGCTCGGATCCACATAGAAACAAGTCACAATATACATATCGTTCTCTGAAATGCTTTCATTTTTGCAGTTGGCTTTCACCGTTTCCTGTTTTTGCACAAGCAACAATGAGCAGTTTCCTGGGTGGGATACCCTTTTAAGAGTGGGGTAAGTACTACTGTTTGCTTCACATCACTTCCAAAATATAACATTTATCATATTGCAAAAATACGGATTTGGTCATGGTCATGGTAACGGTCCCAAAATGGATTTTTTCGGTCGACGCGGAAGATTTCATGACTAATACAACCTATATTTCGGTCATGGTAAATTCAAAGCCTTTACCACGGTGATGCAACCTTGCTTTTGCATTATGCTGTTTACTTTTCTCATGAACTGAGTTTTGGTGCTCTTTAGTTCATACTTCATATTATCTGCATTTTAGTAGTTGCTCATAAATAGAGGTGTTCAACAGGCTGGGTTGGGTCAAAAATTAAATGGACCGTGTCAGGGTGGGTCATGTTAAATTTAAACGGTCAGGTCGGGTCAAAGCCCATTTAAACTTGACCCACTTTGACCCGTTTTTAAAAGTTCGTATAATAATTTTTTTCTACTTTATGGCCCGCTGGGTCGAGTCACCTATGTAATATATAAAAATATTTTTAAAAAAGTGGTAAAATTTTTTTCGCAATCAATTCTATAATTATCCAACCCGGTCCGACCAACCGACCTGCTAATGACCGATTAAAATGTGATCCAACCCTTGACCCGTTATTTTGACCAGCCCCGTTAAACACCTCTACTCATAAATCATGATATGGGCTGCATCTTATACTTCTCTATCTTGGGCTACCGCTGCTGAAATGATCATTGATAAAATCTCAAACAATCTTGAATTGCCTCGTGAAATAATGTGGCAAATTGTACCATAACAAGATTGACAAACATGATCTGTATGTGATGGTAGATTGGTGTGAAAGATCTACTCGTACATCCTTTTCGTTTGCTGCGATTTAAATTTTGACTAACTCTACCTTTTTCACGCAGTTGTAAACTTGGCGAGTGCAGAATCATCGTATGTGAGCCTGGTTCTAAACACAGACTGCAGAAGCTGCAGTTGAATTTTCCGAGGTTAGTCCATTGAACTCATGGTCTCGTACTATTGCTTGTGAAGGCGGTTTACTGGGTAGCCTTCTCGAACTGTGTAATCCATGATTGATTTGCGTGACCTATCTAAACACGTTGACAACAACAATCTAAAACCAACCGATCAGTTCCAAGGGTTATCCACATAAATTCTTCTTTTCCATTACAGAACATATATGCATTACAAAATTCCGTTAAGTTTTCAAACTTCCGGCTTGTTTTATAAAGTATTAAACTAAATTAAACAGAAGTACTCGTTAGCGCTCTATCAAAACTCGAGAATTTTGTTATTATTTTCTTTACGATTGATTTGGGTTAATTGTGGCTATATTTTGTCAGTGATGACGTGACATTTGCTTTAAAGGACTGTCCGGAGCTTCCATGGCTAGCAAAATACTTGTGATTCCGCCATTCGATCAACTTCATACACTCATGAGTCGACGTTGTGACTCGACCCATTTACATTTGTTGTTTCCGCCTTAAGGTTCATCTGAGCTTGAAATCGTTCATTTTGAATGAGTCATGTGTAATTGAAATGTAAACCACAAGGCAATTTTTTGTTAGCAATTGTATCCTTTTGAGGCATTATTAGTACACTTGAAGCTTCTTCATTCGTTCATACTCCTTCCCCTCGTTTTGCACGATGGTGGGACGACATGGGTTTTTAAGGAATTCGATTAGGCGAGCTCCTTTTTTTTTTTTTTTTTTTTTTTTCTTTTGCGAGATAATTTAAGAAATAAGAGTAATGTGACAAATTCATTTGGTCAAATAAAATGTGAATGAGGTGTGGGGCAAATAAACATACTCATAAGAGAAAATGAATTACATTGGGTGATGAGAATATTTTAAAAATATAAATATAAATATTACAAAGTAAAAGTGAAATTGTAAAATAAAATTGCTGACAAATTCATTGGGATAGAATGCATATGAATAAACCCAAAACAAAGTCTTTGAAAACAGTTGTAATGAACAATGTTAATAATCAGAGATATGTGATTTAACTTAATAGTACTTTCCAATCGTTATATGAAACCGTTTTATCGTGAGACAGACTCATATAAGCAGCACAAATCCTTTATAATTAAAAAAATTAAAATTAGTTAAACTTTTTTTTTTGTACCAAAAATTAGTTAAAGCTTAAATAGCAAATAATTGTGGTAATTTACTGCTAAATGGTTTATTAAACTGGAATTGGGTCGTCGGCCCAAGCCATCGCACGATGGACAGTCTTTAAATAAGAGATAACTTCCGTTGAACCTTTTTTTGATATAAAAATAAAAATTTACGTGGTCGAGATTCGAGAAAGTTCGAAGATAATTTATTTGTTTATCTCCCTCCTCATATTCCGGGTTTTCATTTTTCACTCCAAGAACCCTAATTCGCAAACCCTAGTTCTTCTATTCCTCTATCTGCAAATCAATTTTGCGAGATTATTCACATAGGATCCCTAAATTATGGTTTCCAGAAGGGCCGCCGTCAACGAAATCGATGGCGCAAGTCCTGGGTACTCACCTTCTTCCTCTCTCTCGTTTTTGGATTCATATTATTATGTTGCTAATTTGTCTATTTTTGCTAACTTTTCAGTAAAATTTTTATTGGGGGCTTAGCTAAAGAAACATCTCTTGGTATATTTCTGTTCTTTTTATTGTTATTATCATTCTTCTTTCGAATTAGGGTTTAGTTTTCCTTTTCTTGGATGAGCAGATACGTTCACGAAGTACTTTGAAAAGTATGGGGAGGTGATTGACAGTGTAATAATGAAAGATCGACAAACAGGTCGACCAAGGGGTTTTGGTTTCATTACTTATGCTGATCCTTCCGTTGTTGATACTGTCATCAAAGAGGACCATATTATTAATGATAAGCAGGTAATTTCGTGTCATTCATTTGTTTTGTTCTGCTGCTACTGGAGCAGGTTGAATTTATTGTTTGATTGTTGGCTTGTTGAACTTCTGTTATTGCTGTTTGCTAATGGCTCTGTTGTGTTATTGTGGTTTGTCAAGTTTTCCATTATTTACATTGTCTAATTGCTTGTGTTTGTGAGTTGTTGTGTTGGATTTTGATTTTATGTTCTAATCGCTTGTGTTTGTGATTTGTTGTGTTGGATTTTGATTTTATGTTAGATTGGGCTCTTAGGCTGTTGACTTGCTAATAGCTATGTTATATTGGTTGGGTTCTCAGTTTTTTGTTATTTACTTTGTCCAATTGCTTGTGCTTGTGTTTGTGAATGCTATCTGTTGTATCAGATTTTGGTTTTTTTGCTTTATCGAATTTTTGTAATAGCTAGTTGTTATGCTGGTTAATATGGGTTCTCAGGTATTGATTGTTTGTATTGCCTAATTGCTTTTGTTTGTTTTTGTTATCTATTGCGTTGTATTTAGTTTTTGCGAGTTTATATGTTTAGTTTTGGTTCACGTAGCTAATCGTTATTTTTTGGGAGTAACTCTTAAGGCTTTGACAATGTTTTATTTCATTAAAGCTTGGGAGTGGTTTTATAAACAAATTAGGGGGCCTTAATTGATTGCTCGTTCATATCCTTGGGACTCCTGTTCCTGTATAACCAAAATCAATGTCCTATGTAATAAGTAAAGTTTTATTTCATTTCCTTGCATTCTTTCTAAACAATATCTCATTTCTATAGTCATCTGCAACCTTCTTGGTGTAGAAGAGGTCTTAGCCTCCTAGAGAGTATTAGGTGAGTTTTGTTTTAACTTTTGATGTGTCACCAATTATGCAAGATACATTTTCATTTTGCTCTTTGTATGTGGTTTAAAATTCACGTCCTTCTTAAGAAGTTAATAATGTCTTGAGGCGCTATAATTCATTTTCTGGCGCTCAACCCATTCGTTGCGTAAGGCATCAGTTAGGCGCTTGTAGGCATGCTCTCAAAACTAGGGTTATATTTTCTATGATATTTATTACTCTCTTGGAAAAATTTGAACCAATCACTCTCATGAACCTTGGTATTATTTAACCAGAAGTGGATAAGGCATGTTTATAGGAAGCTTTGTGCGTTTGTAGTATAGTGACATGTCTACTAGATTGGCCTTATCAATATTTTATGCGTTTGTGTAACCATGCAAGAGCCTTATAACTTTCATTGGAATATATGTATGAGCTTTTGTTACTAACAGCTATTAAATAGATGCTTTGGCACTTAGCTTGTTTTGTTGATGGGTGGATCTTTGTTTGAAAGTAAGCATTAAAAGTAAATTGTTGAGGTCTGGGAGGGATAAGTTTTTGATTCTGGGGTACTAGTCTATTCTAATGTGTTGCCCTGCTATCCTGCATTGCTTTTTTAGTTTTAAATGGTTCTAATGTGTATTTATGATCTTTTGTTTCTTTCTATAAGAAATTCTGTTTTTCTTTTATAATTTATTGAATTAGGTGGAAATCAAAAGGACAATACCTAAAGGTGCTGCGCAATCAAATGATTTTAAGACTAGGAAGATCTTTGTTGGTGGTATTCCAGCTACCGTGACAGGAGGTGTGATTTTAACTTATATGTTTGCATGTCTTGTTGCTTGTAATTAATTATTTATGATAATTTCTCATTTTTGTCTATTTATTGTTTGAATAGATGAACTAAAGGAGTTCTTCTCGAAGTTTGGCAAGGTTTTGGAACATGAGATCATACATGATCATGCTACTAAACGTTCTCGAGGATTTGGGTTTGTTGTTTTTGACAACGAAAAAGTTGTTGATGATATTTTGGCTAATGGAAACATGATCGAAATGAATGGCTCAAGGGTGAGTTTAGTAATTTATCTTTTTCCATCAAGGGCTCAGTGTATTAAATCACGTCTTTTAAGATCAACTACTAAACAACAGTGTAATTTTTGTATATTCTATAAACTTGATCTTGCCTTTTGTCATATGTTGGTTTTTAAGCTAAAAAAACTCTGATGTCAAGCTACATTGGCTGAATCTCTGTGTTTATACACTATTTGGAGGTCATGACAGGTTTAATATGTTATGCACCAGGCTCACAGTTATTTAAGACCATAGGTTGACTTAATTCTTTGTTGTAGGTTGAGATCAAGAAGGCTGAACCAAAGAAAGCCTCAAACCCAGCTTCAGGTTCTGCATTTGGTAGTGACTCTAGGGCACGTGCATATGGAGATAGTTTCCGAGGATACCCTGATACATATAGTGGATTTGGAAGTGGTTATAGTTCTGCACCCTATAGGGCATATGGAGGCTTTTCTAGATTTGGTGATTACAATGGATATGGAGGTGGAGAATATGGTGGTGGTTATGGTGGAGCTGCTAGTATGGCTGGTTACCGTGGTGATTCATCCTATGGCTACTCTAGCCGCTATGGCTCTTATGGTGGAGCTTTAGGTAGTGGTCTAGGAGGAGGGATGTTTGGTAGAGGTGATGCTTACGGTGGTGGTAGTGGTTCAGGACCTGGTGCTGGGTATGGTTCAGGGCCTGGTGCTGGGTATGGTTCAGGGCCTGGTGCATATGGTGGAGCTGGAGCCATGTACGGACATAGGGCAGGCTATAACAGTAGTCGTTACCACCCGTATTCACGATAGACATCAGTAAGAGCCTTACCATGATAGGTGCAGTGTCGTTTCTCAGCATTTTAAGGATTTAAAGCAAGATACAATCCAGCCTTGCTAGATCAATATTGGGACATTGCATTAGTTCATCGCTTCTTTGTTTTACTGATAGTGTGGGACATTGCATTAGTATTTAGCATTGTTTTGTATTCTTGGTTCCGTAGTTGGTTCAGATTGTCGTTGTGATCAAACTTAGCGCGCTGGCTTTGATTCTATTAATACTTGGTGTAGTTTGTTGCAATGCTCGACAATTTTCTCAATATATAGTATTTAACCAACAGACAATGTTAACTGTTTTTGTTGGATTTTAAGCAAGCGGGATAAATTAGCTATTTAGGAAGATGCTAATTAGGTATTGATTGTTAGCTGTCTTTTATAGAGGCCTATTAGGCAAAAGGCAATATTTTTTTGTTTATTGATGTTTTTTATGATCATTTTTAAAGAGAAATACTATCTATTTATTACACTTATAAATCAAGCATCCATTGGTAATTCAAATTGTTTCTAGACATGCAATTATTTTGATTCTTGTTATAAGCCAAACTCTAATATAAATTATATTGCTATTGATAAATCATATACCACCCACACTTAAACAAAAACGCAAATGTGATGCTCATTTTGTCTCTTTGATTTTACGTAATTTAAAATGAAATTTTTAGATATTATTATGAATAAATTTGAAAGGCTTGGAATATAATTTCCCATTTTAGATGGTCTTATGGTAAGATAAGCTGCTAAATAGCCTTATTAAATCAATTATAATAAAAATTTTGTATTTAAAATATTAACTTTTTATAGTTCAATATTCATATATTAAAATTTCATCTTAAATAGATATTATTTTTGTTTGTGTTTGGAGTTCATATATACTTGATACATGAAAATAATACCTTTTTTGTTGTACAATTTGGTTATATTTAATTTTTTTTAACATTTTTTAAATATAATTTGAGCTTTATTGTGAAACTTGTTAATTTATGAAAATTAGCTAAATATTTTAATTTTTTGATAAATGACGTTGCAATATTGAAACGTGTAACCAATAATATAAAACAATTGAGATATTTGACACCAAACTCCAACAGTAGACCAATTGGGCCCGAGTTTTCCTCCTTTCTCTCTCTTATATTTCTTAATTGTCGTAACTCTCGTTTCATATTTCGTGACTCGTGAGTGGTTCCCATTATATACTCTCTCCTTTGATTTTTCCAATCAGCTCAAATTAGCTTCATCTTCTTTCTTCTCTTTTTCTCTCTCCTGCACGATCTCTCTCTGTCTCCTAACAATGGCCGATCAACTCAGCGATGACCAGATCTCTGAATTCAAGGAAGCCTTCAGCCTTTTCGATAAGGATGGCGATGGTTTGATTCCTTACGTTTTCTTTTTAAGCTTTTGTTTCTTTGCTATTGTTATGTAGATCTCATATTCTAATGTTATGTTTTGAATTTATTTCTTCATTAACGTCTGATGTATTATTTTTTTGATATCGTCTTTTTGTAAATTGATCCGTTTGGTGATTTCAGTTAATTTAGATCGTGTTCTTGATGTTATGGTGGAATTTAATGTTGTGCTTTACTATTTTTAATGGAATATTCTTCTGTGCTTGATATTCTAATGGAATTATCGGTTAGATTAAGCAAGATAATTTGGTTAACGAGATGAATTTTATATGGAATCTGATGTCTTTTGATCTGATGCCTTCTTATTGGCTGTTTTACACAAAGGGAACAAATGTGACATTTGAATAATTTAGTGAATCTAATCGCTTATTGATCGTATAGATTTTGACTGCCACTTTTTGCGTTGTGATGACGCTGGGAATTATAAATGTTTGTTTCTAGCTATTAAGTGATGGTGGAATATTATAGGAAATAAACAGAAGAGAATAAATTCCACCTGTTTACAATTTGAAACCCGAGGTCATGCATTTTAGTACATTTATAATGTTATAGGCTTATAGCTAACTATTCAATTATGTTAGGAGGATCTAGCTAGGCTCTGTTGCTTTGTGATGACGCTTGAATCTACAGAATTGTTTTTAACTGACGGTGTGACGTTATAGGTAACAACCAAAAGAGGAAAATTTCTTACCTGTTAGCAATTTGAAACCTGAGGTCATGCATTTCGATGCCGTATAAAGTTGTAGCTTACATTTCAAATATGTCACGAGGATCTATCTTGGTTACTTTGCGGTTAATTTATTGCTGTATTTGGGATTGGGCGGGAAAAGGGATGTTAGAGAAGGTGGCAATTTTTTCCTTTTCTGGCTTATTTCTTCAATAGGAGCTTGTTACTGCATTTTGATGGAATTTCACGGCCCCTGCTATTTACCCTGTAAGTTGAACTTGGTAATATAATGTCCTCTGAAAAATTGATGATGAGAAATTGAGAATGGTTGAAATATTATTTTTTAGTCAATAGTTATGTGGAATATTTCAGAGCTTGTACTTGATAGATTTTGTTTGGTATGTTATAAATTATGATCACATTTTGTGAGTTGTAGTTATATCTGTTATTTGATTTTGTTTTGAATAGAGGATCGTCTGCAATCATCTGCTTGTACAAACCTTTCTATGTTGTTTTCAACCCCTACTCAACTTGTTGACTCTTGCATTAATTTCACAGCTCCTGTTCTACCTTTCCTAGCTGTGTAGCTTAAGCCTCAATGGACTTATGTTTTCGAGATGATGACTTTATTATTGATATGTACTGTTTTGGAATACAGAAGCTCGTTTTGATTGCTTACCCATTTGAGCCTTGCGTCTGATGTGTGTAGTGAGATGTGAATTGTGTGTGTTCTCCTGTAGGCTGTATCACCACCAAAGAACTTGGAACTGTGATGCGTTCACTTGGACAAAACCCTACCGAGGCAGAGCTCCAGGACATGATAAATGAAGTAGATGCTGATGGAAATGGTACAATTGACTTCCCCGAGTTCCTCAATCTCATGGCCAGGAAAATGAAGGACACCGACTCAGAGGAAGAGCTTAAGGAAGCCTTCAGAGTTTTCGACAAGGATCAAAATGGTTTCATTTCTGCTGCAGAGCTTCGCCACGTGATGACAAATCTTGGTGAAAAGCTAACTGATGAAGAAGTTGATGAAATGATCCGTGAGGCAGATGTAGACGGTGATGGCCAGATCAACTACGAGGAATTCGTTAAGGTTATGATGGCCAAGTGAGAACTATCAACCATCCAAATCTTACTCAAACCCTTGAACTTAATACAGGACAGGGCAGACAAGCTTTGATAAGATTTCAAATTCATTGCACTGTCATTATCTATTTTGATGGTGGTTTGTTTTCCTTGGATGTGTAGGTAAATCTTCTGTGCTATCTCCTTGTTTACTCCTGTCTTTTACAACTTTATTTTAAGTTTTTCAACATTGTTATTATGAATCTAGAACAATTGGATTCAAATTTATGGTATTTGGGTGACTAAATTTTGTTTATATTTGAAAACCAACAATTTATTTTTAGTTAAAATCCTGAGTTACATGGTTATTATAGTTCTATATATAGATGTTTTTATATTGACTTTCCAGATTGTCAAAGGCAATCTAACCAATCAAATTGTAGATGGAGCTGGAATTATTTTTCCACCTTGAATGACTACAATCCACATGGGCACATGTGTGTTACTGACCCAGAAGAATTGTGCCTGTCATTCTGCCAAGGTTGGATTTTTCATATTTGAATTTTGTTGCATAATTCTAAAACATTTGAATTCTACTCCTAACATAGATCTTGTTTCAAATTGCCTCTTAAATTGATCCTAAGAGATCAAAATTGAATCTATTTAAAAATGCCTTGAATCAACTTAAAATAATACTTGACCACAAAATTATGATTATATTAACATACTGATTAATATTTTTATACACACTCACAATTGAAAATGACCTGATCTAAATAAACACTCCTATTCAATCGATCTGTTTGATTGATTTTCTCTTGAATTATGGGGCAGTTAGAGTTTATTTGGTTTGAGTTTCTTCAAATTTTTAGATTGAAAAAAAATAATAACTTTAATATTATATATTTCTTTTTTTTTTAGGTTTTTAAATTTGATTGGGTGAGAGGTTTTAAGTAGTGGAAGATTTTTTGGTTCATAAGATTTTTTGTTTACGGAGATGATGACATTTAGTAGTTTTATTCAAATAATTTTTCTAAATAATTTAATCAATAAAAAATCTATAAAATAGCTCAGTTTGATTTTAGACTTTTATTTTAATAAATCTTACAACTGAAATGCTCAATGGGCTTTTTCGGGCTTATAAGTAAAAGTTTTATACAATATAATCTAGCGTAATAATTTTCAACTTTATATATTTAACATCTTAGCGTCAGTAGAACTTATGAGAGTATCAATTTCTAAGTGAGATAAAACAAAAGCTTGGATTACACATATATGAGAGTTTAAATCTATTTGAGATACTACTTTAATGAATATATTTGGTAATAGTATACTTGTTAAACATGCAAATAATTATCATCATGATTATAAAATTGCTCGTATAGTCGTATAGGAAACTTTCATCACGACTATTATAAGAAAAATCTCACTTATATTATTTTTCCAATGTATACTATATCTTGAATTAAAATTTCAATACATTATTAGATTAATGTAATACGTTTAAGATAAACAAGCAGATAATATAAATTTCTCTTGCATTATTTTTTCAATATAAGTTATTCGGTGTGTCCTATATAATTATAAGAGAAAAAAGGAAGGGAAGAAATAGAAAGGGTTGGGATGGAAGGAAAAGGAAGGAGAGAGAAAATGAACCTTGTTTGTTTAAGGAAAAGAAAGAAATTCTTCAACATTTTAAATCTCTTTCTTCTCTTTTTCTTTATTTCTCTCTATCCAAACACAATATATATAGAAGATCCAAATAATAAACACATCAATCTATTACATAGGTTGTTATCCAATAAAATTTGGGTTCAAGGATGAACAATGAAATTAGATACGTTAGTAAAGAGTTAACAATAAACTCCAAGAGCTTATATGTGAGAGTAATTATGAGCAAACAAAGGATATATTGACTTTAACTTATTCTTATTAAGGCTAATATGTTAAACTAATACTAATAAATTTTATAAAAAATTATAAAGTTGAGCTATATAAAACTAAAAATTAAAGAAAAAACTATGCTTATGTACTATATACTAACTTTGTGGAGATATATAACAATAAAGTTTTATGATATATGTACTAGGAAGCCAATTTATTTATTTAGTTTATTAAAGTGCATTAACATAATTAAAACACAATTTGAACAATGATAAATTATTATTGATCAATACATCCACAAAATCAAGCTCATAAATAAGCAAAATAAATAAATAAGAATAAACTAGGGTTTCAAGTCCACAACTTCAAACCCTAAAGTGACTCATTAGATCATAAGATCAAGGATCAAGCAATGGTACCATCAACCAAAACAAAATCGAAAATTCATCATATCTCTAATTATTAGATCTATTCGTAAGCTCATTTTTTGTGTCTTGACTCTGATGATCTCCCCCTTAATCTCAAACCCTTATCTTGCATCATTTTCAACAAATCTATACTTCTCCGTTCTATTATACTTGCTACTGATAGTGACATTTTTCCATAAAATATGTCACAATCGGGTGCAAGTATTTTAGAATGGAATAAGTATATAGTAACTCATAGAATGATCATGAATCAAGGTAGAATATTCTTCTTCAAAAACATCTTACTTGTAAGACCACAACCAAGAGCATTACTAGGAATACCCTTAACTCTATCAATAGAAATAGCTAAAACAACACCCATACCCATATGCAAATGAGGCTCAATATGGCAATGAAAAGCCCATGCACCAGGATTATCAGCCACAAATCTTAAGGCTGTCCACCCATATGGAAAGATCACTGCTGTATTTCTCAATGGTGGATTCTTTAGATTCAATTTATCTTCATCTTCTTTACTAAACTTACCTTCTCCATAGCCCAACACCCAAAAATCATGACCATGAAGATGCCATGGATGAATTTCACTTACATTTTGTGCTAATGCATTTGCATTTTGTAAAATTATGTCTATGGTTGTGTTGTACTCAAGTTTATAAACACTATTCCCATATGTAGCATTAGGGTTTGGTGCTTGATTCATTATATCATAATTTGAAGGGAAAGTTTCGGGTGGATTTGCCTGATCGAATGCGTTTTTGAGCCCAAATCGAATCGAACCCAAGTAAGGAGTGGGGGGAAAAACAAAGGATACATTGTTTATAGCCCATTTCATGAATCCATCGATTCGATTTTGAGTATTGAGGAGAATAATACGACGATTATAAGTTTTTGGTGGAATTGGAGATCCCATTAGGGCAAATATTTTGTTAGTAAAAAATTTACTATGAGTGTAATTATTCCATGTAGGAGTAATTGGGGGTGGTATTGTTGGAAGATTTGAAGCTAACGTTGTTATGTAATGAATTAAAGTAAGAGCCGGTGGTGTTCTTGGTTGTCTTCCTCGAACTCCTATTGATATCCAATAGTTTTGATTCGGGTTTTGATTTGTGTTGATTAAAACCGAGTAGCTTTCTCCTGAATAAATGTCTAAGTCATCTACCGTGAATGGTTGTACATAGTTTCCATCGGCTTCGACTACTAACATTTTATGATTCTGCAAATAACAAACACTTATTTATAAGAGGCTAATAGTGTTTAATATCGAGATTTATTGATGAATAGTATAAATTTTTACATAATGATTTGAATTAAATATATCAAAATTTATAACTAATGAATTGATAACTCTAGACTCTAGAGATTATTGACAGGATTCAAATTTTCAATTTGTTAGTTGATCAATCTTTTACCTAATTGATCCTAAATTAATTTCTTTTTGACATCCATACTTTCAAAAGTCATTATTTGTTCTTTTAGATTCTTTGTCATAGTCTTAGAGCATTTATGAGAGGTAGGCATATAACATTCTCATGTCAAGGAAAAAAAGTTGACATATCTTGCTATTCATGAGAGGTAGCCAGGTATTAGGGTAGGCATCTAATATCTTATGTCAAAGAAAAATAGGAATATTTCTTATTGTATATTTTTTTTTTTTCAAAAAAGACAAATTTTTAAAAAACAAATCTAAAGCAAATTAAATGTAAAATTTCAAGTTTAGAAAATTCAAATAAATAGTTTGATGCGAATTTCAAAGTTAAGTGAAGGAACAACCAACGTATTTATAAGTCTGATTTTAATTAAGTTTGAAAATAGGATTATTTGTTATCTCCTATTCTCATTTAAAATTTACTAACAAGTTTCACACGACTTTCTACCAAGCATTAATAAAACGCAAAAAAAAGATGCAACAAAGCAAACTCATGAGTACAGAGCGAGTATATATAACATACCCCGATTGCAAAGTTGAGGGAAGCGAGAGCGGTAGTACTCGCAAGTCTAATTCTATAAGTCTTGTTTGGTAGTACATTAAGCAGTTGTGGAGCGCATTGCTCACTTCCTTGGAAGTTGCATTGATTTGCCGATGAGTTGCCAAAATATGGCCTTAGGGAACAATTGTACTGTCCTCTCCCATTTATCAGTAGAGTCTGTTGTTTCGCTCAAATAGGGCAAAACAAAATATAAATTAATAATTAAATATTGAATCTATGCATAGTAAAAGTCATTCTAATAAAAATCAAAATGCAAACTGTTTGAATTTAGAAAATAGATCTGAATAATCCAAACAAGAAGGAGAAGGGGTAATCCCATCCACATATAAACCCAAAGGAGGTTTCACTACTAAAAAACAATTTGTAGTAGTAGAAATTAATCTTCAAATTTATAAAGTGACAAATTTTCTTTTCTTTCTCTGATGTACAACAACTCATATGTGGGTAATAATGAACACTTTAACCCTCCCCTCACCAAATGTAAACTCCTTAACCAGTGGTAAATTAAATGTTCAGTCATAAAGGTCCAACAACAAAATCGAGCTCTGATACCATATTAGAATTTTGAAAATAGGTCTAGGCAACCTAAACAAGAAGGATTAGAGATAACCCACATATAGACCTAAAGGAGATTCACTATTAAAATCAATTGGTAGTAACAAGAGTTACTTTTCAAGTTTATAAAATGATATCACCTTTTCTTTTTCTCCGATGTAGAACAACTCACATATGATTTACAATGAACACTAAACATGCACGAATCAAATCAAAAGGAATAAAAATTTACTTGAGGTTCACCAATCCATCGAAAAGGCTTGGAATTGAGGCCAACTTCTTGGTGATGAGCACTTTCATGCCACCAATCACTTAATAACAAATTGAATTCACCATCATAATGAAAAGGTTCATTGTGTCTATCAGCTTCATCTACTATCAATGATCCATATAATCCTGATGATCTTTGCATTCCATAATGTCCATGGTAAAAGTATGTTCCAGCCTGCATCATTTTCATGCTTGATTAGCTAACTATATTTATAAACATCCGAGTGAAAATTTTTGGGTCATTTTGTCAAATCCAAACAATTGTCTACATTTTGCAATAAAAAAATGTGGTTCAAATAAATGTGACTCACAAAATGCTTTTGACAAAATAAGAAAATGTGACACTTGTGATAAACCGACTCATTGAGAAAATGAGTGTTATGCTAAATTACAAGTCTTGTACGAGATTGTTTCATTGTGAGATGAATCCATACAATCAACCCATATTTCTATCTGATTATCTGAAGATTGTAAGTAATCATTTTAAGATTGTAAGTGAAACTTTAACACTAAGAAATAATCACTCTAAAACTGTAAATAATCATTCTAAAAGTGATCATTTTATAAATTGTAAGTGATCATTTCAAAATAAGAGTGTTATACTATGTTACTTTAAAATTGTAAGTGATCATTTTAATTAAAAATAATCACTTTAAGATTGTAATAAGTAACTTTATAAAAGTTATCTCAACGTGAGATTGAGATATCTGAGAATTTGTGTATGATTGAATGGGATTATTTCGGTTTATCACTTTATAACAACAAAATACTAATAAAAGTATTAAATTTGCTAGAAATTATTTGAAACTATCAATTTAATTCTTAATTAATTTGGTCATTAGAAATAAAAGCTAATAATTTAAATAAATGAAAAAAGTGTAATATAATTACCTTGTCAACAGTGAATCTGTAAGTAAAAGTCTCACCAGGGTTAATGGGACATTGGGAAATTAAAGCAGTTCCATCTGCCCATGGTGTTCCCAACTGCAAAACAATTAACACAAAACACGAACAAAACCATTTAACTATGATGATTAACAAATTGCTTTGATTAATGTTGATACGTTATTTTGGAATTTTAACCATCAGTTTGAAACTCTAATTAAATTGGTCTTTTAACATGGAATATTATTTAAAATATATATACACCGTAATTCATTATTTCAATCAAAAGGTTAAATTGATAGTAAAATTACTAAATTATCTTTAGATTATTAGGAGTATCACTTGGCACCAATTTCATGATAATGAACTTTAATTTGCAAGGAATAACAAAATTTTTATTCCAAGAATTTATTGATTAAGATAACTATGATTTGAGTAATATGTCCCTAAAACAGATTTGAGAATTCGATATTTATTCGACTTTATAACCAAATTCGATTTGACTTGACGTAAAAATGTATTTACAATTATGTAAGAATATAAACAGATACAAGACCTAGTTTTTAACCAACCCGAAACATCTAATCTAAAATCGAGTCAATAATATGAATGAACACATCTGATTTGATCTAGTGATTTAAGTCTTTCCCTTTCACCCTTACAACAAGAGTTTGATTTTCATAAGCTCTTGAAAAGACGGTTCTCGGGCCTTTATCATCAAGGGTGGTACGCAATCTCATTTAGCAAGTTGATTTTGTTACTTTGTTTGTGTAGAAGTCATTTATTTTATTTGTATAAATGTGTTTTAATTATAAGAAAACCATGCATGTATTTTATGAAATATCTATGCAATTTATAATGTATTACAATTAAAAAACGACCTCCTAGCTATTTAGTAGTGGTTAAAAATTGCTAAAAAAAACTTTGGTTATTGCTTTATAAACTAAACTAGTTATTAATTGTTGAAAAAACCCCAAAATTCATTATGCTTTCACTAAATGCTTTTATTCTTAATAAATGGCTTTTTAGATCACATTATTATTTATGGTTTATGAATACTTACATAAAATAAAGGTTTATGATTAATTTTGAAGTAAATTAAAATTTGTATTTTAAACTTATTTATTAGCAAGTGCAACTACTTTTTAAAAAATTAACATTTACAATTAGAAAATACAAAAGGCAATGTGTACAATATATAAAAATTGAGAAGTATTCCCTCTTTCAAAATTTACCCATTATTTTTTGAAAATTTTTGAATAGAAAATTAATGGAAAAATAAGATCAGAGATGATCTATATCATTAAAATGGAAAAAGAACATAATTTTATCGATAAATTAAAAAAATAAATTAATAAAACACGAAAATAAAAAGTAATGCTGATTGAGAACTCTTATTGAGGAGTACAATACCTCCAATTGATATTTTAGTACTTTTTCAAGTGTGAAATTCTTAGTAAAAGTCTCTATTCCCTTGTAGAAAGTTGATACGAAGTTTGTTGGAACAAACTTAACGACAATCAAACGAAACCATAAACATGTTTACAACATTTACACAAGAAAAGCAAATTTACCAACTTTTAGAAAATAAATAAAGTACAAAAGTCTATGATTTAATAGAATCTAGAGCACATACTATACTAAAATACATGTTTGCAAGTTGATAGAAATGTTTCCTTTACAAAATAAATAAATAATATATTTTTCCTAGATTTGTTATATTAAAATCGATTTTTCTAACCTAATACTATAGCATAGATTTAGATAATAAATTTCGTAATTAATTTAAATTTAATAAAATATATCTTCTAAAATAATTAAATATTAAGAGTATAATATTTTAGAAAATATTTTAAATGAAATTTTAAGAAGTTACCAATTTGATTTCGGTATTTGCCTTAAAAGTCTACATACATGTATTTTTATTAAAAGATCTCATCTTTATAATATAATTTAATTTTCACCACCTAAAAAACAATTAATTCTCTCACCCTCTTGCATGTCCCTCTTGCCTGTAGGGATAACCGGTAATAATAATTAATAAGTCTATTGAAAAATAGAGGAATTAAAAAATGTTTTTGTATCATAAGGTAGCTAGATTTAATTGAATATATTCGAAAGTAATACATGCTACGTATAGAGTATATATAAATTATTTATTTTATATAATAACTTAAAAATTATTTAACAAATTATTATCTTATGTCACTACAACATAATTTGTTTCTAGTGAAATATGTTCAGTGACATTTACTTTAAATGTCACTATTTTAATTTTTTTTATAATCTATATAGTGGATTTAGTGATATTTATTAGACTCTTTAGCAGATTAATATAATCATATTAAAGCTTTTTGAGACATAAAATCTGGTGACATTTCTCATAAATACCACTATAGACTATAGTAACAATTATATATACCACTAAAAGCCAAATAAAGTGTCCTTAATCACTTTATGTTGGAACTTAAAATAAAACCAACAATTATTACACTAAAAATATAAATCAGTAACTTTTTTTAATGCCACTTAATTTAATATCGCAAAAAGTTAAATTTATTGTAATGTGTTCATATATTGGCCTTACTATTTCCATATTTGTAATTCTTCATAACGGAAAAACCAAAATCCAATCCACATTAAAAAATTGATTAAATTTTTTGCTTAAGGTAATAATTGAGCAATCCTCGTTGATGGGATTCCACATCAATTTTTGTTCACTAGCTACACACGTGCATGTACATTATACAATATTTTACAAATTCACAACCAAAAGAATCTAAAAATGTGGCAAGATCAGATCGCATAGGAGTTGATCAGAAATCTATTTTCTAATTTCAAAGTAGTCCTATTTCCCATAAACAAAACCAAAATATACAAGGGTGTTTGACAATTAGTTGTTGGTCTTTTTAGGTAGCTTGTTTAATCAACTGAAAATATTGGCTATTTTTGTTGGTTTTTAAGTTAGCTGAAAAAGCTAACTGTTTGTGGAGATGTTTGGTAAATTTGAGTATTGGATGTTGGTTGTTTATTAGAGAAAAAGTAGGCCAAGAAGCCAAGAAGCCGACCAAAAAAGCTAGCAGGAGCAACTTTTTCATTTTGGCTTAAAAATCAGTTTTTCAGTTGCTTTAAAAGCTATTTTCCAAATACTTTTTTTTGGCTGTTTGACCAACCAATAAACCAAAACCAAAAACCAATTACAAAGCTATGCTAAAAGCTAAGAACCAAACATTTCCTATATCTTTCTATACACGGCGAAAATCAAATTCGTATCATAAAATAAAAGACAAAAATTATAAATATTAATTGATTTTCAACTCATAATGACGGTAAAAAAACTAGAACAAAGAGGTAATTTTTAAGGCATCATATATGTTATTATTATCATTATGCCCCGTACATCCCATTCACATTAAGTATGATTAAAGCAAAGAAAATTGAATGTTTACAAATCATATGGTTCTCAAAACAAATTATAATATTGCAACTAGTAAGACTTTTAACTTTAAAATGTATTATGCAAAAAAAAAAAACAAAAAACAATAACATGTTTTTTTACATAAAGATACTGCTCATTGTCTAAAAGATAATTAACGTGTGATTCAACTTTAATCTACATAAATTTAATATATTTTATTGTGTTAAAAGATACTTATTTGTAAATACAAATTTGAAATTTAACATGATTCAAGACATAAGAATCAAGCTAAGTTATATGAATAAATAGTTTTATGAATTTCACTAAATCAATCAACTAAAAGTTTAAGCTAATAGTTAAAGGCTTCAAGATATCTTTATACTCAACATGCTCTATACGAAAGCCCTTTGGACTAGAAGTGTACGTGAATATAGCACATGTTCTCCTCATACATGATGCTAAATATTCCACTTAAAATAATGAGAAATTGATGAAATTTGAATCTGTAACCTCTTGTTACATTGGCTCTAATACCATATCAAGATATCAATACAATCAAACGGTTAAATTAATGATTGAGACTTTCAGACCATGTTTTATACCGAACAATGGAGTATATTAAATCTAATGATTATAAGCTGAGTTATAAAGGATTAATTCTCTCTCCGTCTATTATAAGTTAAGATAATAAAAATCGAAAATAGTCAAATAAGTAATGAATGTACTTCTGAATGTACCTGTCTAATACCATGCCAATGAATCACAACACCTTCAGTACCAAGTTTGTTAGTAAGATCAACATGAATGGTATCTCCAACTTGAGCCCGAATTGTCGGGCCAGGGAATTGACCATTGATACCCATTACTACCCGCTCTTCACAATCGGGTGCCCAAAACATGTACTCCACCTCCCATTCCAAATGCCGGACTTTCGCTGCCGCCAACCCAACCACCATTAATGATGCCATGAAGCACCAAACCATGAGCTTAAGCACATCTATGGAGTTGCCCATGGAACAAGAAAACTTGTTCATGGTGGCCAAGTTTTTAGAGGAAGAAAATAGAAGGATTAATTAGTATTGTTATTATATGGGAATCCATATTAAATAGCTTGCTTATATAGCCTTTAGGTGGGCTTATTTTTTATTTTTGAATGATTAATTTATTGTGAAAATTCATATGGTGGGTGGTATATTATTGGTGGGAATGTTGGTCTTTTGTATTTTTTTTTTAATTTTTAAGTGTCATGTGCAATATTTGGATAAGTATCCTAGAAAGTTACCAACACTAATAACTAATAAGGGTTAATAGAGATTATCATATTCGTTAAAGCTATGATCATAATTTGAAGATAGTTAAAAGATAATATAGTGTAATTTTATAAAAGAAGATAAGAAGGTTATGATTTGTAAAATCTTAAAATTGATGTGAGATAAAGTAAAAGTGGAGAAAATATATAATAATAAATTATTAGTGAAACTTATTTAAAAGTTAAATTCGGATAAGTATCTCTAGAAAGTTATCAACTCTAATAACAGTAAAGAGAAGATTATTACCATCGTATTTGATATATCTCGCTTAAATTATGATTAAAGTTTAAAGAGGGTTAAAAGATGATATATTATGTTTTTATCAAAAATGATAAGGAGGTTGTGGTCTGTAACATTCGAATTGGAAACGACTTGCCGGTGAAAATAGAGAAGAGATAATAATAGATTATTAGGGTATGGATGAGGTTTGAATAATAAATTTAATTTTTTTTTAACTTAATATGATTTCTTATATGATTTTAAAGAAGGGTGTAGATGAGATTTGAACCATAAAATTAATTTTTGATATTATGTTAGAAAATCTAACTCTCCAAAAGTAAACTGATAAGTATTCTTTAAAAATTACTAACTCTAATAAGAGTAGAAGTGTTTTTTCCCCAAAGTTAAAAAAGAAAATGTACATTTTATAGGGTTATAATTTTTTAATTAAATACTAACTAAATTGCAATTTGCAAATTTAATTTGATAGTATTGATTTTGTGCTCTATATAAATAAGTTTTGAATCTCATAATATTGAAATCTAATATCATATCAGAAAATTTATTTGAGCAAAATTTAAAATTAATAGATGAGAACTTAATATTGATTTTATATTCTATCATAAAAACTAAAGGAATATTATACATAAACGTTTTAAAAAAACATTTATATATTAATTTGTATGAGTAATGTTCAATATTTAAGTTATTGTTTATTCTATATGTTTATGTAAAAGCATTTTGCATTTATTTATTCTCTCCACCTAATAATAACTTTGTAAACACATAATCATGCATGCTTTACAGCCTATAGCTTTAATTTTTATTATTACAACTACTCCTTATAAACTTATAATTAAACCTATGCATTATGTTTAATTTGCACAAAAGAGATTCTAAAGTGTTTTCAACATAATATTGATAATTAAATTTATAACTTTTCATTTTAATATTTTTATAATAATTTGTAAAATCGATTCTAATCTTTTGAGATTTATATTTTGACCTCGATGTTTTTTTATAATCTTTTGAGTCGATCTTTTGAGATTAAAGTTTTGTAATTATTATTGTATGACCTAAATCTTTTCTCTTGCTTTACGGTTGTCGGGAGTGGGGGCCTCATTGTTTCCGTTCCTATTAGACTGTTTCTAGACATAATTAGGTTATGTTTAATTATTTTAGGATATTATGTTATTCCTGGATATTGTATATAACTCGTCAATCCTCTAAATATGTATCTCACATTAATAATTTCTATTCTTCCAGTCCACGTTAAATATTTACGTGATTTCTATTATTAATCTGCTTGTATCTTTCTTGCATTTGTTTCATTATATTATAATATATTACTTCCTCTGTTTTATATTACTTGTATCAAAAAAACTTTTACACAATTCAATGATTTGTCGGATCGTTTATATCTAGAATTATACATAATTAAAAATCATAAAAAATTGATATTATGAAAATATGCGACGAGACGAATAAAATAACATTCCACACGACTATATTTTTTCTCGTATAATAACTGAAATATGTAAATTACCATAAAATGATGAATAGTGCAAAATTTAATTTGGTGAAAATAATATTTTATAATCATCAACTATGACTTAATTCATTGATTTGAAATTTTGGTCCGGCAAAGCTAATGATCTTGTCTGATTGATGGCTTACTTTTTTCTATTGATTTTTTTGTTAATGGATATCACGTTTTCCTCCATAATTCAACGCAGGCTGGCTAATTATATACAAAAGCAAAAGTAATTGTCTTTATTTTGACTAATATATTAATAAAATTGTTGGGTAATGCATGAGAAATTAAATATTGATTCCCTCTTATTAATCTTTCAAGTATGACAAATCTAAATATTTTTTGTTACAAGTAAACATATTGAATATGATATAGGATATAGTTGTCAATCTGAAATAATTTGCTAAGATTGATACGATGTTAAGAACTTTGATGAAAGATAATAATTTCAATGAACTAATAAATGTTTGATAAAATAAAATTTGCAAAAATTGACACAATGATTTAAGGAGGCTCACCTAATGATGGCTACGTACTCCGTGGTGTGTAGTTTCTTGTTTATATTATTTCAATGGAGTAAAACACTCTTACAAATGAAGTATTACAATTGAGTAAGAGATAAAAACAATAAGCTATGTGTTTGGCTTAGAGGTTGTGTTTGATGATTATCTTGGATGAGTATGAGAGCTCTACTTATAGTACTAAGTACATTCAATTATAATTGCTCACTTAATACATGCTTAATGCTGAATAATGAATGAGTTGAAATAACTCCAAGGACTTGAAAAGACAAAGAACAGCATCTTAGGCGCATCAGAGAAACCGCTCTACTAGAACAGAGAGCTCACTCAGTCGAGCGGGCTACAGGCAGCTTCTGGATACATTCTGTTTGTTCGCTCGACCCACCCAAGAGCTCGCTTGGTCGAGCGACCTTCGGTATTCTTTTGACAGTTTTTGCTCGAGCATAGCATCTTCTAATACCCTTTTGCACTTCTTCATTAAACACCATTAAAAACAATAACTCCCATGATTACTTCAATAAATAAATCACACTTAAACACCATAAACATTAAGTTACTCACTTAATTCTCCTATTAACCAATGCCATAGGATTCCATCCCATCAAATTCACATATGAATGCACACATCAATTTGTGCACTCAAGTCACACTATTCATAACATACTAATGTACCGATTAAGGCCTAAAAAGTAAGAACGTTGAATATTGAAGTTGATTGTTGTATTAATGAACAACCAGTTTCTTGAGAGATTATTTCTTTGAAAAATGTTTTTTAGACCCAATCTATTAAATTTTAATGTTCACTTACTGTATCTTTAATGTCCGCTTATATTTTTTTAATACCTACTTACAATATACTTAATACCCACCAAAAAAATACTTAAAATGACTACTTACAATATTCTTAATTCCTACTAAGAAACTTAGCCTACTAGCCTACTTACCATATGCTTAATGCCTACTTATAATATCTTTTAATGTCTACTTATAATATACTTAATGTCCACCAAGTAAGTACTTAAATATTTAAAATATTCTAAATGTTTACTTACAATATTCTTAATGTCTATCAAAAAACATACTCTATATTTCCTTTTTAGGTGACCCCAATTAGAGATGGCCTATAAAAAAGACCATTTCTCGTAAGAATTTGTGATTAATGAATGTGACTAATTAGAATGACCAGATTTAGTAAGAGGTATATGTGAGCAAAGAGTTCAAGCAAATACATGAAGTAATTAGATCTATAGCGTTTGTATGTGTGAGTGACATGAGTACTAATGGAGAAAGAAACACAAGTAAAAGCATAGGAGAGAATAAGAGAGATACATGAATTATTTTCCATGACCCGGCTCGATCCAATCCATTACAAATTAATTCGATCTGTTCTGTTGAACACCTCTAGTCATGAAGATTAACTAAATGACTTTTGGACAAGAAGTGCACTCTTCATCATCAAAGTATAGGAACTTCTCATGACCAATTGTCCAAATAAAAGAGTCTAAAATGTTTATGTTGACTCACAAACACTTAGGACATAAAGATGAATAATTATGTATATGTTGATAGTAACTTGTATGAGAGGATTTTGCTGTGAGATTTACTCATATATGAGTTAAATATTTCAGCCGATAAAAATTATGAGGATATGAGCTTCTTATTTGAAAACCATTTTATTGAAAGACAATGTTATAATGTTTGAAGGGATAAAAAATAAAAACAATTTTTTTTGTAAGTAAAAAGAATATATAAACTCCTAAAAACCTTTTACAACCTAAACTATAAAATGAACACTTTTCAAACACGATAAGAAAGTAACACTAGACCAAAAGCAACAACAAACCAACTACAACACCAAAAAAACAAAACAATTAGAATATCAAAAAAAAACTAACTACAACACCAAAAGATACTAAGTAGTAAGCTAATTCTTACAATTATCATCAAGCCTAGTAGCAACCAAAAACAACAATATTATGAGCCACTTGACGAGTTGGAAGCCCACAAAAACGCGAAAATTGCGCTGTAGCCATATTCGATACAACATCTCAACCCAAAGCATAACATACATCAAACCTTACAGTTTATTATATTTTAATCCTTTTAAACGTCAAAATATCATCTCTCTATGTTCTCTGTTATTAATAGCGAACAAAGTAATTGTTCTTTTATTTGCTATTAATAACAGCGAACAAATTCTGACCTTTGATTCAGACACAAAAATGCTTATTTTATTAAATTTTTCGAAGCTTATTTTGGAGATTATTTTGTTTAAAAAGCTTTTGTTTTTTAGTTTATTCCGCATGTAAATAGCAAAAGTGTCGGCTTAGGGTACAGCCCAACAAGAAAGTGCGCCTTGGAAGTTAGGCACCTATTACAAGTACAAATATCAAAACCAAAACAAATATAGTTCTACTATGTGGCTTATATAAATTTCACCAATTCTTATTTTATACGGTTATACCGTAACACAATTTTAAATCGAATTAAATAGTCCAATTAAATAAATTTAAAAATTAAATACTAATTTTTCTACACAATTTTTTGTATGAGACGTTCTCTGTATATATGTTGAATAATCCAACTAATTTAATTATTAGCAAATGAGTTTCCATTAAATCAGCTCTTTTTTGAATTTGAGCTTAATATATAAACTTATTTCACTATAAGACAATCTCATACAAGATTTAATTAATTTTCTTTACGATTTACATGTTGACTATTAGTTTTTGGATTAATCACTAAGCGCCATTAGAGTTAATTTTTCATCTTATTTTATAGTATTGATGCTATTTCATACATTTAATCTAAGTTAACACAATGCAAAAACTATTAATATATTGGTTTTATAGTTTTTAATTATGTTAAATTAAAAAAAATGTTAGTGCTTGAATAAATACATTAATATATGTGTCAAACTAAATAAGACATACATACACAAAAGAAATTTTAAAATAAGAACCAAGTTCTTTCAAAATAAGTAGAGCGCTACTTTGGGCCTTTTAGCCATAGGCCATAGCCCTTCTATAATAACTTGCTACAATTTTAGTGACAATTTGTGTTCAATAAGATGTCTTACTATGAGACGAATCTATATTATTAATCTATTTTTATAATTGATTACTTTAAAAATTGTAAGTGATTATCTTAGCATAATAAATATGCATTGGGCTCCAATAGATCGATGATCTCACCATGAGACCGTCTCATTGAATTGTGACAATTAGAAAAAAAATTAAAATAAAAAATTTAGCAAATAAGTGTGGGAAAAAATTATTTCCTAAAATAAGCGTTTTCGCTTTCAAACCTTTAATCAGGAATCACCCTTTGTTATCAACAATGGACCATTTAAAATCAGTTTTATAATTGTTTGCTATCTCAACAATGGGAAAAATGCCATCTTACATGGCGGTTTTGTCCTGATTTGCTCTGTGATACGTTTTATTTTTTTCTTTCAATTCCCATAAATAGTTAGTGCAACCTGCATTAAACTAATTCAATATCATCTATTCTATAATAATCAACTACGAACCAGTTTGATTTGAAAACATTAATTATGAAAATAATGCGAAGATATATTACAATCATGGAAAGTGATACAAGAAGTTTGTTAAACTACAATCCCCGGCCCCTTTTGTTTTGCGCATCGGTGGATGATGATGAAGTACACTCGTCAAACTCCGCAATGACATTAATAACCTGCTTGTCCCGTTGACGATCAAGTGCGTCTCTGTAGTAGACGAGAGTATGTGGGAAGTGGGACCTCGAAAGATATACGCGAAGCCAGCTTCAAACAAATGAACATTGTTTAATATTTTCATGTATCATAAAATAGTGAAATTTTGTATTTGAATAGTGAATTGAGTGTTGCTACCTTACTGCTAAAGGATCCATCCCACGACGATGCTATGAACCTAACATCGGTTCAAAATCCTCCGCGTCATCTTCCTGATCATGTTGCCCAGCGGGTCGAATCGTCCTAATTGTAGGCCTCCCTATATGAATATGCTCCCACGACCATATCTGTAATAACCTGTGAATGTATCTAAAACCAGCTAATTCCACTACCTCTAATACTCTATCATCCACCTCCCAATGTAACGTACTCGCCTGGTAGTGCTGACGAGTAACCAACTGGGCAGTGGAGCCCTCCCAGGCAGCTAAGCTCTTGTGTGTCGCCTGAAACGTAAGTACTGATGGATCAACTGGACCCGGCATCGCCATTATCGCTGTTACATACATAAGTGTTATAAAAATCACATGAATATTATCAGACTCAACATGATATTACAAAATATTAAAAAAAACATCCTCATTAAACTCTTTAAGGCGATTCATGTAGAAATTATATTTTCGAATCTTTGTCTGTTCAGAAGCTTTTCCAAATAAATTTTTAACTGCTATGTTTTTAAACTTCTTATGCATATTCGATGCTAGATGACGTTTACAAAACCGATGGAATGCAAATGGCTCTTCCCAACATTTTCCAACTCTTATACAATCTAAGAACCAACTCCATGTGTCGTTGCTCTCTCCCTCCACAACGGCAAAGGCAAGTGGGAACAACTGAGAATTTGCATCTATCGCTATAGCAATCAAAAGTGTGCCTCTGTACTTTCCGTACAAATGTATACCATCTATAGAAATAAGGAGAGGATGGTCGTCACTGTAATGTTATAACAAATCCGTATTTATTTTTAACAAAATTAACGATTGACTTCACCTTGAACGCTGGATCAACTCTGATCATATCCACGATAAAATCAGCAACAAATTCAGAACTAAGGAGAGGATGGTCGTCACTGTAATGTGCCGAGCAATCTTGATTATGACCCTTATATCGCACAATCTTAAATGATCCTGTGGCGGTCATAACAGCTCGTATCCTCCATTCACAACCTATATCCTCCGCATTAGCATTGGATAACGTACTTTGAAGGCTCCGACTCAATTACACGAAAGTTTCTATTGTTAGAAATCGCCCATGCTTTAACATTCTTCTTAAGGTGGTCTAAGGAGCTAAACTCTTGCCCTATCCTAAAGTCTCCATTTTCATTCATGGAGTTGTCATCGTTCTAGGTCATCCATGCATCAATCAATCTTTGATCAACCTCATTAATTCTAAGCCAGCCTTGAGATGGAGCACCATCTCTAATTGTTGCATCTAGAGCTTCTCTTCTTTCATCATCCTCCTTTGAATCAGAATCAATATGCTCATCCTCCTGATCTAAAGAGTCAACCTCGTTCGCATTACGCCTACCTAAGTGACTCGTGGAAAAGGTGTTCATTACACCACCACCAATGCCACGTGAATGAGTTGGAGAGGTAAGCTCATCCAAGTGCTCATTAACGTAATTTGGGTTACTTAACATTTCTGTGAATGTATCAAGGCGTACACTAGGAGCTGATTCTGGAAGTTCCATGCTAGTCATGACTTCCCTCGCATTATTCAAATTTGCAACCAATTCAACATAAACCTCCATTGCCGTTCCTGGGGCTTGTGATGCCGCATAAGCAAGAGCACTTATGCTTTCATCATTCTTAATCGGGACTAAAACATTTTTCCCAGTCACCGGATATTTCATCTCCATTTTTAACATAAAAGAGTTGCGATCACAACCAATTACATCACAGATTTTGCTATGAAACACCTCAAAATTAGTATTCTGACGATGGATAAACATCACTGTATTTAATCCTCCATTATACAGTATAACTTACTTTCCCACCCCAATACACTATAACGGGATAATGATCCATATTCTGCAAACACAAACATGTTTTTCATGTGATTTCACATACACTTTATTGTTGATTATGATTAAGGGAAGTGTAAATATGAATACAAGAATTTGTGATATTAAGGTATTAGAACGCTTATTAGAACTTTCAATTCAAATATAAAGCTAAAAATACCATAAATATATACTAAAACCATTAAACTAACCCTATAAAGTAATAAACTTTCATTGAAGCATTTCATCAAACACTTTATATGCATACAAACCAAATCATAAAATTCAACTACAAATATGTAAAATGTAAGCTTAAATCATGAAATCAAGAGAATGTAACAAACAATCAATGTATTTATAACTTCAAATGACAACAATAATGAACAAAAAATTCAATTTGCAAATTGAAAAAAATTAGGGTTTATATTAATACCTTAAATGATGATGAAAGTAAACAAGTAAAGAAGGAGAAGATGAGAATGTAGTTGATAAATTTAGTTGAATGAGAGGAATTGTGAATATGAAGTAAATGAAGAGTGTAGAAATTTATTTTTTTTTAAATAAGAACCGGAAGCAAGGAGGAAAGAAGAAGAAATGAGATGAAGTGACCAAAAACAGGAAGCTGTTTTGTACAGCTACAAAACCGCCACTTCAAGTGGCGGTTTGCTCTATTATAATTTTTTTTTTTTTAAAAATTGAAATTCATGAAAACCGCCATTACATCTAGCGGTTTACTTCAGATTCCTAAACAAAACCGTCATTTCATCTAGCGGTTATATTAAAAAAAAAAAGAAAAAAAAATTTCTCACACCTATCCTACGTGGACGGTAATGTGGGAAATACTTTCCCATTTAATGCAAAATGAGAATTATTTTTTTTTGGAGCAATATTATGGGAAAAGAATCCATTTATGGAGTATAAAGTTTTTTTTTTTAAAAAAAAAATTATAATAACAAAAAGAAAAACGTGAACATTATAGCCAAGTTATGGAATTATGTAGCTTTGAATTCAGTGGTGGATTCAGGACTCAAACTCAGTGATAGTTCAATCATGACAAAAAAATTCAATTAGAAATTTTAATAAATCATAGATATATACATGTTAAAAATTAATTTTTTGAATTCAACCCTAAAAATAATATTTTATAATCTATTTCAAAGAGTTTTCATATTGGGACATTAAATTTCCAAATTACAAATTAATAAGAATAGTAAGAGACAAAAATTACATTGAAAGTGTGTAGCTCAATTGGTCATGACGACTATAGCGTGTAAGTACACTTTATAAAAAAATATATATTATAATAATTCTATATATCGAGTTTGGTTTGGTATATTTTTAATAAATACACTTTTATAAAAATATGTATTATTATATTATAAGATTACTCCTTAAAACTGGTTTTTTTTTGAAGAAAAAATTATGGTTACCGGTTTTTTATTATTTGAATAGATTTGAAATCATACTATAATTGAAAATCGTATTTTTTTTATTTTTTTAAAAATAGGTTGTTACTTTTAAGATGTAGGTTTTAATAATAATATATATTTGATTCATGTTGATGCAATTAACTAATTACAAATTATATACTTAGTGATTGTAGGTGCGAAATGTTTGTTTAACAAATATATTAATTTAGAAATAAAATTTAAATAAAAAAAACCGTAGACTATTGTAGATCTGGTATGATCTGTAGGTTCAAACATACCTGTCTAGTTTAAAAAATATCCAGACTGAGATTTTTGATTTGGTCTAATTTAATTGTCAAAAAAAGAGTAAAGGACACTTTCAATATCTCGCACAAGGCAGGGTCCGGGTGGGGGTTTTTGTTTTTCCTGAAAGATGCGGACAAATCATACTCATTCTCCCAAAGAGAGAGTAAAAAGAAATACGCGCAGTCAAAAAACCCACCAACTGATACCAGCGGTCGAACCACAGCAGAGTCCGGGTCTGATTTGATTGTCAGATCACACCTAATCATACCATGTGCATCTCTAATATAGACATGAATCACACAAGTCACGACAACATGAACCAAAAAAATGAAATAGATGAGTAGGCTTTTTTTTATCCGATTATTAGGTAATTAGGTAATTATTGCTAATAAATAGGGTAAATACTTATTATATAATTTTAAATATATAAAACATATTTGAAAATATTAAATATATTATTTGCGATATTCTAGGGTTTTACCTAATTATAACATTCCCATTAAAAAGCTAAAAATTATTTATAAAAGTATTATTTTAAAGTTTTAAAAATTATTTGGGTTATCTAATAATATTTCTCACATTAAAAGCTAGTTTTAAAAATATATCACCTTATTTATAAACCCTAAAACTACGTAAAGTTAGTATTTTTTTTTTAATCACTTCGATTCCACAACTTACCTACTTGTATTAGTAGGTTGGTGAATTCCTACGGCTGAAGGAAACGAAATTAATCTTTATATAATCTTTATAAATTCTTATTGGACTTATTTTTAGAAGGGTTTTATAAAGTTCGGGTTGAAAAATGGGTCGGGTCAAAAATAGACTATATTATAATTAAAATGAAGTGAGCTATAAGAGGCTCAATAAGGGTCGAAAAGGGGCCTTTGTAAATAATATAATTAATAGATAATTTAAATATTATAAATGACAATGCCAATAGAGATTATTAATATTTTTTTCAATTTAATTATTATAAATGATAATTTAATTGTTATAAATCAATAAATGGAAATTAAAATTATTTTTAGTAATAAAAACGAGTCGGGTTGGGTTATATCGGGCTTTCAAAGTCCGATTCTTTTAAATCCCATCTTAAACTCGCACATATCTACTTAAGCTCTTAAGCTCGCCTCGCCCTTATAACCCATTAAACACCTTTAGTCACGGCACAATTTATAAAAGTAAAGAATAAAAACCCCCAAGCATTAGATTAAGCCACATTTTTTATATGATCAAATTTTGTAGTACCATAAAATCAAAATTTAAGGCAGTACAAACCTTCTTGTGATTCTTAAGTTAAAAATATAATTTGCATACTTATTTTTAATTTTTTATTTTAGAAATTATGTCTTTTTTAAAATGTTAGATTGCATTTACTAAACGTTGGATTATTAGGAATAAATAGTGATAAAGATGTTTTTTTATATAATTTTTCATTAATATCTGTACGCTTTTCAAGTAGATAATGGATAAAACGTAAAAAAAAATTTATTTATTTTATTTTCGATACTAACAATTGAGTATGAAGTATTTTCTTATATTTAATTTATTTTTTGACAGCAGTGATGGTAATTTGCAGCGAGATAAACATATGAAAGATAATATGGACAATCAAGGCTGGATTCCGATATCATTAATAGCTGGATTCAATAGGGTAATACGTCTTGGGTTGTATACTTACCATTAATTCGTTAACCTATTACGAGTTTTGTTTAATTTGTTTCCATAATCTTTTGAGATTACGATTCTAACATTGTATTCTTATTTATGATTTATGATTATGGTCTGAATAATTTTCTTTTTTTGAATTACAAGGTGGGCAAGACTAAGAAGAATCTACAACGAGATCCGAAATCCAAGTCGGAACGGTCTGAATAATCTTAATCTATTAGTAGAATCTATTTATTGAAGAAGCTACCAAGAGATTTTAACACTTGTTTTTATCAAATTTGTGTGATTTTAACACGTGTCTTATTTTTACTTTGTTTTATGATTTTTTTGAATTAAAGATCTAACATTTGTTATTTATGATTTATGATTATGAACTAAATAATCTATATCTATTAGTAAACAATTTTTTAAAAAATCTCATTAATGTTCAAACAATTTTTGTTTTTGTAAATGTTAGTATACATAAGGAAAGGGAGCTTTATATTATTATTTACGCTAAAAATAGAAATATGTTGGATTAGTATGTTTTTATATAGCTATACAAGAACAGAAAAAAAGGGCTAGACATAGAAGTAATTAGATGAATTTGTTACATTTGGAGAATCTCTGCACAGAATGGATCGAGCCTCCATCACCGACCTTGGTGGCTCGATATCTTTCTCGTGGAGAGCATTGCCTTGCAAACGCTGCATCTGGGACGCGAATATATCATCCAATATCTACCACAGTTACGGAAAATCAGACATCGTACAACTATTAATGACATAGGACTTTATTATCAGAAAAAACGAGACTTACCCCAAGCGCGTAAGATGATCCTCTGTACCAGACTCGGTTTTCTTTTCGTCCCTCCAGAAACCTTAATACAATCTGAAGAGTACTAGTGATTAATATTACCAATATGATTGTTTGTGAATATGGAAGAATTCGATCAAAGTTCATACCTGACCCATTCTATCCCAAAATCCTCGACAAATTGCCACGAAGATTTGACTTGGGAAAACCTCGTGCAAATTGGATATAGAATCAATCAGTTGCGATTTTAGCATTAGCATTCTTTCGCGGACCTCAGCTTCACTGTCTGAGTCTTGTGTTTCTTCCAAAACCCGCTTCAGTTGTGTGTTTCTGTTAGCTTGTATCTGTCGTAGTAATCGAAAAGTATTATTCAATGTTTTCTTACAATATGCTGTGATAACTTTTAGGCTAACTAGCAAGCTAAATCTCTAAAGTTGTGTCCTTGTGTTGTTTGGATGGAATGCTCATGTCCAAGAATAATATTTTCCCAACAATGCGCACAATCGCACCCAAAATGACAAATAACGCGCTTGTGTCTGTTATCACTTACCACAACGAAAAACTGTACACTTTCTAAAGAAGCCATATGTTACACATATCTCCATTTACATCGACATGTCTATTCTAGCACGGATCTGGATGAAAATTAAAGTTTTATGAATTATAACTTCAATAGAACTTCAATTTCATTCAGTTCGTGCTTTAACGTGCTTACTAGTGACATAAACAGCCTAACAGAACTAATTTTAGCAACCAAAAAATCACTAATGAACCAATTATCTATTGTTGGGACAAACAAAGAGGGGGGAGAATTAATGCTAGAGCGATCTTAAACTAGGACATACCAAAGAAGTACACTTTCAGTTATAGACTTATGATGTAAAGAGTAATAGAGTACGCCATCAACATGCCAGAGCTTAGGCTTTTGTAAGTTCAATACAAGCTTCAATACCTATGACACCATCCGATGTAGGCCATGACAGCATGGGATGATTGTTTAGAGGATTTTATACAAAGCCGAAAAAAACAGTGCAGCAGAATCCTACTTATGTGAATCTTAGCATGGGAAAGTATTTTTAGAACCTAACAAAATCTGGTGTATTTTCTCTTAATTTTGAGGATGTGTCTACTAAGTTATGTCCTTTTACAGTGTAAATGAGACTGATTGTGAATAAATGTTGAAATGGGAAATACTTACATTGCTATGAAGTTTTACCACTAAAGCCTGCATATAATTTTTGTACTTTGTCTTAAGCAAAACAGCTATCCCATTCATCTGCTCTCCAGAGGACAACTTTTTACCACCAATTGTGGGCAAACAAGATGCCCAAGATTTTAAAAGATCCTCCACTTGAGAATGTAGAACTTCAACTATTCTTTTGACAGTGTTGAGAAATGTACCTAACTGTTGGATTTTGATATGAACAAACATTTAAGTACTGAAGTTGATTGGACCAATGGCATCATGTATAGGCAAAAACTGGAACAGTCTATACATAATATATATCATGAACTACAAACACAGTAATGGCACAGCATAATTTAGGAAGTCCAGCATTGAAGATGGAAAGGAAATGAAAATAGGTAGAAGATGATATACGTATTTCATTCTGTGATGTTTTGTCCATCTTAAAAAAGTCGTAAGCTCTCAGATACTCAAAGTGAATCAAAAAACTCATAATTTGCTATATGACCAAATATTCTAAGCCATACAATGATAAGAGAACTGAGAATTCTTTAAATGGATGCACTTCATGTGCAGGTACTTACTTGATTAGGGACTACATAAAGTGTCGCTGACTGTCTTCGGGCCAACTTCTGAACCTGCATACCAAGCTTCTTCGGTATGCTATCTTTCAATGGAGCCAAAATGTCACAATACTGCCGTTCCAATGCTTTTAAGATTGCTCTCTCAATAACAGCAACAGCCTTCAAAATGGCAGCTTGTTAAACTTACAAAAATTTGGAGAGTACTGCTCATAGATACATAAAAGATGAAAATTTCAATTTACATCTAGTTTGCACGATTATCACTACTTATTGTGCGCTTACATTTTCCAAAACTAACGAGTAATGTGGCCACCGGCTGATAACTATCTCGTACTGAGTTAACATGTCCTTTATCTTTGAATACATATCCTCCGCAAATGGTGAGGTAGAAAGGTTGGTCGATAACCCAACAAATGGTGTCTGCAAAAGTGAAGTCAATTAGAAAACATATTAACAAAGTAATATTCTAAAATAGTAGGGACTAGGCTTACTAGCTATTATAATCCTTATCTTAACGTCATTAGGTTTCAAAACGTCTACTATAAGCTTTAGTTTAAATAAATGTTGTAGTATGCTTGAATTACAATGATAAAGCGGATATATTACAAGTTCACAATTCACATTGCAATGTCAGCAAAACGTGCTGTAACACAAAAAGCGCTTATGCGACATTGTGACCATTACCACAATCGCGATGACATTCGCTGTAACACCCCAGAATTTCCGACCCCTTAACGAAACCTTAACGAAACCAAAACCTTAAAGGACGGGAGGAAATTCGGGTGTTACATTCGCAGTTTGGGTAAGCCTACTTTTGTTATTCTATGGAATGTGCAAAAACACGCCAGCAGGCCAGCATACCTTTTCTGCCTTGCAGAGATCTAGCAATTCCAGCTGCATCTCTTGTACCCACACCATTATGTAATTGTGGAATAGATCCTTGGAGTCCACACCACCTTGAATAGGACTGTCAAGAAATATTGGTTAGCTCAAGAAATTAAAGCTGAGTTATTAGTAGCAGCCAACAGTACAAGCTTGGTTTATCATAATCCAATAAAACAGATTTTCAATTTTGATGATTCCACTCTGTACCTTAGTTTCCATGTTTCAAGATCCCTCTCAAAATCAGAGGTTGCAACCAGAAGTTTATTCACATGAGGCAAAGGGCCAGATGGAGGACATGCTGCAAGGAACCTTTTCAACCTCTTGGACAATTCAGAGCTATAAATGGTAGCGGTGATCTTTGACAGGTCAATTGAACTGATGACATGAGAGAAAAAGCCAAAGAGGTATCAGGAAACTGAAGCATTCTTCTGAAACAACCATACAGCCGGAATTCTCAATACCTGGGTAATATATGTTGATTGTTGATTTTGATGTCCGCAAGGATTTCTTTGCCTATGTTTATGCAAAGATTTTTCATCTTCATATATGCAGTGGAGATGGATATAGGATCTGTCAGGATATTCTCAGGGTTGCTTGACATGAACTCATCTGCTTCTAGCATGTGCCTTCGACACCTTTTCTGAGCTGCAGTCTGGCATATTTGCAAAGGGTAAGAATTTACTGAGAAAATGCAGCATTTAAGCAACATTTGATTGATTTATGGTGATCAAAATAATTTTTTGGTAAACATACCTAAAGGAAATTAACACATGTGCTTTGGAGAATTACAACATTCCATTACTCGAAAATTCACAATGTCATTATGTGACTTCCACCTATGCCACCTAGGAAAGGTTTTGGAGGTTAGATGTATGCAACCTTACCCTTGTAATAACAAAGAGGTTGTTTTTAATTCAACTCTAAAGCTATGTGCCCAAAACATTATTTGCAACTTCACACACAAAAAAAAAAGTGCATTTTACTTAAGTAGGTCCGTTATAATCCAAACCAAAGATCTTATAAATCTTCGGCTCCGTTGAGAATGGACAAAACAGTTTTTAACTACTCCAATGTTGCATTAATGAATTACATTTGACATAGAAGCAAATCTCCATAATAATTTTATCATTTGTCAAAGCATTATTCTCAATTTCACTTGAGATGTTAGTGAAAAAATGTTTCAACATTCAACGTACTATAGGAGAAAAAGGGGGGAAACAAGCTAAGAAAACTTTTACTATTACCTGTAAATACTTTTGTAAGATTGATTGTGCGCCTTCGGAAAGAATATCATGAAGAAGAGTATATATTTGCACCGCAGGAGCTAGAGCTAGTGGTGCAGTCTGCGGTACCAAAATAAGTGAATCCGACAAATGCGTGGCAGAGTGCTCATCCAATGACTTATAGTTTTCAAAAACATTTGCCAAGAGACTCTCAACTTGCACTTCGCATTCCATCAAAAGGCTTTTCTGTATGATGGCCAACAATCAATGAAAGCATATACCTCAGTACAGTTGTAGTTTAAAACTTTTTCTACCATGTAGATGTTTTGCCATTAGATGAAATGCGAAAGATATAAAATCATATAGCAGGTAAATTCATAAAAAGATGTCAAGTTGTGACTTTGTGACTCTAGTACTTGACAATAATTCAGACTTGAACATTCCAACCATCGGCACAAACTTGAAGTCTGACATTAAACCCTTGGATAACTGAACGCTTTATGGAATACAAACAATTAGTAAAAAGATTATTGAAGGGATTTACCTCTTGCCTATTTAACGTTTTTTCTCCCCTAGCTTTTACAACAGGCACAAGCAAATCCAGTACAAGCTCTAAGCAATCTTTGGTAGGAGTAGCAACTTTCATGACGTACAAGAGATACCTACAGCAAAAATTAGTTGGTGCAAACATCTACAATGAGCATTAGGATCTGGATACACGAGCAGATTATCATGAAACAATTTTGTTTCACCTTTACAATGTACATATTTTCTTCTACTACATATACATGTTTGAATAAATTCAAATAAGAACTCAGAGCCTTTTTATGATATTCATAAATTGAAAAAAGACTAGCATTTTGAAGAAAATGTTAGCAATAAGATTTAAGCAATGCAAAAAAAATTAGGTGACAGATTTCACCTATTTTAATACCTTAGCTTTGTGTAAGACTCAGATACCCCATAATAGTCTGCAAATTCACTCAGCAACCATTTCCAAGGACCATACAAACATAGATTGCTAGAATGGAAGTTTTGTGCGCGCATTGCAGCTCCCAGCAACATATCATATGCTAGAGTTTCAACAACAGGACTAGTCTGTAACATGGTTACAAGAGGGAAGTTAAAGTATGAAGCAAAGCATTTGAAGCCTTTCAGCATCTCCTACCTATAAGTACTCAAAAGGTATGGAACTGAAAAAAACTATGATGTGCCGATGGCTAGTAAAGCCTTTAAAGGGCTAAAAGCAGAAGAAAGCTCTAAAGGAGAAAATACTAAAAGACGTAAACTAATGACCAATAGCCACAATAGGATAAAAGAACACAACATTAAACTACCAAACTTATGTGTTCTACTAATTAGTATTCACATAAATGGACATAAGTAACATAAATGACCACCAATGGGGCGAAGCTAGGGGGCGGCCAAAAACGCGGCCCTTTGTATTTTTAGCTTGGCCCCCCTAATTATTATATGATATATAGTATAAAGAGTTTGTCATAAAAACACCAATAGCTCAATGGTTAAAGCAGTACATTTGAATCAAAAGGTTGTGGGTTTGAATCTTTGGCAAGTTATTACTTTTAAAACTGTACTATTCAATACTCTAAAATGTGGGTTTGCATACTTTTTGTTAATGGTCTTCTTTAATTTTGAATCAACTTTTTCACCTTAAATATATCTTATTATTTATTACTTCCTCTAGTTTTTAATAGTTGCTACACTTCTATTTTTCACGCTATCCAATGCACGATTTAAATCTTTAATATCTTTAATTTCATATGATAAAAATTCTATAAAGTTAATATTATGAAAATACGCATCAAGACGAATCAATTAAGATCCCACTTGACTATGTTTATACATGGAGAAATATATACCAAATAAGATCAGTTGAGGAACAGTAGTTGCTATAGCAACTGTAGCAACTAATAAAATCCATAGGAAGTATTTATAAAGTAATATGAGCAAGGGAGAAATTGATACTTGCGGTCACTCAATTTACAAAACAAGCTGTGGAAGTTTTTTTATTAGAAAGCCTTATACTGAGTAGTAGTAGTACTCAAAAAGTAGTAGTAAGTATTTTTCTAATCTTATTTTTTAAAAAAGTAGTTTTCTAATTCAGTTTGTATATTTATAGGATGACAATCAATATTCAAATATCCAATATAGTGAAACGATGGTTTTATGTCATCTACTAGGTTGAAAGATACTAGGCCCCTCCTAGATTAAAAATCCTAGCTTCGCCCCTGCTAGTGAGGATTAAGGCAATCACTGCATTGAGTTCAGTTTTTGTGGTTGATGCCAATTTCTCATCCAATTATTAAGTTCAATACATCATTACATCTTGTAACCATTGAGAAAAGGTTTTTCCATTTTTCTTGCTGGAGGAGGGGGGAGGCGGACAGTACCACCTATGACAGTTCCAAAGTAATCAGAACCGTTCTGAAACATAAACTATAAATGTTCTGAGTAGTTATTTATTGAAGCAAGACTAGAAATGGTACAAACAGAGAGGGGGGATAAACAAGTTCTGTGTGGAAATCACCAACAAGGGAATCAAACAACTACATCCAAAATAGATGAGAATATTGGTAATAAGAATCAGACCTTCATATGTTTACCCTCCTCATCCGGAACTGAACTAGCAATAAAAAGTTGGATCTTCCCAATGCATTCATGTTCACTATGGTAGATTGGCCACCATCGAACTTTGTCACTCTGTATGATAAGATAATGTATCAAGTCGCATTTGGAGAAATGAAGCACCAAATGAAATGAATTGTTTGCATTTTGAAAGGGATATGAAACTACATACTTGGCTCTCAGCTATCAATGAAAGTGGAATTATAGCTTGACCTTGAGTCATTTGTTTTGAATCTCTAACTTCAATCAAAAGTGCATCCCCTTGACTTTCCGGAAAGCTGGAAACAAAGAAGCAGGTTTACATGCAAGTGGTGTTGATTATATTTGCACTTGTACTATATTGGCAATGACGATTCGAATTTCGAAGTACTACTAATGAAACTTACAAAAATGTATCAACAAGTGAGACATGAAAATACTTGAGGATGGTGTGATACGCTTTGATGCAAAGGATGACATGATACCGATTCGGGGTTTGGGCAAATAATTGGACAAGAGTCATATTTGCAAGAACTAAAGAACGAAAGGTCAATCAAACTTACAAATCATGGTAATCACCAGTTCCTGGATGCAAGCATATTGCAGAACCATCATCCATTTGAGAATCTTCCATGGAGCTCTTTAGAAGGAATAAGCATGACATAGGTTCTGAAATTATGGTCCAGTATTTTTGAGTTCCATCCATAGAAACAACATAAATTTACTATATTTGTTTCTTTCATTGAATATTTTCAGGAAATAATATGATGTTAATTTTACTACATGTACTGGAGAGCAAGGGCGAAGCTACATAAGGGCCCCTTACTAATATATGCTATATATAGTTTAAAGAAAGCAAAAATATAACAAAAATTACTATAACTCAATGGTTGGAGTAACACATCTGTAACTTAAGGTTAAGGAATCAAATTCAAATTTCAACTATTATTTTTTAATAAACTAATGAATTTATGTTATAATCCATTACTCTTTATCTTTCATAATTTTACATTCATCCTTTTTAGTGTGTGGGTTTATATTTTTGTTATCTTAATTTTAAAAGTGTTATTTTTAGACTTACTAGGCGAATATATAGATTCAAAAACACTAGGTTATTTTTTCAAAAGGGATAATTTTAGGTAAGCGTCAACTCCATTTGTTGAATATAATTTTTGCTATGATTCAAGTTCATTTTAGTCTACATGATTTTAAATTTTCGTAGTTAAACTAATTTTTATATATAGTAAATAATTTGCTTATATAATATATCAACTATTTGGCCCCCCTTAATTCAAAATCTTGGCTTCGCCCCTGTTGGACAATACGTACCTTCACTTGTAAGCGATAAGGATGAGTTCATGAGCGAATTGATGCTGGTTTTCACAAGTGATGAAACATGGCGCACATACTTTGCCCCTGTTTGAATGTATAGTGAACCTCGGCTAGAGTATGAACTCTTAAGTTTTCTTCTTGGTATAATGCGTAGCTTTTTCACTGCCATGACAAGACATCAAAATGACTATTCAAAGTCTTTTAATCAAGATAGGATATTCTGTAAATAGTAATTTTCCGCAGAGTATTAAAAGTGGAGCTAATTTACCAATAAAAAGTAAGTTAAAAGAAGGAATCAAAGACATTTGAACTGAGCACCATTAGAAAATATGACATAAGCCTACCTTCCACCCTAATCTTGCTGACTACTATATCCTGCTTCCTACAGCATGTTTCTTCTCTGCTCTTAGAGACCCCATCCTTTTCTGTTTGCATACCTTGTGGATGCAGTAGCAACTTGTTCAGCCTATTACATTCCATGAAAACAATAGAAAAGATCAGAGTGACACCAACTAAAGTTCATAACTAATATAATTACAAGGTCACACACCCAAAAGCTTTCCGAAGGATAAGGCATTCATCACGAAGGAACTCGGGTGCATCTGGACAACCATTTGCCCACGCATGCAGGCATAGTCGAATGCAGGCATCATATGCTACAAGGATTTGCAAAGCATTTTGTCCACTGCAACGTTTTTTATGTCAGCGAAGATCGTGAGCAAGAGAAAACCAAAAGTGACTGCAAAGTGATAAGGTACAAAACAGCAAGTTAAAGAACTGATAATGTATAATACTTCTCATGGAAATCAACATCCTCTGAAGTGTCTGCTTTTGGTTCTAATAAACCTTGCTTAATCTCTTCATTACAGTCTCCAACTCCAGTTGTGTACAGTCCATTTCTGGTGAGTTCATTCATTGTAGCATCATCCATAACAGTTTCATGTCTCTCATCATCTTCTGGCTCACATTCAATCTCGGCATCGGCTGCGACTGGAGGAGCGCTCGGAGTACCTAAGTCTCCACAATCATAGAATCTGCTATGATTGATGGGAGTATCCTATGAAGAATAAAATTCACAAAATAATCAAATTATGTTAAACAAATAAACCTGAAAACTTTGTTGGCGTTATTAATAAGTAAAACTTTCACTCGGACCTGTGCACTATATGGGTTAGCATTAACAAGAGAGTGACCACCACTATCTGGAGTCATAAAGTACTCCCTCTGTTTCTCTAGTCCAACATCACTGTATCTTTTGGTCGCGTTCGGCAGTTCAACTTTGAGATTAAGCATAGATGATCCTCTGTTGATCAACAGTCCAGGTCGACATCTAACATGTTTACCTTGCACACTAATGGTATCTTCATTGTCAAAAAGAATGGGCTTCCCACAATTACTGACATCATTGTACGGTGAAAATTCTTGGTCATGTTCAGGATAATAACTATCCAAATCATACGGTGCTGAAGCCACACTTTCATCACCATCATCATCACTATCATTACTGACAGTCTGCTCATCAGATTCACTCAAGTCTAGAGTAGACATACTATGTTTGCCAAGCAAACCAGAATGGAACTTCAGAGATGGCAGAGTTTTAGGTGACAAATAATTTCTTCCATTCCAAAGATATGGGGATGATCTAGAAATTAATCCATATTCAAAGTTTTCCCGTGAAGAAGGTTCAGCTTCCATCACTTCATCTTTCCCCTACATGTTCAAAGAATTAAACAGTTGAATATTTAAATTTACAAGAATATGTTGGATTGATCAATTGTTTCATTTTACCATCCTAAAAACACAAAAAAAAAAAAGAAAAACATCTATATTAGTATTAATTTACAATCATAATTAATCGCAAAAAAAGAAAATTGTTTCCCCCCACTACATAATTTACGTGATGCAAGTTTCAGCAGCTCAGTTAATTCAGCAATGATGATCAAATTTTTTCGAAATGTCCTCTCACGTTCCATCACCCCAATACCACTCCCATTGTGAGGGTTGAAATCTTGTTGTTGTGACAACAACGAAATCGCTTCTACTTTCTAATTGAATCTTGATAGCAAACACCATTGCACTTTACAATAATAAAAGTGCGCATGGTTCAATTAACCATTTTGCTATAGTCCATTTAAACTGAAACCAAAGAACTATAAATTTTTGGCCTCATGAGGATCCAACAATTCCTCCTCATGATCAAAATAGCTCTCCGGCAAACCAAATTAACCAAGTTGATGCCAAGGCAAATTCAAATCAAAGAGTTCATCAGAAAAATCGCATACTAAAAGTAAAGCAAAGACTTTAACACAAGCACTATTAGAAATTCCTCCTCGTGATCAAGTCTCCGCATGAACCAAGGCTTATACTAATACTAAAATTCAAAACTACGATTGCTTTTACCAAAACAAATTGTAACAAAGCAGGAGTATAACATTGAAATACTCCCCCACCCCATCACAAATTGATCGATTTTACACCCTAGTATTTAAACAAGAGTATTTTTAGAAATTCTATTCATTCATGTTCTATTTCTTGGTGATTCAAGGTCTACTTGGATTTTGGGTTTTGGCTTGTTCGTAGGTCAATAGCCAAAAAAACTCGTTTGGTAAATAGCTTTATTCTAGATGAAAAGTTGGCTTTAAGCTAAAATGTTACGAAGTTAACTTTAAGCTAAAATAAAAAAGTTGATATGAGTAGCTTTTCCATTAGCTTTTGCCATTTGACCATTATTTCTCTAATAAGCCCTAACTAATCCTCAAACACACCCTAAGTAGTACAAGTTTTTTTTTTTTTTAAATCTCGAAGTATAACTTCCCGGTGAAAGGATAAGAAATATCTCAACTAAGAACACTAAACTTCAATGGGTCTCTAAAACCCTAATGCACCGCTCCTAAAATTGAGGTTGTAATTGTATCTATTCCTGCCCATGTCCGGCACTGCATTCTTAATCTTATTACAGTCGTTCCTAGTATCTATTCCCTGCCATTTTAATCTTACAAAGGTTCATTTTACTGAATGCTGCTTACAGTAAACACTAACAATTTCGCATTTGTTGAAAATTTAAATACAAATCCGACAGCTAACAATTGATAAGATCTTAAAATGAGTACATTACTCAAGCATGAAACCCTAAAAGTTAATCAAAAACAAATTATACTCGCAAACAAATCATTATTAAAATGGAATGAATACACTATATATATAACTATACTAACTTAAGAAAGTACCAAAATCATAATAAAAAAAAGAAAATACCTTATTAATCCATTCCATGGCAGATTGATCCAAACCATGAGCAAACATTTTTTCGTGGAAGAAAATTCAAGCTATGCTTGATTCTGATTTTGATTCCGATTGATGATCAATGATGATATCAGGTATGCAGAAATGAGAGTGAGCCGAGTAGTGAGGATGTAGGGATACATACATGATCAGGAGCGCTCTGCCTAACGGCTAGTTTGAATTTAATGTGACCAACTAAATTTCCCTTTCTTTTTTTCTTTTCTTCATTGGAAGGTGGTTCAACTATATTTTTTTTTTTATTTTAACAAATTTGAATTATTCTCGACTTTTAAATAGGCTCAGAAAAGAGGTGAGGTTTAAAAAAATTGAATTTAAAAGTAGGGAAAGTAATTTTATTGCAACTGAGTTGATATTTTCGCCTTTTAAGATATTAATCCTAGAGACAGGAGACTCATTATCTTTCGTCTCCTTGAGGGTGATTGAGGGTGAGACTATAGTTATACACAAAGTGTCATTATATTGTGTTGGAAAGATTTAGAATATGTTAGGATATCCGTTGTGAGTATAGTGAAATAAAATAAGTATTAAATCTGTATGTCTTAGTGGTTTAAAGCATATGAAGCAAGAACTTAACGAACAAAGCAAACCAAGCTCAAATGAATGATGCTTTTCATGAATGAAAACTCTATTTGGTGGATGAATATGTTTGTTGCGTATATGTATTCTTTCAATCTTGAAAAATATTTTCAGAGATTATTAAACATGAAATCAAGGAATAGAAATCGTGCATATAATTATATAAATAGAGGAAATCACATGAAGCAGAAGTATAGTTCTAATAAATAAGAATTCATGAATTCTTCTTATTCTTTTCCATCTTCATTTAAACATATAAAGAACTTTATAAACTCTTTATGTAGTGCTTGGGAATAAGTATTTTATTTTAAATTATGAATTTTAATTATGAAATCATAAATGATGAATTTGAGAATGACAAGGTTTTGATAGTAATTCTCAAATTTTCAATTTTAACTAATTTAAGATCAAATTTAACAATTTTAATTTGCCAAACAATAAGTTTGAGTCAATTTCAAGTTTTCAAATGAAATCATGGTTCCCAAACATGGCATTATATAGTTTTTGATTTTATCATTTTCTTGAACACATGATCATTAATTCTATGCACTTTGTACTAGTGTTTATTGTGGTTGTTTATATCTCATTATAAATTTCACTTAATTTTTCCAAGCATTATATGGAAGAAATATCACAAAAGAAAAGTATTTATACACCTATAATTAGTTATCAAATTTCTAAGCTATTTAAGTGTTGCAAACACATATTCATAGTGCTTTCCATTTTAGTGATGGATCAAGCAAATTGTCATACATACAATGGAATACAAAATACAAAATAGATATACTTTTTAGAACATGTATACAAATTAATATTTCTAACTTTTAATATCTCTAGTTTATTACAAATAATAATACAAATACAAATTACAATATGGGAAATTATATGTTCCTTTGTTGATGGCTAAAATAAACTTAAACAAAAAGAACAAAGAACAAACTTGAAGATAATCTTTGTAACGAAAAACTTGATACCTGTTGTAGGCGTGTACTCACTTTCCTTTTGTGATATTTTCACCACAAAAGTACTTGAGTTTAGACTTGGAAATTCACAACAAGATACAAACAACACAACACACCCTTAGTACTTAGAGTATGTCACTTAATAACAAAGTGTTTGATGAATTATAAACTTCGGAAAATTCTAACAAGAAGTTTATAACTCTTTTTAAAAGAACACAAGCTAGAGAGAAAGCAAGGACAAGAGAATTCAGAAAAGGGTATTGCTAAACATCGTCACCCTTTTCATTTTATCGCCACCCCTATATCAATGAAATGACGAAAATGCCCCTGGACTCACCCCTTTAATTTTTTTAAAATATTATTATTATTATTATTATTATTATTATTATTATTATTATTATTATTATTATTGTTATTATTAATTATAATGATAATAATAATAACAATAATAATAATAATAATAATAATAATAATAACAACAACAATAATAATAATAATAATAATAATAATAATAATAATAATAATAATAATTATTATTATTATTATTATTATTATTATTATTATTATTATTATTATTATTATTATTATTATTATTATTATTATTATATTTTAAAAATTTATTAAAAAAATATAAAGGAGTGAGTCGCGGGTTTTGTGCGACTCACCCCTTTAATTTTTATTTTTTTAAAATATTATTTTTATTATTATTTTTATTATTATTATTATTATTATTATTATTATTATTATTGTTATTCTTATTATTATTATTATTATTATTATTATTATTATTATTATTATTATTGTGATTATTATTATTATTATTATTATTATTATTATTATTATTAATTATTATTATTATTTTTAAATATTATTTTTATTATTATTATTTTTATTATTATTATTATTATTATTGTTATTATTATTATTATTATTATTATTATTATTATTGTAGTCCAGGGGCAATATCGTCAATTCATTAAAATAGGGGTGACGATAAAATGAAAAGGGTGGCGATATTTAAGGATTGTGTTCAGAAAATTGGTGTGTTAACATTCTTCCCCAAGCCCCTATTTATACTAGTTCAAGTATGCCAAAGGGTCATGGCACATTCAATCACCTATTGATTATAAAGAATAATGACCATCAATCAATACCATTATGACTGATATTCATGAGCATTATTCCACACTATTAAGCCTTTGTAACATTAGAAATAAAGTGGAATAAAAGAAGGAATCCAATGTACTGAATTCAAAGAAAACGTAAAATCACAACGGACTCAACTTATTCTGTTGGCCAAAATCATTTTCCAGTACCTAAAGCCGAGTCGGCTTTAAGCCCATCATCAAGAAAGTCGAGTCGGTTTTTTCTGCTAACTTGGTTTTTCAATTTGCCTTTTGTCCTACCCTTTGAACCTTTTTGAATTTGTTTTTTTTAATATATTTTATTCCACTACTATTTATAATACTTAATGTTATGTTAGAATTTAATATATACTAAATATTCAACATAATTTTGATAAAAATTATATTAGGAACTTTTTACATTTTTTACTTATAATACTTCTAATTGTACATATGATTTGAAAATAATTCAAAAGGAATTACTAGTTACTAGCATATTTGAACCACCACGGAGTTTTCCTATTTCCTATTTCCTAGTTAATAATTTATTTTGTATTGTTGCAATAAAGTGAATATCATCAAATAGACAAGGCCTCGTGCAAAAATTGACATAAACGGTGATCCACCATATCATTTCAATACCATATCACCTCTATCAAAAATCACAAGTACCAAGACAAATGAGTTGGTAAGATATGTAATTCAAACAGGCCAATCATTCATGGTATGCACTTTATCTTTGATTCTATGTGTTTTTTCAATTATTTATATTATTTTAATATTTTATGCTAATTACAATCGTAATATTGATAATGTTTAAAAATAGGCATTTTCATACAAAAACTTGAATATGTTGGGGATATCATTGATAATAGACAAAATATAGGGATACCAACAATAAAATGCAAAAACACAGAGATCTCATTGATAATTTCACATATCAAATATCACCCCAAAACAAGTCCCAAAATCTTGAATTAGTCTAAATTAATCTAATACTTCTTCCCGTTCTGAAATACTTGCAACTAATAGTGAGTGGAGATTGAAAAAAGGCACTATCAATAACACATATAATAGATTGAATGAAGTAATTGAGAGATTTCCCTTTTTATATTTAAATTAAAATTTAATTCTTACCATTTACAAAATAATTAAATTCTCCTTCTTTACCTGTAGTATTACTGGGGTAGCCTATACAAACAAAAAACACTAAAGAATATTTCGTTCTAACAATAACAATGTCAAATTCTTAATAGAAAATTAGAATTGATTACATAAATCAAAACCAATAAATTAATCCTTGATTATTAATTGACTAAATTTTATTGAGTTGATTATCACAGATTTATCGATCATTCTATTCTTTGACTCAAATTCTTTTTTATTTGGATTAGACAACATAGAATGCTCCTCTTTTCTATTTGGGGAAATAGCAAAGAGAAAATTTGTATTTTTAAAGAAAAATTAAATACTTTATAATTAATAAAATTAAAAGAGAATTAAAATGCGTGGATCAAGTTAAAAAGAAAATGAAAAACTATTGTCCAAAATTAGAACATATCATATCGTATGAGACCATCACGGGTCCATATAAAAAATAGTTTTTTTTTTGTTTACTTCCAAATTGTACTTCATTCTTTAAATCTTGCTCCATTTGACCACCGTGCACTATTCATCAACAAAATTTGATTATTCTATTGTTGTTAATCAAAAAGTTAAAACATAGTCATATGAGATTTTGTTTGAATTGTCTCGATTTAAAATATATTTCCTCTGTTTCATTATACTTGCTATATTTCACTTCATTAAGCAATCTAATGTGTTATTTTGATCATTTATATCTTGAGTTATGCATAATTAAAAAAAATTAAAAATTCAATATTGTAAAAACATGCGATTAGACGATTTAAACAAGATCCAACTTAACTATATTTTTTTTAAAACATTTACAGCAATGCATATAATAAGCTTAAATAATGAACAATACCTTAAATAGTTAGGTAACAACTATGTCAGAATGGAGGAATTATTAATTTGTAATTTAGAGATGTTAACTATTGAATAAAATTGTGCATGGAGGAAAAAGAAGTCAAATGCCGCAAGATTTAAAGAACGGAGTGGTATATGGTTAATTTAAAACTATATTATGATTATTTTAAGAAATTAGAAATGATAAAAAAAATAGTTCATGGACTATATTAATATACTATGAATCTATGATATTGTTGGACGGTTCATATCGCGCATTTCCAAATCAATCTCCTCCAGATTTTTCTCTCTCCTTTGCCCACCACTCCCCTTTCGCAGTCTCATTATCGTTCAATTTTCGCTAAGCAAAGCAGAGCATTTATCAATGGCGGGTATGACTGTCACCGGTGGCATTATTGTTCCTTCTTCTAATTCTATGCCTAATCTCGCTTTCTCCTCTTCTTCTCTTTCTGGTGACAAATTTCAAACCATTTCGTTTCTCAATCGCCGCAATTCTAGAATTTCTTCTAATGCTAGAAGAACCCCTAATATTGTTTCTCCTAAGGCGGTTTCTGATTCGAAGAATTCGCAGACTTGTCTAGATCCCGAAGCCAGCCGTGTAAGCTCATTTTTTCCTTATCATTACGTTGTTTAATTGTTCACCTCCTATTTCATTTCTATTTTTAAAATACTAATTTTGTTTTTATTTTCTTGTTGATTAATTCAATTGCCATTGCATTTTATTAATCTGAATTTTGTGTTTGATTTTTTTCTATTTTTTGATTTGTTTTTTTTAAAGAAATATTATTATTATTGTTGCTAGTTTATTCAGTTCTACTGTTGTAGAGTTCCTTTATTAGTATGGATGTGACTTTGATGCAATGAAATGTTGATGACTGGTGATTTGATTTGATTTAATTTGTTATTAGTGATTTGAAAACTGAAAATTAGAGATAAGCCTTTCGTGACGGTAAGTGTTATCTTGATTCTCACATAAGGTAAGAAACATTTTTTATGCTCATGCTTGTTGAATCTCTATGCATCTTTTCCGCTGCATCAAGTTCTGTGCTGGAAAGGTGCCTATGTATGTATACACACATTCCATTACCCTAAAATTGCCGGATTTTAATATTTGCTGCATTTTTTCCTTTCATGCCTTTCAATACACTATTTTGAAGCCTACTGCATAACTAAAAACTATAAGTTGTTACTATGAAAAGATATATTGAGGAATCAAACAAGAGCTGAGATCTTTTTTATATACACTAAGTTACTTGGACTTGGGCACTGATGTCGGATACTGATCCTTGTTCAAGTTTCGGACGTGTGTAAATATTCAATTTAATGCATAAAATAAAGTGGCAAAGTGTCATACCAATGTCCGAGCATCAAGGATCCGACACGGGTATGTTACTCAAAATGAAAAGTCTGAATAACATAGTATACACAAAGAACATTTAAGACAATTTTGTGTGATGAATTGTGGCTACTATGGAAGCAGTATTAAAAATCGGAGGAAACATAATAATAATTATAATAAAGAGGTTGTTTTTCATTGAACTTGTAATTTGCAAATGTGTCAAATTTACAACTTTCTTAAAAGATTCTATATGGAAGTTTATACGATACAAGGACCATCTATGAATGCTGTCTTGCTCCAAATGTAATATGATAAGCTAGTGTGACAATTACAAACTGATTATGCTCTTAGTTTTAAAAACCACGCCTCGCTTTGCTTGTGCATTGAGCTCAGGCTCGGCCAAAACGCCTCGGCTTGGTGAGGCAAAGCCCACTACAAGAGGTGCGCCTTGGGCGCCTCGATGTGCTTCACGCCTTGTGTGTCCGGTGCGCCTCCTTGTTGGGTTCGGTAATTAATTATGCTTGTTTTGTTCGAAAAAGAAGTATAACTCGAAACTTAAATTTACTTGCATATGAAGTTAAAAAAAGGTTGCTTCTCTAAGAAAAACAAAAGCATGCGAAGAAGAAAATAACTTTGGGAATTCTTTGTATTCTCATTATAATAGTTTTGTGCTAAAGTAGTGTTTACTATAAGAATAATAAATGTTTTCAAGTTCGTTGATACTAAAATATGAATATCATGTTATTTGAATGTTATAAATGTTTCAAAATTGATTTTTAAGCTTTAGTGAAAAAATGCGCCTAGCACACAAAAAGCTCGCGCCTTCGCCTTGCCCTTTGCGCCTTAGCTCTAAGGAACTTTAGTGCCTCGATGCGCCTCGCGCTTTTTAAAACTAAGATTATGCTTTCATTCAATCGATGAGTGTAATTGCTGAATTTATCGTCTTTACGGTTTGAAACAGTCTGAGAAAGTTTGATTTTCTATTGGGATTATGAACGATGTGTGTTTGTGATGCAGAGTGTTCTTGGTATTATACTTGGAGGTGGTGCTGGTACCCGTCTGTATCCATTGACAAAGAAGAGGGCAAAGCCTGCAGTGCCTCTCGGTGCCAATTATCGACTCATTGACATACCCGTCAGCAACTGTTTGAACAGCAACATTTCCAAAATATATGTTCTTACTCAGTTCAATTCCGCTTCTCTCAATCGCCATCTTTCTCGAGCATATGCTAGCAACATGGGAGGTTACAAGAGTGAGGGTTTCGTAGAAGTTCTTGCTGCTCAGCAAAGTCCAGAGAATCCTAACTGGTTTCAGGTGCATTGCTCGTTAGTCGTAGTGTTACCGATACTGATTGTTTAAGAAATTTCTTGTATGCAAGTCAGTAATCTCGGAAATGATGACCGCAGGGTACAGCCGATGCTGTCAGGCAGTATTTGTGGCTGTTTGAAGAGCACAATGTTCTAGAGTTCTTGGTTCTAGCAGGCGACCATTTGTACCGAATGGATTATGAAAGATTTATCCAAGCTCATAGAGAAACTGATGCGGATATTACTGTTGCAGCTTTACCTATGGACGAAAAGCGTGCTACTGCATTTGGGTTAATGAAAATTGATGAAGAAGGACGAATCATAGAGTTTGCGGAGAAACCTAAAGGAGAACAACTGAAAGCGATGAAGGTTTTTCTTTCTCACATGCTGTTTTACCTACAAGTATCTAAAATGTTATTGTCTAACTACGATTTTTGTATGATTTCTTTTAGGTTGATACCACCATCCTAGGTTTAGATGATGAGAGAGCGAAAGAAATGCCATACATAGCTAGCATGGGCATTTATGTTATCAGCAAAGATGTAATGCTAAATTTGCTTCGGGACCAATTTCCTGGTGCTAATGATTTCGGAAGTGAAGTCATTCCGGGAGCTACTTCTATTGGAATGAGAGTATGTTTGTGCCTCGCCTCTCTTTCTCTTTGCTTATTGGGGGTTTTTGGCAAACAACTAATAGCTGTTAACCGATAACCATGGCTTATTTTACCAGCTGATTTTATTAGTTGGATTTTGAACCCACTGCTATGAGTATCTTGTTCAAAACAATTTATTCATATTAATGAGTTGTTTCAACAAACTAGTTTACCAAACATTAACAATGGTTGATTTGACAATTCAACCCTCTATTCGTGCCGAAATAAGCTAATATTGCTTAATAAACCATTTTGCCAAACACCCCCACTGTGAATTTTTCTCTGCTTACTTTGTGCTCAATTATGTATAGGTCCAAGCCTATTTGTATGATGGTTATTGGGAAGATATTGGTACAATTGAGGCGTTTTACAATGCCAACTTGGGTATAACCAAAAAGCCGGTGCCTGATTTCAGGTAACTTCTAATGCAGGGAAAATAATTAATGAATCATTATTTTTGATCGATTCTGTAGTAAAACTGTAATGTTGTGATCTTCTCTGAAGCTTCTATGACCGTTCATCTCCAATTTATACGCAACCTCGGTATTTGCCCCCCTCAAAGATGCTTGATGCTGATATAACCGACAGTGTTATCGGTGAAGGCTGTGTGATAAAGGTAAGATTGCTGGAAAATGTGATGCATCTGATATATTACACCAATTTGAACTTTGAAACAAACTTTGTGTTCTATACTTGGCTGTATTTTGTGATGATATTTCGTACGTTGAATACTCTGTACAGAACTGCAAGATTCATCATTCAGTTATCGGTCTTAGATCTTGTATCTCCGAAGGTGCAATAATTGAGGATACATTGTTGATGGGAGCTGATTATTATGAGGTAGGTGCAATCACTAAAAACTAGAAGTTTTAAGGATTCTTATGTATAAGCAGTGTATTCGCTTAAATTTGCCCAAGAATAGTCCAAAACGGATTATAATTGGTTTTTTTTGGATTTATGATTCGTGAGGAGGTTAACGAATCATGTGACACTGGTAATTTCAAAAGTATTTTGCATTTTCATGCTTGAATAATTGCAATGCAACAACTTGACTCTGCAACTAATCAATTTTAGTTGTTTGTTTGTGTAAGCATTTCCAATGGGTTATTGTTCTTTTTCCTTGCAGACTGATGCTGATAGGAAACTCCTGGCCACCAAGGGCAGTGTGCCTATTGGGATCGGGAAGAACACTCATATAAAACGTGCAATTATCGACAAGAATGCTCGTATTGGGGACGATGTCAAGGTTTGTAACTCTATTCAAGATGACTATGATTTGCTTGTATTTGAGCCAGGGATTCTTTGGCCGCATCCTTTTTTATGGGTATGGGTTGCCGTCTTCCTTCCCTCTTTAAACCCTACTCATAGCCCTATGAGAGGTATATGAGCGGGATACATTGGGTATGATGATGATGATATGATTTAAGCTTCACAATGCTTGTTTTTTCAATATCGAACAAAGTGATGCCACATTAGTTGAATTTTATGTGCTCAAGGAGCTCGTGTTAAACTTTACGACTTTGTGCTAGTCATACTTAATGCGAAATATGTTTCCGATATCAGATTTAACATCCGCCTTCGTGTTGTTGCAGATTATTAACAGTGATAATGTACAAGAAGCCGCGAGAGAAACCGACGGATACTTCATCAAGAGCGGAATCGTAACCATAATCAAGGATGCCTTGATTCCAAGCGGAACAGTCATCTAAAACCGCAGGTAAACCAAATAAAAGGCGCTTAATTTTCTTGTAGCTGTTCAAGGATCAACTAAGAGCGTCTCTAGTTTCTACCACTTCAATCTATGTATGTAAATAATTTGATCTTTATTCTTTTGCATGTAGTGCTATAATTTGGAGCCCACGTTATTGTAAAGATGTTTTGATTAGTAGAAATTTATAATAACATCTTCCAATAAAATTTTGAGATTATTATATCACAAATTCTTGTGAGAGAAGACACCGTCTTTAATTGGATTGGTTAATTATATTTTTCTTTGTAAAAAAGGAAAATGTAGAATAATTTCAGTACGCTTACTCGGTGAGGTTTTAGGAGATCTCAAATAGGCATTTAAGATATTATAAGTATACATTAAAGATCTAAGCATTTAAGGATGATGTAAGTAGGCATTAAAGATACTGTAAGTAAGCATCTATGGACACTGAAGTAAGATTAAGGAAATTGCAAGTAAGCATTAAGGATACGGTATGTAGACGTTAAGCTTTAATGGACTGGGTTTAAAAGACGTTTCTCATAAAGACGGTCTCTTAGGAGATTGGCTGTTCAAACCTTAGAAAAACTTTTGTGTATCAACAAGGCTAGCTAAAAGGGATGGAAGAAATCATATCCTTACAAGATACGGTCACAAGAATTTTGTACCATTCGTACAAAAAAGTAAATATACATAAATGAAATCGAATGATTATTCAATTAACTCGGCTTTTTCTAACGACATAAGTAGAAGCATATCGACTTTGATAAACTGGCAATAATTTTGGGTAACTCGAGTAAAGTTATATCAAAAATTATCTAAATAATTTTTGAATTTTTGTAATTTTTCTTGGAAATTATTACTAATTATGCAACAACAATGTGTTCCACCAAGTCCATTAGGTTCACATAATGCCATATTGGGATCGTGGCCTTCATAACCACATATCTTCACACAATCATCACTTTTAATTTTGCATGCACTTTCTACAAATTTGCAATCTGATTGATCACTGACTCCTGCATCAATATTTAATTATTTTCATAAAAATTATGCAACAATAATATAAATATTATATGCAAGATATTCCCTCTATTATCCTCATGAAATCACGCTATCTACTTTCTAATTGTCATTAATCTATAGTTTGAGAATTAAGATAAAATAAAACTATAAGAAAGAAATGACTTGATGAGATGAGGGGAGAATAAATATGTGAACGAGAATAAAAAAAGGAGTGAAATTATTGCTAAAAATAAAAATAGTAAAAATAAAATGATAAATTTACATAGAAATTAACCCCTAATTAAAAAGGTTTCTTTGTTTCTTAGAAGTATTAAATGTGTGAAGAAGTGATGAGTTCACTATATGTTGAATCAATTTAATTGGAGCTACTCTTGTGAGAAACCGTTTTTTAGCGAAACAATCTCAAAATAAGGAATCCATATGTTAATAATTTGTTAGTTGATTTATTCAACCTATATAAGAGTTATCTTATGGTGAGACCATCTTATATAAGAATATGTAATTTGATTGTAGTTTAAGAACGAATTAACATGAATATTATCTCAAATATTAAGAAATTAATGGGAAATTTTATTTAAAATTAATTTTTAGGAACTCTGAGGTAACTTAGAAACATAGGATGAAACAATTTAATTTAAGAATTTGGTTGTTGACATTTCACAAGTGACTAAAACTTTTCAATTTAACTTTAAATATTTGAATCAATTCATCATTGATTTTAGTGCAAATTTCCCCATTTTTTAAGAACATTTTTAAATAATTATGTTATTAAGTAATACTAAAATGCTCAAAATAAATTATTTCATTTTATACTAAAGGTTCATTATAAAAAAAAATATATACATATAAAGTTAGAGAGATCACACACTTTAGGAAGAAGAGAAGACTTACTTCTTGCATGGGAAGAGTTGAGGATGATGGACATCAAAAACAAAACAAAAACCATTTTAGAAGTACAAATATGCTTTCCTTCCATTATTACTTATAAATTTTCTTACAGCTACCTTCCTGTTTTTATATTTTGTATTTTTCTATTTTTTTTATTTATGTCTATTTATAGTGGTTTATTGTTAGTATAGCAAGAATTTGTTCATAAGGTGTACAAAATCAAATCATTATTCTAATCTTGTATTTAAATAAATTAATTACTATAATATATAATTGGATTTTGGATATGGTCAATCTAGATTTCTCAATATAAACTACAATATCATCAAATCCTATAATATTCATCAAAGAATTATTACAAGAACTTTTGGTTATTCTAATATAAATTAGGCAACTTAAATAATCTCAACCTACCATTTAATCAAAAGAACATAATATAATTTCAATTATCTTAAAGATCTTAATTGCGAATATTTAGACATAGCTATCACTTATAAATTATAATATAAACATGGTATCTCTTTTGATCTTATTTAAAAATGTCCGTCTTTTAATGAAGATTTTTCAAGGCACTTTATGATATAAACTAAGAAATCACATTAATGGATATTTTTTTATTATCAAGCACAGTGAATAAAATGTTGAAATTAATAAAAGGAATATTTTATGAAAAATAAAAGAATTATATGACTACGATAAAAAAAAGTAAGTTATTTGTTTGAATGAAAATTATAGAAGAGATTACGGTAGTCATAACCAACAATAGAAATAAGTCAAATTTAACATTATAAACTAAACCAAAAATATGGTTAAATTTACAAATTTGATTTTTTAAGTCTTGAAATGAATGTTTTAAGACTTGGATTCGGCAAGTATAAAATTTTTTGGTCGTACACACGAGGCAGCCACATACAAGTTTTTGTGATTATAAATAGTAAAAAAAACTAGGATAAATTAACATTAATATTAATAATCCAACCTCTCATCCATCTGCAGTGAATAATCTCATATTTGAATTATTTTCTAATAATCTAACCTTTGTCATACATTTTTCCACAACATATCATATTACTAATAATAGATAATAATAGGGTATGCTGTCAGTCTGCTAGCAAACTAAGACAAAATTTGAATTATTCACATCAAACTAAAGACATGTTAAGTTATTAGAAAATAATCTTAAGGTGGATTATTGACAAAACCGAACAAAATATTAGATTATTAATGTGGATTTCTCCAAAATAAACTATTGAAAAATCACTCCTGCATCCGATTTTCTTCCTCAATCAAATATAATTGAAACATCTATAGAATAATTTAGTCAATAATCTGGCAGCTAAATCTGGGCAGAGGCAGTATAATACCATAGACTTGAAGACTAACAAAAGTAAGGAAGTAGTATAAAAGCCTATGAATCAATAAAGATCCATACATATATGTAGTCACTTTACTTTCAGCTGGTGACAGTTATAGGCTCATGGCAGCATTTTGGAAGTGTAGAGCCTTGTTGAGCGCCCTGCGGCTTGACCACAGAGAAGCGCATTGCTAGGAATCGGATATTCGTCTCTCCATGAATTGGCAGGTGAATTCACTCTAAGATAGAATTGTTGACCCAAGTACTGTCGCGCCCAGTTTTCGGATCTTATATTCCACATTCCTACATTGTCTAGAGGCATATATACTGCAGTCCATGAATTCGGGTAGACCTGTTTTTGTGCACAAAGAACAAATATCACCCATTTTGGTTTAGGTCTACACGGGTCTACAAGTACGACCATCAGCTTAAGCTTTTGGTTGGACAGAAATCCTTGATATGGTGTCAGAGCCCATGTCATGGCCTCATGGGTTAGAATCTCATTCACCCTTCCATTCAAGTAGAATTCTAGGTGGTAAGCGCGGTGGAGATTTATATTGTATCTACACTTGTAGCCCAAAGAGCTCTCGTGTAAGGAAGCGTGATATAGTATATTGTTAGAGTATATAACTTTCCTAGGGCCTCAACCATCAGCTTAAGCTTTGGTTGAGTTGGTTCCTTGACATGATATCAGAGCTAACATGGCAAGAGATCACGGTTTCGAATCTCAACCACCCCTCAACGTGAAAAGGGTTTGTGTTGCATCCACACTTTAACCCAAAGGGCTCTCGTGTAAGGGGGCGTGTTAGAGTATATATCATATCCTAGGACCTCAACTATCAGCTTAAGCTTTTAGTTGAGTTAGTTCCTTGACATATATAACATATATTGGGCCATCAGTTTAAGATTTTAAACGGGTTGGTACCTGCACACTGCATCTTGAAATTGCATCTCTTAGATTATAACTCGATCTTCTATCAGGCGACCATTGTCCTCCATCCATTCTGTTTCAATTCAAATAAAGCGGAGATTAGATTAAACTGTGACACTGTGTAATGTATAAGGCTCGTGGTACTAACAAAACAGAACTTGTATGAAATTTAGTACCCGACAACAAAGAGAACATGGCCATCAATATGCCAAGACTGGACAGTATCTTCGGGATTTTCAAACACGATTTCAACAAATGCTCGGTAATCAGCAGCCATCACAGACGTCTGCAGATATGCACCACCGGAATTAGGACTGTCTGAGATGCTTCCGAGACTGAAAACACCTGGAATCTTGAAGTAGTCAGCAAGCTTCAATGGTGTGTCTGCTGGGATGAAAGATACACCATTTACTGCATATCTCTGCTTCCCATTTATCACTGGAGCAGAATTTGCTAATCGGATGGTACGCGTTGTGTTGATCATCCCATAGTGGTAGGAACCTTGAGGGTTAGGCCTCGGTCCACTGGCTGTCAGATTTTGCCTATTCTCGTTTTGAAAAGTAAAACGAAGAAGGCGTTAGCTTCTCCACAATAGACATTATGATTCACGGTTCAAAATTTATTAGCAAGAACTTCATTCCATTACCCCGGTGCCATTAGATGGCCCCGACCTACTGGGGTTTGGGGGGTAGATGTACACAATAACACAATCTTACCCTTAATGAACAAAATAGTGATTTCCGATTGACATTTGGTACCAAATACAATAGAAAGTCAGAGTATACCTGACGGATCTGGCCTGGTTAAGAGACCAATCAATCTGAGTCGTGGGCCCACCAGGAGGATCGCCAGAAACACCCGTAGCTGAGTTACTATAATGAAGAGTAGAGGTGGTAGTAAGTACTTGAGAGGTGAAACGGGTTGAAACGACGATGTAGTAGTCCTGCGGAGGTTGATCCATTGTAACAAGAATAGTGTATGATTGTCCCAAATGAACATCAAGGGATGAATAAGTGTTCTGAAGGGTGTGATCTCCCTCTGACTCCACGAGTATCAAATCGTGTCCTTGAATCCTAAAATTGATTGATGTCGATATCCCAACATTCGATATCCTAAATCTGTATGTTTTTCCTGTCACCAAACAATCAACCATCATCTAAACAAACTAGCATAGGATGGACTAATAAACACTTATCTACACATGTATAGAACCAATTCAACTGTTCAACAATTTAATATTAACACAAAAACTTGGGTGAGACTGTCTTATTGGGTCGGCCCAATTGTGTATATTTTTTTACCAATTTCACAAATTATAATATCAATTTCAAAAGTTAAAAGACCAATTCGAAGACTTAAAAGACCAATTTCAAGAATTTGAGATTGACATTTTAAATCATGGAATTGGACAGTTCTATGACTTAAAAAGTCAATTTCAATACTTAAAAAGCCAATTTTAAGACTTAAAAGACCAATTGTAAGACTTAGAATTCTCATTTCAACTTTAAAGTGGAATGACTAAAACACTATAGTTGATATTAAAAACTTTGAAATTGAGCTTTTAAGTCTTAAAATTGGATTTCTTAAAAATAGTATGTCAGAATATTTTTAAAAAATTAATGGGCCTAGGTCAGTTGCACGGCTAAGGCCATCTCATAGGAGAGTATCTATAATATTAATTAAAATTCTAATCAAATGACTCGGGCCAAGGCCTAGGCAGGCGTGAGCCAAGATTCTTCCCCGACAAGATCAGCTAAAATAAGGCTCAAATGACAAGTTAACACAAATGAGTTCACAAATGTATCGATTTTGCTTCTAAACCGAGTACCTTGATCCACAGTGAAAGTATATCCATTTGATCCGCGGCCATTGATGATAAGTCCATCAGGGAAAGGCAAATCATGTCCACTGTCCAAGGTTGCTCGTAAATCCTGCACATTCGGTCAGAATAAACAATTTTAGTACACGAAAACGTCAGGGCTGTTCTTTAAACCCGTAAACCATTAACTCAAACAAACCCACTTACAGTGTGATTCATTTTATACCAGTCTCCGGCAAGAACAGTGAAGTCACCAGCCGGGGGAGCGTAAGGAACAGGTATCAAAGGTCTGCTATCGATCCTGATGCCACCATAACCTCCAGCAGCTTTGTGGAAAGCAAGCGATGGGAAATAAAAGTAGCTACCAATTTGATCCTTAACTTGGAGGACATATGTAAAGTTCTTTCCAGGAGGAATGGGACAGTTGGTTCCATATACACCATCCTGCCATGAATTTCTTCTTTGTTGTATGCCATTCCTAGTTATTCATAATTGAAGAAATCCTCCACAAATGTTAGATTTTGATCTACTCTTATAATCTATAGCAAAAATGTAAAAATAAAATTCGCTTCATGTAGATTGCACCATTTTAGCACAAGAGATTTTGTGTTCAAAGGTTCGTTTTAATATCAGTGTTTATTTACGTTATAGGACCATGAGCTCTCGTGTAGATGTAACTCACACCCTCATCATACCTACCGCTATATATTTTACTTGAAATGAATAAACAAATGGATGAGATTCAAACTCGTAACCAAGTAACCAACTCATATATTTTTCATTTATCACCCCAATGACATTAATTGACTCCCACCTAAAATCGATGAGACGACCTCTTAACAAGGAGCATGTATCATCATAAACTATTTTAATTTGTATATTTAACTCATAAATAGGGTGCGTCCCATAATAAGACTGCCTCATACAACATTTTGTGTTCAAAACAACAACTCTTGGATTACAAACATATTTACTGTTTATCGTTATTTTATTAGTATTTTTTAAAATATATATGCATAAAATGTCTAAAGAATCCAGATTGATTTTAGACAATGTTTTCCAATTCAAATAGTAACGAAAAAGTCTCATCTCAGTCAAAAGAAAAGAAAAAAAAGGAATGGAAAGCAGAAAAAGGTACCAAGAGAGGAGAAAAGGTTCATCCAAGGAATTAAAGACACTGATGATTAAATTGTCGTTAGTGACTGCTTCAATGGGTGGTCCTGGAAATTGCCCATTTATTAAAATCCCCTGTTTCAACATACCCATTTATTAGATTATACCCAATAACTACCAACAAAAATATTAGTATTTAATTAAAACTTTGACTCCATGCTTCATATTAAGAAACAGTAAAACCTAAAAGAAAGGGGATTTCATCACCTCCTTATTTCAAGCTGATTAAAGAATAAAATTCCACCATTTTACTCACACACAAATGCATGAAGTCTAAATGTGTATTTAGGCCGCTACGGCTCTCTCAAGGTATGGTTTGGAGGGTTAGATGGTCGTTATGACAAGTAATTATATAAAATTTACTCTCTTTTATTTACTATTAAAATGCGTCTTGTATGAGATCATCTCACTATAAGGCTATTATTGTCGACTTTTTGAATTTGTCAATGAATATATTTAATCATATATAGATCAAATAACAATAAAATTATAAAATATAGAAGTATCAAAATCTCACTTTGTTATACTTCCACCGTTTCGAATTACTCGCAACGTTAGGAATATCGAATTACTCGCAACGTTAGGAATATTATACTATTTATTCATTATTCTTAGTCTGTGATTAGTTAAATCATAGTCTAGTGAAATCTCAATGATTCGTTTCAATGCAAAGATTATTAATATTAAATTTAGAAATACTATTTTAACTAATGAATAAGAAACAAATTAAATAGAAAGGTGTATTCTTTTAAAGATAATCCCCTACAAGTAAGTTTTAGAGGCGGTGAGAATCCAACCCACATTGGACTAATAGGCCAATCCATAAGTCATTTTACTATTACAATTTTATAACACTAGTAGATTTCATCAACAGATTTCACCATCTCATACATTTCTAATCAATCACCATAAATGACAATAATAATAATAATAATAATAATAATAATAATAATAAATAAATAAATAAATAAAATAAAATAGTAAATTAAAATCACAAAATACTCAAGTATTGAATTCTAACACATAAAGAAATTTATTAATTTTACGAATCACTGTTATTTACCAAAATCACCTCTTAAACAAAACGGTGAAAATAAATTCAAAACTAGTTAATTCATGAAACAAATTTATTTCAAACAAATAATTTACCAAATACAAGTAATTAGCTAATTTACTAAAACACTAATATTAAATAATAAGACCATCAAAGTATCTATTTGTATCTAAATAACCTAAATGGTTTAACAAAAATCGGTGCGAGAGACGTTCACTTCGAGAGACGCATTAGATATGTTGGCTAAATAACTCAATAAACTATTTTACCAAACACTCACCGTCATAAACCAATAAAAATGAATTTTGGCTCTATTAGAAAAAAACGGATTAAAAGAAAAAAAAACCCACAAAATATAATAATGTAATTTGTCATTTTATTCCAGTAAATAACATGGGAATAAATTTAATGGCAGAATAGGAAGAAGAAGTTGAAGAAAGAGTACCTTTTGTTTGACACCCAGAGGATAAATATCAGCATAAGTAACATTCCAATTAAAAAATCTATATGGGCTTTCTCCATTACTTCTACCCAACATTATAATCAACAAAAATACCAGAAAATACACACTATTCTTCTTCAAATCCTTCATTTCGTTCAATTAATCACTATTCAAACTTGAAATTATTATACAAAAATGTGGGAAAATGAAGAAGGAAGTAGAAAAAGAATTAAAGAACTTGTATGTTAAGTAAATTACATACAGATCTTACATTATTGTATGATGGTTTAAAGAAAAGATGGGTATGATTATGAATTATACGCTCTGCTTTTCTTTTTCTTTTTTTTTTTTTTTTTTGCTTTTTAGAATTTTGTTTGGTTATTTAATGGAGTATATCATGGCTTAACAATGAAGAAAGCAGAGGCGCGGATACGGAATTATGAAATTAATTGGGGTTTTAAGTAATTGTCGGTAGTAACATTTTCATTGAGTTTAACCGTATTAATTTTTCACACGCCATTTGGTTCGCACAAGGAAATCGGAATGAAATGAGGATAGGGAATGAAGGAGAAATGAATAGATTCCCCTAATTTAGCCTAATTGTTTGACTGTGTTCAGGAAACAGAACAAACTGTGACTGTTTGGTTCAAGTCAAGGAATCAAATTATAAAAATTTAAATTCTTTTATATTTTTTCCAAAAATAACTAGTTATTATATGAAGAAAAAAAACATAACTCTAAATAATATCTTTCTAGCTCCATTGATTACAAATCCAAATAATCACTTTCTTTTAGATCAAAATTCATACCAAAAGTGTTCTAGTAAAACCCAAGTCTTTGCCGATAGTCCTTTCTAGATAAAATTCATGCCAAAAGTAGTAGTTTGTGAACAACACCTAATTCAAAATCATACCTTTAATATCAAAATCTTATCTTTTCTTGATTAAATTTTAAACAATTGCAAGATGGAGGAAGTAATTTGTAGGAGAAAAAAAAAGTGTGAGTACTAATGTGAATGAATTAAGGGTAATTGGTTTAATTTATAGTAGGTAAGTGAGGTTAGTTATAAGATTTAGAGGGAGAAGTGGGAAGTTATTTGTTAATGGGGAGTTATTTTTATTTTTATTTTTTTTTTAAAATTTCTGATTTTTTTTTTATAATTATTATTACTATATTATTTATTATTATTATTATTATTATTTTTATTTATTTTATTTTCTTTAGGGTTTGAGAGGAGAAAGAGAAAGTGATGGGTAATGAAGTGGGGAATGGGAATGGAAAAGTCTTGGAGAGGGTGGGAAATGAGTGTGGCCCAAAATTGGGTATACCCAAAAATTAAAAAAGAGAAATGGAATGATAAAAAGTGGGAAACAAACAACAATAAAAAGAATTGAGTCTGTTCATTTCCTTTCCCTTTCATTCCCACTGAAAAGAGGATATTTATGTTTTTTTAAGCTCTTTAATGTATTTATTTAATATTTTTTTATTATACGTAACGAAATATTATAAAAGTGTATATTATTAATCTTTATATTTAGATGAATCAAACAAGATTTAACTTGACTATGTTTTGAGTTATAGATTAAAAATAAAACACAAATTATGAGTAATATAGGTGGATAGTATCAAAAAGTAAATGTCTCGTTTTCAGTGGAATAGAGAAAGTATATAATAGGTTAAAAGTAATATGATATTTAAAGATATTAGAGAAAATATAAAAATAAAAGTAATGGTGTTATAAGTGTTTAAGAAGATCCAACAATTAGATATTTACACGATATTAAAATAAATTTATAAATATAATTATACAAAATTAATATAAATATAAAATTTACTTCTAAACCTAGCTAAAATACCTCATTTGAAATCAGCTCAATGAATCAAATAATCATATTCAAAGATAGATTCAGAACAATTTGAATGGGAATAGAGGCATTAAATTTACTATTCTCTCCCTCTATTCTAAAAATTTAATTTTAATTTTTACTATTAAATTTGCTTCATTTTATTTTTTTTTGCTTTAATTCATTTTTTTCTTTACTTCTCTTTTGCATATTAAATTTATATTTTCATTTTACTCACTCATTTTTTTACAAAACAATTTATCGTGTTTTTATTAATGTGTGTGAGACAATTTTGACAAGATAGAGGGAGCCGAAAGCAGTAATAAACAGAACATAAATTATTGTATGAGACAGTTTCATCGAGAGACGCGTCTCATATATAGGTTTCAGTCATACATATTATGAGTATATAAGCTTTTTATATGTTCAACATGTTCAACCGCATAGGGCCTCAAAAAATTAAAGGCCTCAATATTAAATTACGTGATATATTAAATGTTAAAAGATACAAAATTATTAAAAAAATATTATAATTTTTAAAATGGCACATAAAATTTAAAGAATTTATTAATTTTTATTCGTCAAGTGATAGATCTAAACATAATTGACATTTGAGAGTTGTTTGTCTCAGTCTCTCTCATCTGCAATGTGCGTGGAGAAAAGAGTGGGCTTTTGCAGACGCGGAGATGTTATGAGCTGTCTGTACTAACTCATTCGATATGAGCTGTCTGAACCCATGAGCGGTGAGCCATGTTGAAGCGGCTATGTGTTTTGCCATCCGTGTCATAAGACCATTTGCAAATTGCAATGGTGGAAATATTTCATATGTTGAGTTTTTTTCTTAAATTTTGATTGATTTTATTGGTAGGAAAAATTGAAAATTTTAAAAAAACAATTTTAACACTCATAAATTGAAAATATTAATGGAATAACTTTGTTCACCAAACAAATATACTAATGGTCATAAAATTTTATTTTATACTCTAATTAGACATTTATTTAGCTATATTTTAACACGCTTCAAAATTTATTTCTAATTTACATATATCAGTAGTATTTAAGAAGTGCCGAGAAAACTTTTTTTCTCATTGATGGGATAAATTTTTAATATCAAATTTCCAAACAAAAAGCTGATGTGAATAAGAGGAAACGCATACAGAGAGATTAGTGGCTTTGCATAGTAATGAATCGCGTCGGCCTCAAACAATGGTCTGTGACACTAATTTATATAATTTTTATTTTTTTAACAAAAATGTTTATAAAATGACAAGTTTGAGGAGTCATTCATACAGGTTCATGTGTAACTAACTAACTATACCCCTTTTGTGGCTCACTGCGGTGGTTGGGGTGTGCCTGTGCCATCTGCATGTCGACCCAAGCCATACCCATGTGTACTAGTGACTCGAAAAAGTTAGAGTAAAAAATTGTCTTATGATCAAAATTTCATCATTTATTATGTCTTTATAAAAATTTAAATACAAAGTATTCTTACACCATCACCTAATACTGACAATTAAACGGGGATATATTATTAGCAATATATACATTTTTACATATTTATGTTATTTTACTTTAAGAAAGAAAATGACATATGCCTAACGAAACATGATGAGTATAACACATCATATATCTCAAGTCTCTTCCAAAGAGGTTGATAAATAGCAACATTGTGACATACCTTGCCACCCACATATATATTGTGAGCAACCTTGTTATAAACAAAAATTATTAAAAAAATCATAAATTTTGGATAATTCTATGGTGATCAACTTTGAAAATTAACCAACATAATAAATTATATATATATATATATATATATATATATATATATATATATATATGTATATATATATATATATATATGTATATATATATATATATATATATATATATATGTATATATATATATATGGTTGTCAGGATCAGGATTCTACGTAGGAACGAAATCAACTGGTGGGATCAGATTGTAGGATCGGACGATCCTAAAAATTTGCAGAATTAACAAGTTGTATTATATCTATGTTTATTGTTTGATCATTTTCAATTTAAAAGAGTATTAAGAACTCATACATTTTCTTAAGATTTTGCTTTAATTTTAAAACACATACATATATTACCTTTTTAATGTCGGTTTTTTCTCTATTCTTAATGAAATGATAATATATATATATATATATATATATATATATATATATATATATATATATATATATATATATATATATATATATATATATATATATATATATATACATATACATTACACATAATATATTTATAGCACATACACATAAGGATATAATAATAAACCATAGTATAAATTATATATATATATATATATATATATATATATATATATATATATATATATATATATATATATATATATATATATATATATATATATGGTTGTCAGGATCAGGATTCTACGTAGGATCGAAATCAACTGGTGGGATCAGATCGTAGGATCGGACGATCCTACAAATTTGCAGAATTAACAAGTTGTATTATATCTATGTTTATTGTTTGATTACAGCTTCCAATCCGAATACAAATAATATACGTGAAAGATAAACTATCTGCTAGGAACTAAGTCAAACATTTGAGCTAATGCTTGTAATTTTATCACCCCTCTTCACATTAGAGTCACTGGGCAGAAATATAGATAAAATACAAGCTCTTCTCATACATGAGGCTAGTATTCCACTTGAAATAAGGGGTGCATGAGATTAGACTCGTGACCTTTCTATTGCGGTGGCCTCTAAAATACTGTTTAGAAATCAACTCAACTAAAAGCTTAAGTTAATGATTGGAGCTTTAATATATGCTCTAGACTATCATATCAATTGAAGCATGAAAATAATAAATGCTTAACTTCAAAGATAAAAATGTTAGTTTATCAAGAGTATTCTAATACTATATTAAATAACTAATTCAATCAAAAGTTTAAACAACGTTTGCCTGACTTAACAAAAAAAATGTTTGTTTACTAAGAGTATTGGTGAAAATATCAAACAACTAGACACACAACTTTTGACAATGGTTCCATCCTAAATAGCATTTGGGAAATAATGGCAATCAACCTCATATGTTTTGTTCGCTTATAAAATATGGGTCATGTCTCATGCATAACATGCGATGCCAATTTTTCATTATAAAAGTGACTCAACCGTTAAATGTACGACCCTGTAATAAAGCTTGATTTAAGTTCGTTCGAAGCTCAAATAGCAAATGAGCAAGCTCATGAACAAGGCACAAACATGTCAAATTTCACTATGTCAAGTTCAAACAACAAAATTGAAAGCTCATTCAAACTCAAACACCAAAGTTTATATATTGCTTAGCTCAAACATGTCAAAACTCAAAACTGGAATCAACTAATCTCATTTATAACCTAATTCTAAGCAATTGAGAAAATAATTACAACTATAAAATCCTCCAAAAGATAATACATTACATCTATTGTTAGAAGTAGAAAGTGTTATTTTCAAAACTACCAATACTAAATTGATTCCATTAATGAAACACTCAAAAATCAAATTATGAGGGTGCTTAAATTTCAAAATATTAAACAGATATTCCCGAATCAAGGAATTAGCTACTCCTATATCTCATTCAAGGAATTAGCTATTGGAGTGTCTGGAGCCAAGAAGGGTGCAATCTTAGACCATTCCAGGTCAGGATAAGCAGTAAAAACTGCATTCATTGAGTGCCAGAGGGTACCCTCCTTGGTCCTTGCCCTATTAGCAGTCAGATGAGTTTCAAAATGGGATTGGAAGTGTTCAGTTGCTTTCTTCCTCTTTTGGGCTTTAAGGTGTTTTTTCTCCATCTCCAGTTTGTCGACATTTGCTTCCAAGGCTGATATCTGCTCCCTCAATTTATTCTTATCACTCTCTGCAACATCAATTAGGCCTCTTTGGGTCCTTGTCAGATACTTGGACTTTGAAAGTTGAGATCTGAGATGCAAAATTTCCTCATCCTTTTTAGCAAATGTTTGCTCAACGGAAGCCAAAGTATCTTGAACCTTCTTCAAGTCCCTCTAAAGTCGGCTAGATTCTTCAACACCTTTGGCAATGGTCGCTTGTTGCTCTAAAATGTAATTGGACTGGGATATATGCTTAGCCTGCAGCTCCTTATGTTTGGCATTAAGTTCACTTAGGTTTTCTCAGCCTTTGTAAGCCCAATGTCTAGAGTTAAGATCTTTGCTTCCTTGGCAGTCATCAATTCAAGTTGAGTGCTGAGTTAAGTCTCCAAAAATTGAGTTTTACCTTTTCAGTTATTTGTTTCGTTCTAGTGAGAATTGAATTTTCTCATTTAAGCCCTCTAATTCAGTTGCAAGAGAGGAATAGTCAGACTTCAGTGCCAGCTTCCTAGCTTTGAGACCCTCCACCTCAGCCTGAAGAGTATTAATCTCAGCTTCTTGAGTTTGATTCTTCTGGCAAAGGTTCTGAAGATCAAAATGATATGTCTTCTTCACCACAGAGCCTAACTCAGAGAATCTGGAGTTAATTAGCTGCATACAAGACAGAAACAGTTAGCAGATTGAAGACATAAATAGTTAAGTGTAAAGTTTGAATATGGATCTGGTTACCTCATCAAAATCATGGTGTGGGCCTTCTAGAAACCTCCCAACACCGGCCATAATGTCCATTGACCCAAATTGCAGGGAAGTAATCACCTCATCCAGTTGTTGTCTGGAAGAGGGTGGTTCCTCTGGATGAGGGCTTTCAGCAGCCTGTTTATTTATGTTTTGTGTTCTTGACAGTAAAAATGTAAGTGAATGTTGTAATAAAAATAATAATATACAAAAAAAAGAATAGAAAAGAAGGAAAGAAGAAGAATACCTTCAACAGGTACAACTTCAGCAGAACTGGGGTCCCTACCTACCAGACTTCTGATAGGAGAAGTAGGGTGGACTTCCCCAGTTGCAGTCTCACCCTCCATGACTTGCTATAACTTATGAGAGGGGCTCACACCAACAATTTCCACAGCATCAGGGGCTGTGAGATTGGATTGTACAGATTGAATTCCAACATCAGTTTCTGGGACAGATGTTTCCTCAACTACGTCCTCAACCTGTGGGGCAGGGATGTCAGAAGGATCCATAGTAACATCTGCTAGGACTGTGGTTACCTCAGTCACTGGAACAGAGGTGTAAAGTTTGAATATGGATCTGGTTACCTCATCAAAAACATGGTGTGGGCCTTCCAGAAACCTCCCAACATCGGCCATAATGTCCATTGACCCAGATTGTTGGGAAGTAATCACCTTATCCAGTTGTTGTCTGGAAGAGGGTGGTTCCTCTGGATGAGGGCTTTCAACAACAGTGTCAGTTGCTTCTTCACCCTCCGTCTGGGTGACTTCATCGGTGGGGAATACAGCAGGGGAAGCTGGTTGCTCAATAGCTAAAAAAAATATAATAAAAATAATGATGATGAAATCTGGTTAATAAAGATGTTAGAAGATAAAAAATTATTCTATAAAAGCCAGAGATAAAGATCAATTAAAAAACCTGTACCAGCTCCCTGAAGGAACTTATCTACATCATCATCAGCTGGGAAAGAAAATAAGTTTTAGTATCCTGGAGAAGCGGATGGAGATGGAGAGTTCACATCCTCAACAACCTCTCGAGTCTCAGATTGAGTCCCGGATGGAGACTCGAGAGTAGTTTTAGATTCCTCTACCATCTCCTCCTGGATGGGCTCAAGTGGGGCAACCTTAATAACTTCAGTAGCTTCAACAGCAGCAGTGGTGGCAGTTGCTGTAAAAACAAATGACAAGTTAGATATTTGGGAGATGATAAGGCAATTGACGAAATTTCATTTAACAAGAAAGCAACCACCTAAGTCTTGACCTGGGAGCAACATAATAATTTGTGAACTCCCAAGTGACAGGTAAGCACAAGGAATAACCAGAAGAGGGAGATCATCACCATTCTAAGACTGGAAAGAAGAAATATTAGCCTTTTTCTTCTTGTTCTTCACGCTTCTCTTCTTCTTAACTGGACCCTTAGTTGAAGGCTCAGTTTGATCGGCAGCAGCAGTATGGGCCCCAATTTGTCCTTTCTAAAACCACCTCCAACAAAGTACTCTGAGACCTGGAAGACGTTTGGATGAGGATCAAGCCAGGCCACAGGATCCCTGTACTCTTTTTTAGCAGGAGGAAGAGGACTCTGCCCTGCCCTGGTATAATAAGTAATGTTATCTGGGCAGATGTCACTCCTCCTCCATCTGGGAGCCTCTACCGGACCCAGAGGGTTATAGTAAAATAAAACAATTTCGCTGCTTGTAATTTTTGTTGGGGACAGGAGGTAACTAACGCACATCCTGTAAAGATGCTTGTTAGCTGTGTTGTTAGCCCAAGGGGACCATGGAAGAGGTCTGTAATATTTCCCATGGGGAGAAATACCCAGAGTCTTCCAGGGAAACAAGTCACCTGCCTGATCTAGAAGAATAAACAAGAGGAAGCATGAGTAAAAAAAATCATCATCAAATATGGCAAATAGGAAAAGATTGATATCATACCAGAAGTCAGACAGGAACATATTCTAACCAGGGACAAACATATGTCCTGCTGGAATATCGCAGCATGTGGGATCCACCCAGAAGACAGATTCTTATCCTTTGGTTTAACAAAGTACAAAAAAGTGTGTCTTTCTCTTCAAGAAAGGTGGAGAATTTCGTCCAGTTCCAGAGTTTCTCTGGCCTTGAATTTACTCCAGAAGACTGGAGGCATATATCTAAATGGGTGGCCAGGGGTCTTGCGTACTCTGACCCAGATGATTTTGTCCTTGTATTCCTTGAGGTCGTTGAATTCTGGGTAGACGACCATAGCTCCATTTATTGAAGAAAAAGTAATGAAGGGCTTGTTCTTATTTTCGTCTAATTTAAAAAGACTCTTAAAAAGGTTAAGAGTCAAGAAAAGCTTCATGTATTCACAAGTCCATATAAAGGACATAATCTTCCTGGTAGCTTGAGGAAGAAGTTGGTTGAGAGAAAGATGAAAATGACATAGAATCTGGGAGAAAAATGGGTGAAGAGGAAAGCGTAAACCAAAAGCAAAATGGTATATACAAACTGGAATGAAAGTATCCTCCTCATTGGTTTCAGAGACGATGTATTCATTGGCCATCATCCCTTCTTCACCAATTTTGCACCAATATCCCTTCTCTTTTGGGATCTGGCAGTAGTCTTCCAGCACAAACTAGGCCCTACCCTTTACCAACTGGTTGAGAGTTTGAAAAGTGAGCCCAGTAGTAAGTAATCTCTTCATCGTGTCAGATGAACCCTCTAGATCAAAGGGTGTAAAAATGAATACCTTCAAGACCCTCCAAGGAAGGAGGAATGATTGGGTCAGTCCATCGGAGATGAGGCCAACCATTAGGTTTTATGCTCCAATTAGTTGGAGGTTTGTGTGGTAATGCCTCTGGTTGCATAAAAAGAGAAAATTCAAAAACTGGTGCATCCGTTAATTCTTGTTGAAGTCAAAAGTCAAGTCACGAAGGGAGGTCTTTGAAGAAACCATGGTTGAAATTAATGCGAGAATAAGTCGAAGAAAACAAAGGTTTGCAGAAACAAGTTTGCAAAGAAGTAAATTAGAGAATGTTTGAAAGTAATTAGGGTTTAAAGAAAGCATAAAAAAAACGGAATAAATGCAAGTATAAGAATATTTATAGGCAAGATAATCATTGAAAAATTTAAAAAGAGAAGATCAACCATTAAGAAACATAGTAATTTGAATAAGAAGATCAACTGTCAAGATGAAACCTCCAAAAATTCAAAATTATAGGAGTAGGGAACAGTGATTGGATGTGCATTTAATGTTAGTTACATTAAATAGGAGTAATGATGAAATATGCTGCAGCAGTTGTAGCGTGTTCAACAATTTCCCAGAAAATTGCACCAAATGGGAAATGATCAAAAACATTGATGAAAGAAATTGCGCGGGTTTCCCAGAAGAAGGAAAAGACTAGAATACCCAGATGTTTCATATTGCCACAAATTTGAAGAATGAAGATTTAAAGAACGTCCCAGAAAATTAAACTCAACAAAAATAGGTGAGATGCTGGACACCTGTTCAAACCCATATCTGATACTGAAGACGAAGGAATAATGAGGAAAAATCTGTTTAATTCTTACATGAACACAAGGAAGAAGCCATCTGTTAAAATCAATGTCTGATTCTAAAGACAGATCAACTGTCAAGATGAAACCTCCAAAAATTCAAAATTATAGGAGTAGGGAACAGTGATTGGATGTGTATTTAATGTTAGTTACATTAAATAGGAGTAATGATGAAATATGCTGCAGCAGTTGTAGCGTATTCAACAATTTTCCAGAAAATTGCACCAAATGGAAAATGATCAAAAACATTGATGAAAGAAATTGCGCGGGTGTTCCCAGAAGAAGGAAAAGACTAGAATACCCAGATGTTTCATATTGCCAGAAATTTGAAGAATGAAGATTTAAAAAACGTCCCAGAAAATTAAACTCAACAAAAATAGGTGAGATGCTGGACACCTGTTCAAACCCATATCTGATACTGAAGACGAAGGAATAATGAGGAAAAATCTGTTTAATTCTTACATGAACACAAGGAAGAAGCCATATGTTAAAATCAATGTCTGATTCTAAAGACAGATCAACTGTCAAGATGAAACCTCCAAAAATTCAAAATTATAGGAGTAGGGAACAGTGATTGGATGTGTATTTAATGTTAGTTACATTAAATAGGAGTAATGATGAAATATGCTGCAGCAGTTGTAGCGTATTCAACAATTTTCCAGAAAATTGCACCAAATGGGAAATGATCAAAAACATTGATGAAAGAAATTGCGCGGGTGTTCCCAGAAGAAGGAAAAGACTAGAATACCCAGATGTTTCATATTGCCACAAATTTGAAGAATGAAGATTTAAAGAACGTCCCAGAAAATTAAACTCAACAAAAATAGGTGAGATGCTGGACACCTGTTCAAACCCATATCTGATACTGAAGACAAAGGAATAATGAGAAAAAATCTGTTTAATTCTTACATGAACACAAGGAAGAAGCCATCTGTTAAAATCAATGTCTGATTCTAAAGACAGACCCATGAATTTCAGAAACCGAATTCATAGGTCTAAGGGGGCAAATTGTATATGTAAAATATTAGTCAGAGGTAATTATAACAGAAAATTATCTGGGAGGAATAATTTAATGCTAATCTGGGAGGAATTATTAAGTTCAAAGGGTAATCTAGCAACATTCATCTGGGAGGATTGAAGAAACATTGAACGAACATTAGTAATAGTAGTGCATGGAAAGGTCACGTGCGGTTGGAAGACACTTGTCAATTATAGAAGATCATTATAAGCTAGTGGGATATGTGTTAATAGGAGAAGCGAAGTGCGCCATAAGAAATAAAGGAAAAATCATCAAAATAAAGAGAAGCTTGACATATCCAAGACAAGCATAGTGGCATGCAAGGAAATTTTGAGGATTGATGATATAACAGAAGAATGTTCTATATGTACAATGATAGGCTACAAATACACATCAAGGAGCACATAAATGAGGTAATGGAAATCAATTGAATTTTACTATTGAGAGATATATAAAGAATTCTAAGTAATTTATTGCAAAGGAGTTATTATATCTGAACTTCAAGGACCCACGTTGATTTTCAGAAGAACAATAATTTCACAATCTTAAATCTTTGAGATTAATTACTATTGATATAAATAATCCTCAAAAGTACATTTTGCCAGATAATAATTACAAAAGACCTCACGTCAAAATAAGTCCTAAGTAGTAATCCACCTTGCAGCCACAGGCCTCCTGGAAGGACCTATTAGGCAATTTGTCTCAGACTGTTACTGACTTGGGCGTCAGAGTGGGTCCCTGGAAACATTCTGAGCCCTACTAACCCCTAGTTGCATTTTGTAGAAACAACCATCTTCTCAAACGATCGTACTGCATAACTTAGCAAGATAGCAAAGACAGGCTTTCACCAGCACTTAATTTCTGATGAATTACAAATCAGGAGATTAAGTTTATAATTTATTGTCCTACAAAATCATACAGGAACAGAGCAGATGTAGAACAAAGTATAAAGCTGTAAATGTAGGGTGAACCTAGAGTTAAGAGGATCATATACAGGAGTTGCATTTAGCAGAACAAAGTTACTGTTGTTGTATACACTGTAGAGAAGTATCAATGGGATAACATCCGAGCACGCGTAGAAATGTGGCGAATTCCTGCAAAGTTGCAAACTCAATTCATGTTTATTACTCCCACACAACATAGAAATGGATATGTATGCTGTACTTTCTTGAATTGATTGTTATGCTGATAAATGTATATTAAGCTCGTAATACGACAACTAAATTAGGAGTTAGGATAGCGATGAGGTACCAAAACCAAATTGTGCTATAAGGTATTCATCTTATGACTCAAGCATACTATCTTCTTCTTGATTAAAGATTAGGTCTCAAGGTGAGAGCTTATAAGGAGTAGCGTAGCAATCTCAGTGAAACAAATAGAGTATTTACCGATAGTTGAATGTCCTAAATTTCTACAAATGGGTAGGGTAGTTAGGTGGGTATTTTTTGGGATGTTTATCCCAAATCGATGAATTAGACCAAGAGAAGTAGTCAATCATAGAGAGCTCACAATTTGGCTAATTTGCTTCTTCATGCCAACCCAAAACCACGCGCTTACAATCTTTAGATACGTGCGCAAGTCCACATCATAGCCTCCAATGGAGGAACCATAATATTCCCATAATATTACAAGAATGAAGGATGAGTCCTGGGAGAGCACCATCCACCTTTTGTGGAGGAGCCTGCCATTTCAAGTCTATACCAAGAGGCCAAGAGTCATAGTGCAAAAGGCGATTTCAGTTGCGGTTGCATTATAAACGCAGTGATGCGGTAACAAGGGTGGTGCGGTTGTCTCACTGCCAAATATCAGACTAGAAAATGGGATATCCCTTCATCTGCCTGAAGTGCAATTTTTTCACCTAATAATGTAGGTAGTATCACTTAGGTACAAATCTCTGCACAGTGAAAGTTGGATTTGATTTGCAAATTCAAAAATTGGGAAAAATACATTTTTGGAATCCAAAGAATTTATGTGCAAAATTATATATACCTAGAGATACTAATATGTGCTGGTAACCGGGTATTAGAAGCTTTGCTATGCGAAAGCATTGACATAAGTTCAAACCTCTTAAAACACTTTTTTTAATATATTATCACCATCATATGTTTTTGTTCTAGATACGCCCTGGTAACTTGTGACCTCTATTCGGTCGGGGTAAGCTCAAAACTTTTAGAATACGATTGTGACATGGTGATATCGATATTTTACACCGTGCTTCAGACAACTTTGCTTCACATCTTGTGATTCACTAATCGGCTACAATCTTCCTCTTTACGCCATGCTACTATCTCCTTCCTCCCTCCTTTATGCTCTTTCTCTCTCCTCTTATAAAATTTAGCAGGAACAAAAATGAAAAAGGCACACTGAAGCTCCATTTACTATAAAAAAACATACCATACACCAAATATAGAAGTATAGGTTCTGATTTGAAACAAGTTGATCAACATTCATTTTAGGCATTATATTAGTATTTTCTATTTACAAGCATGTTTAGTAAAGACATAAGTTATTACTTAGCTATTTATGTGCCTAAACACCAATGCTCAAGAAAAAGTTTAAACAGACAAAAATCAATGAGAAAAACAACTTCAAGAAGATTTCTCTTTTTAACTAACATGTTGCCTTCATGCAATTAACAATCAGTTCACCACATACTACTCAATGATTATACATCTGTTCTAATACATGAAAAATGTACGAACCAATCAAAAAGTAAGTAAAGCGCCAATACCAAATATTCTACACCATGAGCTAAAATCATATATGAATATATTCTATCATTTCTAGTTTAAAACAAGCATCTAATGTGAAAAAATGCAGAACTAACCTGAAGATTACCCAATGCATTTTGTGCACGTGGATCTGCCATTGATGCTTCAAAATCAATATAGAAAAGATAGTCAAAGTACCTGCATATATAATTTTTGTTAATCACCAGCAAAGCATCTCATAGGATCATGAACCAAAGCAAAGAAAGAGATAATATCTTCTATGAAAGTAACTGGTGACAACGTGGAAAATATTGTGGATGGATGAGATGTTGAAGCCATGATTCAAGTTTTCTCACTTTTCATTTTTGGGACTTTCAGGCCCTTAAGGTCAGATGGCTATTATACCATGTGTCAGGGCAACGTTAGTGTATCGAGGAGTTTGGTAAATTTGAGTATTTGACACAGTACAAGGAGTTAAGGACTTATTATTTAAGAATACTTGGTTTCGTTCTATATGGCGTATCCCATCATCATCATCAACAACCCAATCTCCCGCTATAAAACAGGGTTCGGGTGAGGGAAGGTAACAAACAATCCATACCCGTACCCCCTCCAAAGAGAAGTCCAGAGGAATGAGGTATGGCTTATCCCAACATACATCAACGTATTTGAACTCATTAGCCCTCCTCTGAATTTATTACACTTTATTTGTACTTATAGCCTTTGTCTAAACTTATTAACCCAAGTTCAATATGTGAAACAGATTCACCTTATTAAACCAAATTTGCTGCACCTTTTCTAAAATTCTTTGAGCTTCTCGGAATTTGGCCATTACATTTGCTTATTTTCCGAGAAATAAGTCATAGAGAACGGAGCTTTTCTGTTATTATTAGAACTTCAGACTTTAGACTTTAGACCTCAGAGGACGGTTTTCTGTTATTATTATAAGGCAATGGAGACTATCAACTTTTGGCATTTCAAATAACCCCAATAGATTATCTAATACCTCCCGAATGCTGAATACACGATATCAAGTTTCCGTGAAGAGCAAACGGTCACAATACAGCAATGCCAATGCCAAAGCCTTAGTCCCAACAAAATGGGATTGACTACATTTAACAAAACCAAATTTGGCTTGGTTTGCATCCATCATTTGGAGCAATAGATTCGATTTGAAACACTTGTTAAATGTTTCAATTGAAAAAGAGATCTTGTAGTGCTCTTTTAATTCTAGTAGCTTATTAGTCTCGTTCAATCCAATTTAGTCCTAGTTGAAGCTTATGATTTGAACTTACTATCCCTTGTCAAGTCCTAGCCAATCATTTTTGTGAAACCTAAATAACTTATTTTACATAATGAAGAGCAAGCACACTGCATTGCATGTAAGGATGTAACAGGGGTCTTAAACCAACTCAATATAATGCATAAAATTTTTGTTGCACTCATAACTTATAGAAAAGGTCAATATCTCTTGATTACTTACTTGGCACTCCCAATATTAAGGTCATCGACTATTCGCAGGGGTTGCTTTCTTTGTGGTCGGCTTTCAATCTGGACATACATAAAAGAAAATTGTATCCATTATCATCACCAATAGTCAATATCAGAAAGTACAATTGATCACATAAATTTATAGAAACATTCAAGGAAGGGAAATTTTTTGACTTATATTTGAGGTTTGATGTAATTTCACTTGAGCTAATTGATTATATGTCATACAGACTTAAGCTTATAGTCTTTACAATATATAAACACAAATGGTACATATTAAACTCTTTTCAAAAACATTTACTGCTCAAAAGGAGCAAAAGAAACTGCAAAGTATTATGTGAAATCAAAATTAGTTATGAAAATGGCCCATTAATGATCAAATTACACTTGAACATGATCAAGATAGAATATTATCAAATTAAAAGCAAGTAACAAAATACATGCTTTTTATTTATGTGAAATTGCTCATGATGTTTGCAGCCAATGATCAATCGAAAACAACCCTTTTGTTATCAGTTACAAGGGTAAGGCTGCCTACATTCGACTCCCAAACCTCATTCAGGTCAGAGCTACTAATGGCATTAGGGTAATGAAATGTTTTTGTTTAACGAACTAAAGCATCAAGTAATCATAAATTTGATTCTCTTCAATCAACTGTATGTGATCATCTAGCAGCCATATCATAACGAAATATATTAACACAAGGTTTACCAAATACCTTTGTCAGGTTAATGTCCCTTAAAGCAAATACGGCAAGAGCATTGAATAGAACTCCAGGACCCTCTTCCAAAGTGAAAACAATGCTTGTCTTGCAAAAGTGAGAAAATTTCTCAATACAGGAGAGACAAAAACTTTGAAACAGCCTAAAAAAAAAAAGAAATCTAATAACAACCCACCTTAAAAGGTCTATCAATTCTTGGGATGATAGGATCTCTAGCAAGTATCAGAAAGCGTGTAATGCTATCAGGGTCATCCTGTAAAGACTCAAAATTTGACAGTTTAAACAAGGCCAAGTACAATGAAAGTAGAGAAATTAACTCATACGAACTCATGAGTAGTCATGTAAAACAATAAGGGTGAAAACAAATAATTCACTTGTTTTTTTAGTCATTTTTTTTCTACTTAATTATATGATCTATACTTCTACTAGAAATACATATTCTTTTTGTATAAGATAAATTTGCAGCATTTTTCAAATGTATATACTTCTAAATTTTAGTGGGAAGTACAAAATTTTATTTGAAACAGCTTTCTTGGTAAATTTTAAAAGTTGCACATTGAATTCAAAAAATCTGCACATGAATCTGTTGAAAAAAAATTGCACATTCAGTCAATAATATATGCACATTCTGTCAATAATATATACAAATTCAGTGCAAATTGCACAAGGGATCCTTCTCCATTTTCTCATTTTTAAGTTTGCTGGTGAAAACTGAAAACGAGGGTACATATACGTTATAGGGGATACCATATTCATTGATGCATTTTCATAAATATTGAAAATTTTGCTTTTTTTCTGACAGCACAAACACATGTACCCCTGTAATTTTTATTCACAACTATCAAGGAACCTACTCAACCAACCTTATGGTTGAGGCCCATGGATATTTTATATACTCTAACACGTCCCCTCACATGAAAGCCCTTTGTACTAGAAGTCTAGAAGTGTGGATGCGACACAAGCCCTCCTCATATTAGACACTGAGTATTCCACTTTAAATGAGGGGAGGTTGAGATTCGAACCTGTGACCTCTTATCACACTGGCTTCTGATACCATATCAAGGAACCAACTCAACCAAAAGCTTAAGCTTATGATTGAGGCCCCATGATATGTTGTATACTCTAACAACATCCTTTCAAACCTCACATTGACCATATATAACCAGAAAGAAAGTACCTGGATCCCCTGCGCAAGGACATTAAGCCCATAAATTTCTGCTGCTCGAGCACTTGCAACAACCCCAGCATCTCTGAGGTGATGGGATGCTACCAACTAATTTCAAGGTTCGCATGATCAAAAGCAATTCAGAAATTACTATAATTGACACAATTGAAATAGGAGTACAGATTCAGGAGTTACCTGCGCTGCAGCAGCACTATCATCAACATTTTCTCTAATGATGCCTAGTTTAGTCAGGAAAGTATCACACTGTGAAAGAGCCTGTTAACAGAAATATACAGCTGTTTTTAAAAGCTTTTCATGAGGACCTATGAAATATACCAACCACCTAGGAAACAAATGGTGGGTTTCTTCTAGGGTCAGCAGAAAAAATATTAAATCAATTATGGCCTGTTTGGTTAGTGGTATTAAATGGTAGTAATAGGAATGATTTATAGTGTAAAATTTCATCAAAAGTTCCATATCATTCCCATGGTGACGACACTTTGATCACAAAAAAGTCTTTTTGTTTACAAATTTCCATTACCACCTAATACCACCTCTCCCAATGGTAATGCATTGGAATGAATGTTATGAAGAAAATGAGATGATTGAAGTTGGACAAGCATGGCGATCAAGGTAGCCAATAGATTTTTCAACCAAAAATACACTAGTTTTTCATTTCCATTACCACTGTTTATTACCACATACTAAACGGGCCGTCAATGCCTGGGCAATGAAATCAGAGACATAATACTCTAATCCCAAGACAAGTTGCTCAATTAGCCCAAAAGATGCAGGTGTGATCATGCTTCACAAAACTTTTAAAATGTTTTTTAAAAAAAAAGGTAAAGTGTAAACAATTAAAATTAAGACCCGTTAGGGACCCATTATGGACCCTAGACCCATGACCATTCCTGTCATGAGACATCATATCATTAAGATTGAAATACACAATTCCAGGAGAAACAGTGATCATGGTAATGACCTGAGAATGGCTGAGGACACGATTCAACTGTTCTTCACTTGTACCAGGTATAGCAAGAAGACAGAAGCTCACGGGCAACTGCACTTCACCCACTATATGCAGCCTATGTCGCAGAAGTAAATCATAGTTGCGATGGATACTTCCGCCTAAAGAGTTCTCAATAGGAAGAACTGCTTTATCAGCAGAGCATAGCTCAACAGCCTGAAGAGAAAAGCAGGAACATAATCAGGAAAAAAAGACATGAAGGATATGAGTAACTTTTAGACAATCACATTCCATACATGCTTAAAATTTCAGCAGCAGATGTTATTAGTTGTGATCGAGGAACCAGCCTATAAAAAGGTTGACAAATCATTAACAGCCCGTTTGGTAATCGTTACTAAATATTGGGAATAGTAATGGAAAGTTAGTGTAACTTTTATAGAAATATCTCTTAACAAATTTAATGGTCATGTTTATTCTCCTTTAACAATCCCATTTTCTTCACAAAAGTCATTCCAATGCATTACCATTTGAGCATGTGGTATTAGGTGCTAATGGAAATTTGTGAACAAAAAAAATTGGAAAATTCCACGTGGTGACCCTGAGTTTTTGGCTTTTCAACAAATGTTTTTTGTAATCTGCATGGTGACCTTGAGTTTCCAACTTTTTCATGTGCTAGACAAAATGTTAAGCTTTTGGTTAAATTAAGTACTTATTTCGACTGAATTTTAAAATATGTGATCAATTAGGATGATCACGATATTTGTTTTATTGAAAAAAATGTCATTTTGTTGGTTAAAAGAAGCGTAAAGTTAACAAAAGAACTTCCCTTTTGTCTACCACATGGAAAAGTTGAAAGCTCAAGGTTACCACGTGGATAAAAAAAATATTTGTCTACCACATGGAAAAATCGAAAACTCAGGGTTACCACATGGAATTTCCCAAAAAAATTTATGATCAAATTTTTATTACTACGGGAATGACAAGATACAAATCATGAAAATGTACACTGCAATTCATTCCCATTACGACTATATAGTACCGTTAGCCAAATGGGCTGTTAAGGAAACATGAAAAAAAAAAAAATCAAATGGCAATGAAAACTCTAGTGACATCCATCTACGCACACACATAAGAGTACATAAGAGACAATCAACACTTATAACACAAAAAAGAAAAATGAATACCTTGAATGCATCTTCAAACTCTTCACATGGAACAGTTTCACACTGAGGATAGGCCTTGAATGCAGCATCCTCACTGTATGCCCCAGGTAGCCCCTATAGGATATTCAGTGGTATGCTATAATACCTTTGGCTCTTGGGAGGCAGCTGCATTAGCAATGCACGCTCTTCCTCAGTCAGAAATAAATAAGCAAAATAGCACCTTACCTTAAAAGCTACACGTAATTTTGATGAATTGATTGGGCTACCAGAAATTTTAGTCACAGACAATGGTTCTGCATCAAGACAACAAAGTTTTGGATCTAATCAAGAAACACACAAAATGAATGCACTAAAGATGTCCAAAAAAGATAAAATGGAGAATTCAAAAGATTTGACAATACATCTTGTACACAATTTTAGAGGGACATTCTTGATGATGATAGATCTTAATAAACAGAAGAAACTATAAAGGATGATAGATCTTAATATTTACAAAATTTGTTCACTTTGGTTGGCTACAAAGAAATGCAAAAAGTATACTAAGATGAAGAATTGGTCTGATGTGATGAAGGAAATCATTTTTAGACTTGCTTGTAGAGCTAATTCAGCTCAGCAAACTCAGATTTTATTGTGATTAGCCCTATAAAGAAAGTGTTACTCGCAATAACCTTCCTAGAAGTTGAATGCAAGTGGACACCAATGCTCTTTTGGCTTTTGGGTGCTTAGTTAGTGAAAGGAGAGGCTCTCTCACTCACCAAAGATCACAAAGTTCGAGTTTAGATGGGTGTTTAAGGTGTGTGTTAACGTAAGAACTAAGTGTGCAAGCTAGTGATGAATAACAATAATGTGCAATCAAATAAAGAGACAAGATTTAAGGTGGTTCACCAGTTTTAGGCTACATCCACCATTCTAGCCTAAGATAATATTAATATGTTTAAAGGATAATTACAAAACTTGAAGGAATTACAAATAGAGGTTTAGTGTAGGAAGATAGGAGCTAATAAGGGAGTAAACTTAAGCAATAAGAAGATAGGAGTATATATAGGAGAGGTTAGAACAAAAGGGCGCAGCAATGTTACATAAACTGCAAGTGGGCAGCAGGGATCAGAATGGCCACTGGAGGGCCCGCTCAACTGAGCATACATGCCGCTCGTTCAAGCAGTTGCAGGCCAGCCCCTGCTGGTTTGCTTCTCTGACTCTTCCACGTGTCCTATGGTCCCCCTTTGCTCCCCTCACATTCTTTGCACTTGTCCTATGCCTGATAGGATCCTTGTTTGCCAAGGTTTTGCCTTGAGCGCCAAGCCTTTACACAACCATTGAGTACAATGTACTCACGTACTGGCTTGATTCTCCCTTAACCAATCCCAAAGGTGTTCTTTGGTACTCTTCTTACCTACACTAACACGTTCAACTGATACTCTTAAGTCTTAATCTTGTCCTAATTATTTGGTGAACCAAGTCACCCATAATCTTAACAGTTGATTTGTTTGGTGTTTTGGCTTCGTTATCGTCTGTGTTTAAAACTCCAATTGCCAAACAAAAAAAATAATCTTTAGATGATTAGAACTAGCAATTTGCATTCATAACAATAATAGATCCCTCTTTATAAAAAAAATAATGAATCCCTAATCACCATTGTTGCATACATCAAAAAGTTTTGGTTAGCAATAATTTTTAGCTATAAATAATCTGGGGGTAGGTTATGCACCAAAAAAGTTGATTCTAGATGATTAAATTTATAAATGCTTGATCAAATTTAGGACCATCTAACCTATCAAACATCAAATTAGAAAATGGAAGTATGCAATACTACAATGCCAAAACTTTGATCTCAACAATCCAGGATCGACTACATAAAATAAAACAAATCAACATGATAGATCATCGCTAACAAAGATCTTACTGTTTAAAGCCTTATTTAACATTAATCTACAACTAGCAAAATCAATTCCAATGATCATATAGTAATAGTTTGTCTATTATACTAAACAATGTCAACAAGATCAAATTGATACCAGAAGTTCAAGCAAATTTATGGGCTGAAAAGCATTCCAATCAAAACCTACATGTAGAACAAAAATCAAAAGGTAAAAAAGAAAAGGAAAAAAGTCCAGAAACTTACTGGGCAAAGAATTCGAATTTTTAAGAGGTTCTTTAGGAAGATTATTCCCAGAATCATCACCTTGACACCGAATCACAAAATTCAACTTGTGGGTTTTATTCAAATCAATTTTCCAATTAGATGGAAATCGGAATTTAGAGGGCAGATCATCTTTGATCAAATGAGAAACTGCAAAAGCAGATTGTGTAGCAGCAACTTTGGAAGCCATTGACAAACCCAGAAAATAAAATTCATGAACAGATTCAATATGGAGTACTCTATGATCAATGAAGATTGTGAAAGATTGACGAATGAAGATGGTGTGAATTGAAGGTAGTTGGTGAAAAAGTGTCTATGATTCCGGGTTTTGGTAGGGTCAAAAATGGGCGTCAATGGAGTTATACATACACACAGCCGGCACAGGTATAACTTTAAGTCAACTTTTACGCAAAGAGTACAAAAACTGCACCTGCAAATGGCGGGCAAGACTTAGGTTTTTTAAAAATAAGTACGAAATTATTATTTATTTTTTTTGCAAAATTTCAAATAAAACGGTTTTTCAGTGAGACTATTTATATTGGATTGTTTTTAGTGATCACTTTTAAAGTGAATAATTTTAAAGCGATAAAATAACTACTTATATTTTTTAAAGTGATTAATTACAATCTTTAGGCGATGATTAGAAAAGTGAGCCGATTGTATGGGTCCATCTCATAGTGAAACGGACACATATAAGAATTTTGAGTTACAAGCATATGAGACCGTTTCACCGTGAGATATGTCCATATAAGCAGCCTATTAATAAAAACAATATAAAAAAAATAAAGTCTGAAATCACACTTATACGGGAAATAATTTTTTAAAAAATAGTTTAGGCTTATTCAATTTAGATTATTTTACGGTGAGACAATCCCAATAAAAAATGGGTGTTTGATGATTGTTCACTTTTGGTCAGTTTTATCTCATAAATTGCAGTGTCAATCTAATCTAGGATAAACCAAGCATTAATCAAACCAAAACATAATTCAAGCCAAAAAACCATATTTTCTAAAAATATAAACTTAATGAGTTATTCATTCAAAAATAATAAATAATAACTATGTTTTCTTGATTAGCATTACACTTCAATGCTTAACATTGAACGATAACAAAGTAACATTTTTTTCCAGACTAAAGTCAATCTGCTCCTAGTATGCTTAAACAAGAAAATAATTAAAGAGGCAACTAATACTATAGACATTTGGTTTGGCTAATAGCATAACATGCCAACTCCTGAATAGATGGGAACTGTAAGCAACAAGGACACGAATGAACATTTCTGGCTGAACATCAAAATTTGCGAGTTGCGACAGAAACGTCATTCTTCCGGTATATTTCTCGGATTAGACGTATATGAGGACTCCTATACAGACTGAACATTTCCCTGCAATTGAGCATTGGTCTTGGTAACTCCATCCTTCCATCCTTTCTGGCGAGCCCGTTGTTCCCACATTGCGGTTAATTTCTTCTGTGCCACCAATGCCGCTTCAGCCTTCTCCCTGGCTTCCTCGCAAGTTTCCATTCCTGAATTGCACTTATCTGCCTCCTTTTGATATTGGGATGTTACCTTCTTAGCTTCAAGCAAAGCCATGTCGGCGCGTTTCTGGTTTTCTGCAGCTTCAGCTTCCCGCAGTTTCAGTTCCTCAGCTAATAGATCTGCAAAATTCTTTTCAGTGTCTTCGCTGAGTCCTGGGTCGTGCTTTGAACAATCTATATATTGTGAAATAAACTGCTTCAGAGACAATATAAGGAAGTTGCAGCTAACAAAGAGATAAGCTTACATATTTGTTTGAGCAAAAGCATTTTTATTGATATTGACTATTAACATTTTTCAATGAGAAGATTTCCAAGAAAAGAGGGGAGGAAGAGCGACAAATATATTTACCAGCTACTCTTGTGAAAGACCGTCTCTAAAGAGACGACCTCTAAATAAGAAGCCCACATTATTATTTTTTCTGTAATTTATAATTTGTATTGATGGGGCTATTTGGTCCATATATCTAACGCGTCTTTCAGAGAGACCGTCTCTCACAACAATTTGTGTATAATTACGGAGGACTACAGGAGAGGGAGGAAACAAAGGGATCTAAAATCCCCTCTTTTCATTATGTCAGACCTACCACAGCAAAAATCTATAGGGAATACACACGCTCATTTTCTCCTACTTTTTCCGTGGCAAATCCCTTTCACTCCACCATCGCTTAAGGACTTCCTCAAATAGCCACTTCAAGAAACTAGTACTCCCACTGTCCCATATGGTTTACAACATTTTCCTTATTAGTTTGTCCCATGGGTTATGCTACATTTTTATTTTTGGCCATGACCAACACGCTTTCTATAATTCTCATCCACAAACTTCTCCCACTTCCCCATAAAATATACATTTTTATTTCTTTCTTTCCCTTTCCTTGGTTTGCACAAGAAAAGTACTTTTTGTGAACCTCATGAGACTAACCAAAGGCATACCTAGCACCATCAAAGTCGAATGGGGAACGCATGTCACGAAGCACTAGAGTGTTCACAAACCAAATTGGTTCTTGACACATTCAAGAATAGCATAATCCACAAAGCTTCAGTGATTAGCGAGTGCAGGGTGGATTTTATATTGACGTCAACAAGTATACAACTTCAAAAAAAAAAAAAGAGAGCTTTGAAGGTTTAAAAACAATTACTTCATCAAAAGCAACAAACAGGTATTTTCGCGCCATGCTCTCTTTCTTGAATTAATAAATGAATAAAGGTTTTTAACTACACTATAGTCTGCAATGCAATCGTTGATCAAGATATTTAGGATTGTGTACCAGCAAAGTGGCTAAAGCATAAAGCATATGTAGACTTGTGGAGAATATATTTACAAGGAAAAATCTTCAAGCCAGTAACTTCAGTATGACTATGATGTAAAAACACTTGCAACAAGTGTCAGGTATACAGAAGTTCAAAGTTTGTATATACAAGCACAACGATTCTTGATGCTGTTTGAATAGAAGAAAAATGAGGGAAATGGCAGGATGAGCATTCCTTCATTTGGATAGAAAATGGAGGCAAGTGAAATGGACGGGAGGGAATTGAAGAGAAGGATTTCTTCAAATTTTATAAGAGACTAATCCATCCAATATCAGAAAGATTTGATATGAAAAGTCATCACACTTACCTCCCATCCTTCCCCTTCCTCTAATGTTAACCAAACACACTTTAAATTCAGAGTTGGAGGCCCAATCTATAAGTTATGTAACCCACTTAAGACATAATAAAATGAAAGATTCCTACCATCAAGAGCACACAACTATAACCTCAAAATACAGACAAATATGCCAAAATTAGAATTAGCACCACACAACCACAAGATCATAATAGTGGAAGGTTCCAACAAGTGGTAAGTAAAAAATAACTATACTTTTTGCAACATTCAATTGACATATGTGATATGTTTTCAACATCCTTCATTGTGATCATATTGCCAGTAATTTTGTGTTGTTAGGAGTTTAAACCATTTACAGAATACCTATAAGAGGGATTTTAAATAAAAGCTTATCCACATTCCTCAAGATTTATATAACCTAAATGTTCAGGACTTCTCATTTTTACATGAAATAAACAAAGGTCGATGTAAAACAATTTGTTCTTGCCAAAACTTCTGAACTTTTTTTTATCAGGAAACTACTGAAATTTCACAAGTAGATCATAGATCATTTCACTTATTCAACTCAAGCAACTATATATCATGAAAATAGTCTTATAACACCCACAATATGCTAGGATCATCATTATGATTTTAGTGTAAGGTCTAGACACAAGCAACATATATTTCTAATGTGCACAATAGAAATAAAGAGAGAAAATGGCATCACGCTGCTATCACAACATCATCTTACAAGATTGATCTTAAATATGGTTGAGCCCAACATTCATGATTTATAAACCCTAATAGAAGTACAATGAAGTATCTCAAGTAACAACAAAGAACAAAGACTAACCTGTGAAGGAAATATTGTTAAGACCTGCAATAATGAAAGCACACAAAACAAATTAAATAAGCAAGTATCACAACAAATAGTGTCCAATTTCAACACAAAAATGAAAGTGAAAATCTTAAATTTTCCATAATTATGATCTAAAACAGATTACAATGAATCCAATTAAAACCTAAAGTACAGATCAGTTAAAAAAAATAAGATCTGAAAAACATACCATCAGGAATAGTGATAAGAGGCGAAGAATTGCAATTACAAGAGCAAGGTGGACAATTAATGGAAGTTGATGATGATTGATCAGAAAGAGAATCTGATCCCTCCAAGAAATGCCAATAAAGAGGAGGTCCGACAATGTAAGCAGCAATAGAAAGAGCGATTAACCCTAAAGAAATCTTCACCACTTTGGGATTACAAAATCTCTGCTGGTGCTGGCTTACCGCCATTGATGTAGAGCTTGTTTTCGATTTGCTTGAGTTTGTCGGTAGCCACTGCCCACTCAGAAACCTATTTAATTTACAATCTCATAGTAATTATAAAATCCCCTATTCGTCGATCTAATTTTCAAACTTTTAATTTCTATTAAGTCCTTTATATAATTTTTTTTTAAATAAACTTCATTCGAAATTTATTTTAAAAATCAATATGATGAAAATTTAATATAATCGTGCTAAAGGCAATGCTCTGCTTAATAACAAATTATTTTAAACAGTTATATAAAGTTCAATAAAATCAGACTATTAAAATAGTTCTCACTTAGTAACAACCACTAGTTGTTGGTCAAACTTTGTTTGACTGAGGAGCAATGAGTCGTTGACTCATCATTACTAAGCGCGATCCGTTCCTAATCAGTCAAACAAAGTGACTATTTGAGGTCAAGTTGTTGTAGTAAGTGCGACTCAATCCATCAACTATGTTTTTATCAAAATCTTTATGGCACTTATTTTTGAAATAAGTTTCAAAGAAATGTAATATAAAAAAATTTCATTACGATGAAAGTGTCTCATAACGCTTTGTAGCATTTACACAATTATGATAGATTTTGTGTGATACTATGAATGAATTCAAAATAACCTTTTTGTTATCATTAATAAGGAGAAGTTTGTGTATATTTAAGCTTCTAAAAATTGCATAGGTCATTAATAGCATTAGGGTAATTAGATACTATATTGTTGAACAAAGATTTTGTACCACTCGACCACCTAATTCTCTCCGTCGTTACCTCAACCTTTGGCACCCGCCATTATTAGCAAACGACGTTTCTCAGTTCTATACATGCATTAATTACCAAAATAGCTCTATATTAACACTCCATTAGCTCGATGTCAATAAGTGAGTTTCACGTAAGGTGGAATTTGGAAGGGTTGAATGCACACAAGATTATCCCTGCTAATGATAAAACTAACAAATAAATTATTTTCAATTGCCCTTTAATAGCAAACGTCATATGCAACCTCACGTAAATAAGAAATGTATATGATTTAATGGGTCATTTTATTTTAGTCCATTATAATCCGAACGAAAGAACTTAGTTCAAAAATATTGATAGCATTTACATTTAAATCTTCAAAATTATCACTAATATATAACTTTCAAACATATTTTCTTTGGTAAGACTAGAGATCTACAATTGCATTCAGGCAGGTCTACTAAATATAAAGGTTGATTTATAAATAGTTCGGAAGGAACAGAGCTCTAAAGCACCAGTTATGCAACGAAGAATATGGCACGAGTCACAACAAGCATCTTCCGATGAGGCAACAATTTACGCCCGAAAAAGAGGGTGAAATGTTTGAGGTTACATAGACGTTTTACATTACATGTTCTTCTTGCCATAGAAATGACGGATTTCCTGCAACTGGCTGCGAAGGCTCTGGTTGTCCTCGAGTAACCGATCATATTCAAGGAGTAGGCCTTCCGATTGCTTTTCCAAAGCCTCGGATTTAGATTCAGCGACCTTTAGCTCATCTGTTTTTGCCGCACATTCCGATTCAAGAGTCTTGATCATAGCCTTCAGACTAGCAAGCTCTTCAGAACTTCCATTCTTGGCATCATCTAAACTCCGGCTTTGTTTCTTTACAGCCTCCATTGTTTTTCTGAGTAAGCGGAGTTCTCTTATGTAGTGATGCAATCTGTCATTCATCAGTCCAAGGAATAAGATAAATCCTGCAAATTATATTCTGTCAAGTCTGTCAATACGAGATTGAATACAGCCTTGCACAATACAAAACAGCTCGTCTTGTATGAGACCGTCACTCTTTTTTGTAATTGATCACCCTAAAATTGTAACTGATCATTTAACACACTGAATGTATATGGGCCAGCCCAATAGAGATAGTCTCAACATGAGACCATTTCAAAGTTATCACCTAGAGTTTGTTTGGCGTACAATCGCTACTGGCATAAAAGGAAGTATAGTTTGATTCCTATACCCCTAGATACTTCTCGACATTTTCCTTGTTCATATCCTAAAAGATTCAATAAAGTACTCAGACACTAACCTTGATGAACTTGGAATAATGCAAGCCTAGTCAACAAGAAACTTGTAAAGATGAACCTAGACGACGTAGTGCAAAATGCCATAACGGTCACAATCAAGGTAACAATCACAGTGATGCAGTAATGGGAGTGATGCGGTTATCGACTTATCATAAAACCAAATATTGGCCGAAAACATGAGACACCCCTCAAAGGGGCTCAAAATGCACGGTTTTTACACGTTTAGAACGCGGAAAATATCGATTTGCATTTTTTTAAAACCTTTGCAACACGGGCAACAAATGTGACCTTACTTTTGCACTATGCCTAAAAGTCAAGGTTATGAGACAATTAGCCTTCCTAGAAACAACTAAATGAGAGTATCCAATATGTGCTCAAAGAAGATTCACAAAATGAGACTCCTAACCAATATGTGCAATCACTACCAATCTGCAGCTCTCAAATTAATACAACTTGCATGATTTGAGGAATCCTTTCATTTGCAAGCCACTTCATTTTCTTGGCCCTCCCTTCAAATTTAACATAGTGATGGTTTAAAGAACTCGAAGAGATCGCAAATCTAAAAGTACTACCTTGGTTCACTTTCATTAATGTTTAACATTTTTTACTGTTTTTTACCACGATTTTTATAAATTCAAAACCTTATTGCCGCCTGCAAAATTTAAAAAGAAGTGCTACCGCTAACATTTCGCCAAATCTCATTGCAACTATTTAGAATTTCCAAAAAACCAATATACCCAAAGTAAAAACATAGTACCACATAAAATCATGTTTGGTACATGGGATTTCAAGGAGGCAATGGGACTTTGGCTTAAAAAAAGTCCAAGTCCTTGTTTGTTTAAAAGGAACAGGAATAGGAAGTGAGATTAAAAATTAAGAACCCAAGAAAAATATCTTGGGAGAGGGTGGTATTTGAGTTGAGACTTTCATTTTTATCTCTTTCATCCAAGTTCCTAACATAACAAACATGAAATATAACTTTTTTATCTTAAAAATCTCGTGTTAAAGTCATATTAAAGTCTTACAAGTATTATTTCCTTGTGCCAAACACCCTCTAGGTAAACATGAAAAACCAAAAAGCAGCTAAATACAACAAAAGTCTATTGCTTGAAGCAAAATAGCAAATAAAATCCACATTTTTTTTCCACTAAACATATAAAAGTGTCTATCAAAAATAGCCTCTTTGTTGGTACAAACATAAGGTTGCGTATATTCGAACTCCAAACCTCATCTAACTAGGAACCACTTAATGGCATTAGTCTAATGGAACTTGGTGCAAGTAACAATTGATTCAAGCTTTTTTAGTTAAGTGAAATTAACTTTCCGAAAAACAAGATCAATAGGACAAGAGAAAATAACCTCTCTGTTTGAACAAAAACAAGTTGCATACATTCGACCCCAAATCTCACCCAACCCACAACCAGATCAACTAAATGGCATTAAGCTGATAGATCATTTAAAATAAACTAGTTAATTAAACTGCAATACTATCCCAAACATAAGATCATTTAACATACAAATGAGCAGAAAAAGGATTGAAATGCATAAAGAAGAGGAGGAAAATACCCACAAGGGAAGTATCGAGAAGACCACGAGTAAACAAAATCTGATCGGTAGGATTCATGTTACCAGGCTCAATTTCACGCTGCTGAATGCTAATAATACTGGTAACACTTGAAATCAGTAAAACTAAAATTGTTCCAAAGATTGTTGTAATAATCACAGGTCCTCTTCCTCATTTCATGCGATCTTGCACCTAAGTATGGACCCAAAGAGGAGGCCAAACTTGATTGTTTGCCGAATATACAAGGCCTTTCAAAAACTACAAGAAACAACAATGGATATAATAAGATTTCTCTGATCTTGGATAGGAGCTTGTTTTGGTGAGTGAAGCCAACAAGATTATTGTTGGCTTCACTCACATCCTCCTAATCAAATCTTGATTCACTCCCTTGATTTGCTTAGGTTCTTATCTTTCCCGATTTGCTTCACTCACACTTTCCTTTCTAAAAAATAGAATTCAAGGTTCAAAATATCTCGAAACTTATTTTCTTCCAAAAAATAGATTCAAAATTAAAACTAAAGAATAACAAATATGAAAATAAGGGCTTCTGTTCGTTAAATTTGTGAAAAATGTCGACTGATCCGCCGACGGGGACGAATTATAGTAATTTGTTCTAACCCAAAACATAAACAACGACAAGGATAATCATTCTACTAAACTATATACTAATAATCTTTCTAAAATAATTGCTAAAATATTTTATTGTAGGAAAAGTGTTTCACTCACACTTTCATTTCAAAGAAGGTCTCTCTCTAAAACATGTGTTTATTTATCATCAAATTTGAAAATTACAATATGTGTATGCCTCTATATATAGGAACAAAACAAGAGGAGCACAGGTCTAGCACATGGCTTTTAAAAACACAATTAGCCATGTGACTTAATTAAAACTCACATGATTATTTTTACCAACTAAAAGAGTCCTCGACTCGAGAAAGAAATAAGAAAAGTTTTTCAACTGATAGAATTGAGTGAGGCCGAAGCTAACTCCACAAGTCTGCATAATAACTATATTTTTACGGCTATAATTTATAAATAATTTATAAATAACCTAAAATTTATTATATTTTATAACAAATAATAAATAATTTAAAACTAAATCATCATATTGATAAATAGTTGCTAAGCATAAAATTTGAAGTTGACTTGATTTGAAATCTATTTATGAAACACGTCCAATCATGCCAATGTACACTTCTAGTAGAATTAAGGGCATTACTATTTGTCGCCACCCTTTTCATTTTATCGCCACCCCTCCTAATGAAATTACGAATTTGCCTCTGAACTTTAAAAATTTACAAATATGCCATTGGAGTTAATAACTTTTCATTTTCATTTTTTTTAATTTTTTTTATTATTTTTATTTATATTATTATTGTTATTATAATTATTATTATTTTTGTTATTATTATTATTATTAAACCACAATAATAATAATAATAATAATAACAAAAATAATTATAATTATAATAACAATAATAATAAAAAAATTTTAAAAAACAAAAACAAAATTTAAAAAAAAAAAAACAGTCGCACAAAACGTGCGACTCAACCTAGGTCGAGTCGCACGTTTTGTGCGACTGGTTTTTTTTTTCTTTTTTTAAAATTTTTTTTTTTTTTGAATTTCGACTTATAAAATTTCTTTTGTTTAATTAATTCATTTTTTAAGTTATTATTATTATTATTATTATTATTATTATTATTATTATTATTATTATTATTATTGTGGTTTAATAATAATAATAATAATTATTATTATTATTATTATAATAACAATAATAATAAAAATTTAAAAAAAAAAAATTTAAATGAGGTGTATATTTCTAAATGAGGTGGAATAGTTGTCCACGTAGGACGGTGTGGTCGGCTTGAAGTCATCAATCTTACTGGGGCCGTAAACAATATTACCGCCATATTCATTTGGGTTAATAACATTTAAAAATATAAATTAAATATAATAATTAAAACAAAAATAATAATTTAATAATAATAATAATAATAACAACCACAATAATAATAATAATAATAATAATAATAATAATAATAATAATAATAATAATAATAATAATAACAAAAATAATAATAATAACATTTAAAAATATAAATTAAATATAATAATTAAAACAAAAATAATAATTTAATAATAATAATAATAACAACCACAATAATAATAATAATAATAATAATAATAATAATAATAATAATAATAATAATAATAATAAATAATAATAATAATAATAATAATAATAATAATAATAATAATAACTTAAAAAATGAATTAATTAAACAAAAGAAATTTTATAAGTCAAAATTATAAAAAAAAATTTTTTTTTTTTAATTTTATTTTTGTTTTTTATAAAATTTTTATTATTATTGTTATTATTATTATTGTGGTTTAATAATAATAATAATAATAATAATAATAACAAAAATAATTATTATTATAATAACAATAATAATATAAATAAAAATAATTAAAAAAAATTAAAAAAAATGAAAATGAAAAGTTATTAACTCCAATGGCATATTTGTAAATTTTTAAAGTTCAGGGGCAAATTCGTAATTTCATTAGGAGAGGGGGGTTGCGATAAAATGAAAAGAGTGGCGACAAATAAGAATCGGGAGAATTAATACCGCTATAATTTATAAATAAATGATAAATAACTTAAAATTTTTTATATATTTAGAGATATTGAGGTTTAAAATTTGAAATGAAAACCATGTAGAAAGTAAATGGGAAAAACAAAGAAACAGAAGGAGTACTTGCTACTAAGTGTAACTTGTTGTGTGACAAAATGTCACTATCAGTAGCAAGTATTATAGAACAGAGGAAGTAGTTAATAGTCGGTCTCCTGAGAGACATCTCTCAAGCTGAACCCATTAAAGTCTAATGCGTAGTTACGTAATCCTTAATTTATATTTACTGTTTTCTAAATACCTACTTATAATATCCTTAATACCTACTTACAGTATCCTTAAATGTCTACTTATAGCATTTTTAAATATCTACTTACAGTATCCTTGCTTACATCATCCATAATATTTATTTGTCGTATCCTTAATGCCTACTTACAATATTCTTAATCACACCAAGTAAGCGTGTAATACTTATAATATCTTAATGTCTACTTATAATATACTTAATGTCTACCTAGTAACTTACTCCATATTTTTTCCTTAATGAACCAAGCCAATTATAGATAATCTCTTAAAGAGACCGTCTCTTACAAAAATTTGTGTATAACTAGTTATTTAGAAATAATATTATATTTATGTTCACTTTTGATTCAAATCATACTTTCTATTTATATCTAAATAAACAAATAAAATAACATGCTAACTTTATTTAATGAGTTAATGACCTTTAACTCTCTTTTATCACCGATTAAATTTTAAGGAACATAGATCGAAGAATATTATTTGTTTGAGCAATTTAAAATGTACATGTTTGTATTGAAGCTATAAATATTCAAGGAAAAATAAAAATCAAATTATATGAATAAGAGTAAGTAAAGATGAATTTGAAAGGAAAAATGAAAGATAAAAATTATAATAGTGTGAGGTTTATGAAGGAAAAGGGATATAATTAACATTAATTTGGGGAGAATAGCGGAAATATTTTTCCTCCATCACACTAGGGTAACACATTTGACTAGTTCTTCTATTTCTTATTCTCCATCTCCATTACTTTACAACTATTTCTATTAACTTTGACAATAATAATATTCTTTTAATTTTCTATTCTAATAGTCTCTATCCAATATTTTTACCTACATTTTTTATTGAAAAATTACCTAGAATAATTCAATTTTTTCATGATTTTCCTACAATAATCCCACCCATTGATTTTCCTAGAGTAAATCTGGTAACTTGATGACTTGTTATAGCAAGTTTTATTTTTTTAAAAAAAATAAATAAAAATAAAATGTCGAAGAAATGTTAAAAAAATATTGAAAAAAAATTTCTAATTTTTTTAATTATTTAAAATTTTTTATGTAAATTTTTAACTTTTTTCTCTAACTATACATTATTTTTCAGTTTTCTTTTCTGGTAGAATTACCTACTATAGTAGCTTATTGAGTTATCCAAGTTTATTCTAAGAAAATAACTATTAAGTTAGGATCATTTATGGTTAATTAATAGGTGAAAGTATTGTAGGAAAATCATAATAATATTAAATTATTCTAGACAATTTTTTTTAATTTAGAATGTCTCAAAATTTTAGTTATTTTCTTTTTGAATATGTACTCCTCCTTCTATTTACCATTAAAGCACATCTTCAACCACTCACTCTACTTATTTTCTCTCTAATAAACTAAACTATTGTATAATTACAAACAACCAAAAAACACTATTCTTAAAAAAACGTAACAAAACACAAATTAGACTATAATTTTAGAAAAAGGAGTATTTTCTTATCTTTATCAATATTTACAGCAGACGGAAAAAAACAAACATAAAACGACAAAACCCTCGTGTAAGTGTGTAGGAATATACCAGTATTATCATTATCACTGATTCTAATCAAGAAAACTTTACATGTGAAACGTTGAAGGTTGTCTTTAATAATGATAAGAAATCCCCAAAAAGGAGTAATCTTTATCTATATTTTCAGTATCTACATCTTCCCTTGTGTCATCTCTTTGTCTGTCTTTGTTTTACAGCTTTCCTTCTGTCGTGGCGTTTTAGAGTGACTCAATTACTCTCCTAAAAGCCAATTCTTCATACTTGTCCTCCTCTCACAGTCCCCACTCATCATCAAATTCTTACCTGCTACTCCTACTTGTAAGTGTAAACCCTCAATTACAGTTTTTTGATCAATTTTTCATTTGGGTATTTCTATTTTTGGCAGTTTGGCACTTAGTATCTTATCTTGTATTATTTGTTTTCTGGGTTTTACTTGTTGGGTTTTAATCTTTAGCTGATTTTCTAATTGGGTTTTTGGTTACTGTTGATGGGTTGTCTATCTTTTGGTGAATTTTTTCTATTTTTAGTAGTTTGACACTTATTTTACTTGTAAATTTCCACTGTTTAGCTGATTTCCTCTTTGGGTTGTTGTTTACTGTTGATGGGTTATCATTCTTTTGGTGAATTATCCAGATTTTGGGTTAAAATTGTCTTCAGGATCTGTATGGTTCAAGGTTTTTCATTTGGTAGTTGGTTATGCTGCATCTTTTGGTTTGTTTATACAGTCTTCTCTGCTGTTTTCCCCAAATTTACTTGTTCTTCTGGGGATATTGGAATATGGTACTTGTTTTTGAAGTTCTTTGTAATTAATTTCAAGTCTAAAACCAGATTTATATAGTGGGAAGACACTATCATTTCAAGGCTAAACCAGATTCATGTACCGAGTTCCTTTCTCTTTTGATGGCAACATTGCTAAACCATATATGGTATACATGGATTGGGAACGTTAGGATAAACGGAGGAGGATTTCGTTGCTACTGTATACTAGGAGCTATGTTACTTGGACTCGAGTACTAATGTCGGATACTGGTATGGGTCCAAGTGTCGGATACGTCTAAATATTCAATTTTACGCCTAAAATGAAGTGTCTAAATGCCACAACAATGTCCAAGCATCAAGAATTGGACACGGGTACGTGAAGCAAAATGAAGAGTCCGAGTAACATAGACCAGGAATTGACTCACATACTTCACCTTAACACTATGTTTGGAAATCAAAGGAAAGGAAGGGGAGGGAAATGTTGGGAATTAGGATTGCATTTTTTCTCATTTGGTACCAATAGGGAAAGGGATGGTAATGGAAGGAAGGGAATTGGAAGGTGGATTTCCTTTACATTTTAAAACGACGCATCCCAACATCGGAAAGATATGCGAGGAAAATACACCAATCTTCCCTCCCTTTCTTCTTTCTCCTATCTTCTCCTACCCTTCCTTCCTATCGAAAATAACATTTGTTATTATAAGGATAAGTAGCACACATCCAACTTTTCAAACATTGCATATTAGGGTAATCACATGTTATATTCTTGGGAGATCTCAAAGTGCATTGCACATTGTAAAAACAAGGCCGCATCACATCGCGTCGGCCGTGTTGTAAAGGTTTTTAAAAACAACGAATCAATATTTCTACATTGTAAAGGCATAAAAAACCGCATTTTGGGTTGTATCAAGGGATATCTTTTAGTTTCGGCCGATATTTAAACATTACGATAAATGCATCACTTTACTGTATCACCGTTTCGTTCCCGCAATCGCAACCGTGAACTCTATGGTGCATTGGTATTCTGGGAGAAACACACCCATTCACATGTACATAGGCAGAATAGTATGTAATCCTAAACACTGTTACTCTGACACTTGACTCACCCTTTGTGTCTGTTGTCGACACGAAGTGAATCTGGATCGGACATTCCAAAATTGCAGGAAGACACAAATTCAGATGTATTATTGCATGCTCAATGCTCTGATACTTGACAGCATTCCATAAAGAGTGAGTTACCTAAATTTTAATCATTATGTAGTTCCCAAGAGTAGAGTACTTAAGAGTAGTGTAAAAATTGAAGTTTGTGACATACAAAACTGTGTTTCTCTTAATATATGAAAAAGTCTCCTGTCAATTGTATTCTGCACAGTTTTAGTTATATTGGTGGTATTTTCTTAGTTATGGCTGTTTTTTTATTTTGCAGGAAAGCAAAACCAACCAAAGTCCAGCTGCACGAAATAATGAGTGCTACTAAGGTTAAGCGTGTGGTAGGGAAATATGAGTTGGGGAGGACAATTGGTGAAGGAACATTCGCCAAAGTGAAATTTGCACGAAATTCTCAAACCGGGGATCCAGTGGCTATCAAAATTCTTGACAAAGAGAAAGTTCTTAGGCACAAGATGGCTGAACAGGTTTTAGTTTGCTTGCTTATCTTCTCTTTTCAGTTTTTCCCAATCTCTTAATCTATCCAGCAACACACTACCCTACAATGCTATTAAGTGACTTCCATCCCACCTAGGTGGGTTTTGGGGGCCGAACGCACGCTACCTTATCTTGTTAAAATAAGGAGTTTATTTCAACTAACTCTTGATATCCTGAATAAATATGTAGTGCATATGACTTAACAAGTCATTTTATTGTAGTTCTATAATTTGAAGCCAAAAAACTATGTTTTGTGGGTCGAATGCACGCTAACTTATCCTGTTAAAACAAGGAGATTATTTTCAGTTAACTTTTGATAGGCTACATATGTGCAACTTCACATGAATAAGTAGTGCATATGACTTAACAAGTCATTTTATTGTTGTTCATTGTAATTTGAAGCCAAAATACTATACATTTTTGACTCCTTGGGTGACACCCTCATAATTCTGTCCACTTTTCAAAACCAATTTATGAAGAAAAAACTCATGAATCAAGCCCCAATCATAGGAGTGTTATCTGAAATAAATATAAAATTAAATGAACTTTAAAATAACTTAAATTGAAATAGTTTAGACCATTATTTTAATATGGTAATTGTAAGTGATTTCTAGGTGAACCTCATTTCGTGGTCCTAATCGATCATTAATTTGTAAAACAAGAATCCAAGAAAACAAGTGAGAAAAACTCTCAAAATAAGATTATTGAGTCATTTCAACTCTATTTCGTAAAATATTTAAGTTCGAATACAATTTAAGGAAACTATATAATTGGGTTGAAAATCATTTTGTACACACAAGGTAATATCATACAAAGAACTTAATTTAGTCTTAAATCTAATATTGACTAACCATTATTCAATTATTAATTTGAGGGAACAAAAACGCAAGTAAGCTAGGGCATACCTACCTGTTCTCAAATAAAAGTATGGCCAAAAGAGTAGTCTCAGGTAACTCTAGTGTACGCATCTCTCCTTCTTGGATCACAACAAATTACTAGCTGTACTAACCTAAACCTTTTGGCTTTATTTTTCCTCGTGTTTCACTTTAAGTTTTTAATATTTTAATATTTAGCCGTTAAACACAATCATGTAATCAAGCTCATTTAATATTTTTAATTATAATTTTCCATTAAGTACATATCTCAAAATATTAAATTCTAGTCTTAATTGTCAAATTATCATCTTGACATCCATATTTTTCAATCGCAATAGTAAATAAGAATATAAATATTTCTCGTCCAAATTAAACCACATTTTAGATATAAATAAAAATAGGAATTATAAATCATTTGTAGTAACAAGTAGTACTAGATAATAAATATAGCATAACCTAAATGGTAATTAAGTACATCATATTATAGTAATAAAATCATACATCACAATTATGCATATTAGCACATAACAATCATGTAATACTAACAAGATAACCCTAATTAGATAGACATTAAGAATTACGTTTGAAAGCGAACCTAGAAATATTAAATGTATGCTCTTAGAATATGTGGTCTATAAATTCAAAGTTTGAATTTCTTGTAATCTTGTAGGTTAAATTTGGTTGTAAAGAATTAGATGAAGAAAAGGAGAAAAAGTAACAGATAGTATAAGAATGATAGGAAAATAAAAATGGTATGAGGAATGATAGTGAAAATACTTATTTATTTATAAGATGAATAAAACAAAAGTTGAATAAGAAATAGTCGAGGAAAGTTAAAACAAAAGTTGAATAAGAAATAGTTGAGGAAAGTTAAGAAGGGTATATTATAGTTGACTAAAGTTAAGAATCGTGTAGAGGGTGAATTTAAAACCAATTTATCGAAGTAAAGATTGGTGAAATGGGGTGGTTTTAAAATCAGATTTCCTTTACATTTTATTTAATAGATGAATAAATTAATTTTATTTTAAAATTTCGAAATATTACACCTTCAAGAATGGACACAAAAATGTTTTGCCCACTTGGCTTTTATTCTCTGTTATTTTACTTTTATTTTTAATTGAATGGGCCGTTGAATCATATGAAATGTCTATTCCAATTCATCTTCAACATGTACCTCCTCCTTCCACCTTTGAAATAACCCGTGATGTAATTCGTCTTGGTACGTGGGATGGAAACGAAAACGTCTTAGAGTGACTCAAGAACGACAAGATATAAGGGAACGTTATGTATAAATTTGAAGTTAGTATCAAAAGAAAATGAAATTAATTTTTGTGCTTAAATTTTGTTTTTTAACATATTTTTTCAGGTTTTAAGATTTATCTATTTGATTTCCTTCCTTTTTCGTCCTTGAAACTATAAATGGAAATTGGGATGACACTTTGAATAATTAGGGGTGGGTTTCGTTAGTGATCTGGGACGGGTGTTTTAGAGACACGAAACGTGGAAACGTTCCACATTCCATGTTTCTTTAATCTAAATTGCTTTTGTTGGGATTTTTCATGTAAGGTGACTACTTGTTTTAATACTTCCTCCGCACCTTTTACTTAAATCATTTATCCCAAAAGGCTTGCATGTTCACAAGTAAGATGGTATCATGGTACAAGTAAAAAGATACAAAGGAAGTATAACATTATGATTGGTAATGGCATCTTGTGGCATGAATATTTTTGCCTCTTTTCAATTCCATTCATTGTCTTAATATGTTTTCAGTGAGATAGAAAAACACAAGAGAGTAGAAAATTCAGAATGTATTTGGTTGACAACATCATAGGAAGTATAATTTCTCTTAAAAGTTGTTCTTCACACAAGATAGAGGAAGTTGCTTATGCTGTCTTCTTTGATAAGTAGAACATCTCACAATGTAGTTGGAGTCGGGCTAGGAAATGATGCTTTTAAAGATCCATATGTTTGAGCTTTACATCCAACCCATGATCAAGTATTGTGTTGTAAATTGCAGATAAGGAGGGAAGTAGCAACAATGAAACGAATAAAACATCCAAATGTAATTCGTCTGTTTGAGGTCCTTCTCTGTCTTTCTCTATTAAAATTGTTAAACTCCTTCATGCATGTAATGTTTCTATGGTTTTAGAGGAATTTCAATTTTGATAAAGGAACGTTGTTCTGTTATAGTCCTAAAAAATCTTATTAGTCTCTTTGCCTTTGGTAGATGTCTAATGGTAATTACTAGACTACAGTCGGACAACATCTTTGAACTTAAAATGTATGTCTAACAAAATAAAATACTTTCAGCGGTAGTGAGTATTAGCTTTTTGTTCCTTGGGAAAGAGCAGGTCAATTTTTTTGTTGTACCCTTTTCTAATGGTTTTGGATACTTAAAATTTCCTATTGGTTTGGTAATGTGGTCTTTGAAGATGCCATGAGTAGAGTGGTACGTGATATATTGCATATCTTGAATGAATAATATTTGGAAGTTCAATTTTAGATGGGGTTTAACAAATAACCATGAAAGTAAGAAAATAGGAACAATTCCATAATTAATTAGTCCATAAACTTACCGTTTAAGTGAACATTAATCACATAAATGACAAAAACAATGCAATACCTCAAAGTTGTTTAAGTGGCTCCCATGTAGGTGGGATAAGATGTGTGTAACCTTACCCTTGTAAAAACAAGGAGATTGCTTCCATTGACCCTTAATTGCCAAACACCGTCACCAGTCTCACTTAAGTTACAAGTGTAGAAATTTTGATGACCCATTTTGTCCTACTCTGTCATAATCAAAATAAAGAACATTTATTGCACACAACATCTCATTTCTCCAATGCAATAAGTGACTCTCGAGTTCTGCCCAAGCAGGTTTGAGGGAATTGTATTTGTGTAATTGTAGCCTTGTACTAATAAAGAAAAATAATCACATCAACGTCACCAATGCTTGAGCCTTAATCCCAAAAGATTGGGGTCGGCTACATGATCCCATATATTAGTTCCAATGGTCGTCCACATGGATTTGATTTTTGGCTCATGATCATGGGATGTGACTAAGTTTTACTAAGCTGGTTGTCACTAACCTACCACTCACTCTTCTCCTTAAACCGAGCATGGGACCGGAAATAAGCAACAAGCTCTCACAAGCGGAGTTTAAGAATTATAGTCACATAAATAGCTAAAAAAGTACTACGATGAATGCTAGTTTCAGTCTTGTTTCTGCTTTTATTATCCTGTAATAGCAACAGATGATGTGGCATTAGTATTTATTTCTCAGACATTTCTGTTCCATTAACATATTCATTCCCTAGGTGATGGGAAGCAAGACAAAAATCTACATTGTTCTGGAGTACGTGACAGGAGGGGAGCTTTTTGACAAGATTGTAAGTCTTTCTGAATATTCAAGACTGTTTTTTGACTGAAACTAACTGTGTTGTGTTAATTTCTAGTTGGTTGATTTCATATATTGACATTACCATTTGAAGTTACTCGAAGTCTTGAACATTTTACCATATTAGGCTTGTATTGTATTATAACTAAAATTTAAGTTCTGTTTTGACTGCCGAAGGTACACCATGGACGAATGATGGAAGATGAAGCAAGGAAGTATTTTCAGCAGCTAATAAATGCTGTCGATTATTGTCACAGCAGGGGTGTGTACCATAGAGACTTAAAGGTGTGATACTATGATGTAAAGTTTTTGAAACTTTGAGATAATGTGAACTAGTATCTGGACAATTGAAACGAAATGTTGCTCTTGTTAGTTCAGACCTATGTTACTTGGACTCGGTTACTGATGTCGGATACTGGTACGTGTCCAAGTGTCGGATACACCTAAATAATCAATTTTACGCCTAAAATGAAGTGTCTAAGCGCCATACCGATGCCCGAGCATTTAAGGATTGGACACGGGTATGTGAAGCAAAATGAAGAGTCTAAGTAACATAGGTTCAGACATAAGTTATTTGCATTGTAGAACAATGGGCAATTATGCTAAGAAAGTAAGGGGCCGAAGGGGAAGGGAAGAAGGGTGGAGGGTAAGGTTACATCTGAAACTCTGACCGGGGTATTTATTATTTTCCACACCCTTTCCATCTATAAAATAATTGGTGTTTTATTTTGAAGTTTTAGAATTCATTTATGCGATGTTCTGTCAATATAGTAGCCCCCTGAGATTCATCTTAAGTGTAATTCCGAAGTTCTGACTTCTGTCTAAAGTTGCAATTTCTTTTTTGGATCAAACTTCACTTACTGACGACATTTTCCTAGTTTTCTTTTCAATTCTCTTCCCTTGATGGTTATTGATATGTCAAATTTTGTTATCTTCGTATTTTTGTTCACAGCCAGAAAATTTGTTGCTAGATGCCAGTGGGAATCTCAAGGTTTCTGACTTTGGCTTGAGTGCAATCTCTCAGCAAATCGAGGTACCCAAATTAATTTTAGCCCATTAAATTATATTTTTATGAATTGGCTTATAAGTGACCATCTTATCAGGATCCCAAGAGAAGGTTTGAAAGAAATACATCACTTTTTTTTTATTTATTTTTGAAAAAATATACATTACTGATATTAGCAAAACTCTGGGATTTACTCCAATTGACTAAACAATTATTGCCATAATGTAGACTTCTTTAAGGCTACGTCATACGCATAAGGTGTTGAGTTATTGGCGTAGTTTTTTTAGTAAATGTTCTCTTTGTTTTCGCAGGATGACGGACTTCTTCATACAACTTGTGGTACGCCAAATTATGTTGCTCCAGAGGTAACTAGCATAATTAGGCAAATTTTTGTGCTGCTTACCGTTATTCTTTTCTAGTTGTTTACTTCTTTTTTCCATTCCTATAAATTATAGGTCCTGAACGACAGAGGCTACGATGGGGCGACAGCAGACTTGTGGTCGTGCGGCGTCATCCTATTTGTATTGCTCGCAGGTTACTTGCCTTTTGATGACTCTAATCTTATGAACCTATATAAAAAAGTGAGCAAGTTTATTTATTTTTATCTTCCCAGTTTCCTACTTGTGAGAGTCTTGTAACTTAATAATATCTTAAAATTTGTAGATCTCAGTGGCCGAGTTTACCTGTCCACCTTGGATGTCCTTCAGCGCAAAGAAATTTATTACTCGGATCTTAGATCCCAATCCTATGACGGTGAGCTTCTAAATGTGTGCTATTCCTATCAACTTAATCCTCTGTGTGTCTTATGGAATCATTCAATCTTCTTAAGATTTTATTGTTTGTTGAGGTTTTTCTATTTCTGTATTTGAAGTTCTTTAAGTTGTTGAAAATACTTCACATGTGAGGAAAATCCTACATCGCTAAAAGAGTGGGTTGTAGACTTGTATATAATATTTGATGGGTGAATGTCCTAAATCATATGGTTTTGGGAAAGAGTAAACCTCATCAAGTGTGTATCCATTCCAAGTCAACGCTCATTACCCGTGGGTTTGTGGGCCCAAGCCTACGGATGCCCCGTGGGTGTATCCACACGAGTGGGCCAATGGGGTGATTATGTGACGAATTGTCACAACCTAAGATAAGTTATATACCTAACTTATATTATGCAGTTGAGTTTTTCTTAATATGCTTTAACGGGCCATTTGTGTAGAAAATGATAACTTTTTGATACTTGCTCTCTCCTCTCTCTAGTTGAAGTTTACTTGAGGATCAAAATTACTCCCTCTGTCCCCGTGAGTTTGCCAACATTTCTATTTTGGTTTGTCCCTTTTACTTTGAATCATTTCTAGTTTAGGTAATGTTCCCACCACTTTCTTTGATTCTTATCCACACATTTGTTCTCATTTTCTCTCACTCTATTCTTATCCATACAATTTAATAGTCCCTACCATTTCTTGATCTTAATTCCATTATTCCATGTCGCAAATTATAGGGAATGAGGGAATAATCCCTTAATGCAAACTTGTTAAATTTATATTGGCCGGACTTAAAACCATAGTAGAGCTCAATTTTCTGTTGTTACTAGTTATTATGGTCTAAATTTTTAATTTTCTTGCTTGCAAGTGGTGATGGACTATGTATGATCCAAATCCTATATATACACACATGCGCTCGCGCGCGCACACACACATATATATATAGGAAGAAGTTCAAGTGAAAACCATCCATAAGAACCGTAAGAACCAATCTATCTGACAAAAAAGTGTTACTTTTCTGTTCAAAAGATGTATTTTTATGCAAAAAAGTGTTACTTTTGTTTAAAAAACAGATGATATTTTTCCTCAAAAAAGTGTTACTTTCAGAAAAAATTTTTGAACAAAACTTACAAAAAGGTATTACTTTTTACATAAAAAAGTGTTGCTTTTCGGAAAAAACATGTTACTTTGTATTATTTTTTTTTGAAAGTAACACAATTTTGCTAAAAGGTATCAACTTTTTTTTAGAAAAAAAGTAACATTTTTTTGCCCAAAAGTAACACATTTTTCCGTAAAAAGTAACACGTTTTTATTAGGTTGATTGGTTCTCATATAAGCTTGGTTCTCACTGGAACTTGTACCTATATATATATATAATATATATATATATATATATATATATATATATATATAATATTATTTCTTTTCGTTTATATGTGCTCACTGAACGAATAGTACCCTCATCTTTTATATTCTGTTACAGCGCTTAACTATCCCTGAAATTCTAGAGGATGAGTGGTTCAAAGTAGATTATAAACCTTCTGTATTCGATGATAAAGATGATACTAGCTTGGATGATGTAGATGCAGTTTTCCAAGACTCAGAAGTAAGTTCCTGATTTAGTAGTGCATGTTGTTGGCGTGATGGGTTTTGATATGTTACTGGCGTCTCTACAGGAACACCATGTGACTGAAAGGAGAGAACAGCCGACTGCCATGAATGCATTTGATTTGATTGCTATGTCAAAAGGGCTAAACCTAGGAAATCTTTTTGATACAGAACAGGTTTAACCCCTAATCTGGCCTTTTATTATTACTTCATACGCATTACTGTGGCCGATGGTACTTTTTAAATGCTGAGTCTCATTCCTCTAGAAGTAATTTTTTTAGCGATTTTCTTAAGGTATGATGGGGTTGTGGGGGAAAATTGGCGAATCATTTTTACCTCCTAAATACTTAAGAAACATATGTAAATCTTTGCACATTGATTGCGGTCCTGCGGATACAACTTGCTGTAAAACATAAGACGAGAATAATGTTTTGAGTGTTTTTTACTTATGAACGAAGCCTATGAACATAATTCGGTAGTTAGTTCGCCTTTTAAATTCGCTATTCGCTCAAAATAGCCAAAAAGAACCGTAATTCACTTTTTTCGATTTGCAAGGCAATTAGCGAATCATGTGACACTAAGAGGATCAAATATTGACAAATGATTTTAAGACCTTTTGCCCTTTTAATGACCAGTTGTTTCATATCATAACCTTCTACCATCTGCTCATCTTATAATACTTGAGTATGTTACGTGTCGTTCAACGTTTGAGGCTTGTTAATTTCAGGGCCAGGCATATGTTGCAAATGCTCAAACCTTCCATGTTTACCATTTGAAGTCGGGTAATTGTAATAATGCTTTTCTGATAAGGAGATATTACAAGTCAAATCTATGAATTTGTATATGGTCGTATTTAGGAGAGTTAAACAATCTAGTCTGATGTCCGTTGAAGACTTTCTATTATATTGTTGTAGAAGTCGGTTTCATGAGCTTGAAGCGATCACACTTCATTTTGATTTCTTGTATCTTTTTATTTTTTCCAATAAACTTCCCTCGTCAATGTTAGAGTATATAACATATCTTGGGGCCTCAAACTATCAGCTTAAGCTTTTGGTTGACTTGGTTCCTTTACATGGTATCAGAAGCTAACATGAAATGAAGTCACAGGTTCAAATCTCAATCACCCCTCATTTAAAGTGGAATATTAAGTGTCCAGGCATGAGGAGGGTCTGTGATGCATCCACACTTCTAGCCCAAAGAGCTCTCGTGTGAGGGAACGTGTTAGAGTATAAAACATATCTTGGGGCCTCAATCATCTGTTTAAGCTTTTGGTTGAGTTGGTTCCTTGACAGTTAAGTTGCTTTGTTGGTTTTGTATGCTTGAATCCGTCTGCCTTCCACATTTTGTGTCCTCCTAGAGGTGCTTGTTCACACGTTTTGAAGTTTTTCTCAATGAACTATTCTAATTTCACCGTTTTCAATCAGACTTTTAAAAGGGAAACAAGATTCACGTCTAAGTGCCCTCCCAATGAAATCATAAAAAAGATCGAAGAAGCTGCAAAACCGCTGGGATTTGATGTGCACAAGAAAAATTACAAGGTAAAAAATGTGCATATGAATTTCTTGATTCTAGCAGCATGGAGACGAATGTGCGGATTTGATAAAAAAATTTGCAATTTGTTTTAGATGAGGCTTGAAAATTCAAAAGCTGGTCGGAAGGGAAACCTCAATGTGGCTACGGAGGTAGTGAAAATGGAATTTGAGTACTATTGACATAACATAATCTTATCTGCAATTCTGCATGAATCATTTTCCGTATTTCTGAATTATGATCATTCACTCTTTTAGGTACTGCAAGTCGCCCCATCGCTTCATCTGGTCGAGGTTAGGAAAGCCAAGGGTGATACTTTAGAATTCCACAAGGTACGATCTTTAAACGCGTACTTTTATTTCCTTTAGCGTCCTAGCGGCATGACACCATTTTATACTACCTCAACAAGATTTTCAGATTCTGTCAAATTTGCATTAAAATTGGTAACTTGGAACTTAATATTTTGAATCGAAAAGAGTAGCTAAAGTGACACTTATTGGGCGTTCGGTTATTAGTTTTAAATGGTAGTAATAGAAAGAAAGTTAGTTTAAATTTTCATGAAATGTGTTATGTCATTTCCAAGGTAGTGTTTTTCTTCGTAATTTTTCATTACCATCTGATATCACCTTTTGTCTTTTTCAAGCGGTAATTAGATGAAAATGAATTTTGTGAAGAAAAAAATGAAGAGTAGGGACAAGTTTGATTATAAACTTTGTTAAATGGTTTTCTAGCTAAATTGCATTAATTTTCAGTACCATTTCTACTATTTAATATCAGTAACTAAACGGGCCGTTAGTTTTGATAATAGGGAGTATTAATTCATTGATAGGAAATATCATAAATTGTGTTTGTATTGGTTTCCTTATTCATTGTTACTTTGTTTTAGTTCTATAAAAAGCTTTCGAGTTCATTGGAGGATGTTGTTTGGAAAACGGAGGAAGACATGCAAAAAGCAGACAAATAATGAAGCGTTGTCACGCTTAAGTTTGTCCAACGTCGCAATCAGTCGCCTCTGGTGGCGGTTCTCATGGCTTGTTTCACGTGGTGTTCCTATTGTGTTATTAATAAACCCCCTCATGTTCAAGTTTTCCCGATGTTTCTTTTGTGTCTATGAGTTCGTGCAGTTTACCAGAGTTGAGTTTAGCGAGGATTTGTTTATTGTATCGGAAAGCATTTGAGGTGTACAGTGATTTGAAGCTATATACGCTACCCTTGTAAAGATAAGAACAATGAACATATTAGTGAGTAGTGACAATGTGAAACACCGGAGAAGTTCTTTTTAACCTTAGATCTTTGTTGGAGCCCTTTTCTTTTCTCTTCGAAACCAAGGAAAAGAAGTGAACGAGTTTCGGCTGCTGTTTTTTATACTATACACTGTGCTTTGTTTGAATCGGGTCAGATCAGGTCGGGTTTTATATGCTTGACATATTAAAATTGTTAGTTAAAATGGTTATCGCTTCCATTTTCAAACTAATCGCTAAAACGTTTGCTACGCCATCAATATGCCGGACATTTGTTTATATATATCAATTTAAATCACTGACGTTTTTACTTCTTAAAATAGAATTATTGAGAATGATATTGGGGTTTTCGGGGAATATTGATCATACATTATATGTATGACTTTATCTCATACACGTATTATATGTGTTCTTTATAATGGCCACAAGAAATTAAATAATGAGATAAAATAAAAAAATTATACAAGATATTTCTATTCGAAACAAACCTCAAAAAAATTTAATTAGATTTAACTTAGAAATTAATTATCATTTTATTCATTAATAAATTGAGTAATTGACATTTTAAAATGCATGATATAGAAAAGTTAGCTAAAAGAATGATCAAATAATTTGTTTAATCCATTTTAGTTATTGATTTATTTAAAAAAATTATCAATAATTTTTGATATATTAATATAGAAGTTTAAATGTATATAAAGTATTATGTCGTAGATACATAAGAAAAGTACGAGTTAGGAAGGGTGGAAAATTGTAATGGCTAGATTCAAGATGATAGGGCTAAAGATTTGTAATTCTTTAATTTTAAATTGAAACAAATTATATTAAATTGACTCATTAATCTTGTGCACTTTATATTTACATGATGAAATTGTAGATGATGCTAATTACCTGGTGTCGACTTGAACCAACTTCCTTATTATCACTAATAAGAATAATATTTCGTATATCTAAGCTTTTAAACCCTGCCAAGGTGAGTGTCATTAATAGCGTGTGGGTAATGAAATGCGATGTTGGCTTGAACTAAGGCATATGTCCGTACATTATTCTCAACAGCCCCTATTGCTACACAAAACTTGTAAAACAAAAAGCAAAGACGTCAAAAAATGATGGACTCAATCATGATAATATCAGCCATAATGAAGTCAAGTGGTTTGATACATACCCAAAAGTATGCAGATCAAGAATATCGTTTTGGGGAAGGAAAGTAAAGAAAAAACGAACAATTCTCAATCTTAAAAAGACAATAAATGATCGAAACGGATTTGGATTTTGGCATCGTCCGCCATTCCTCAATCCTTATATCTTCCAAGGCTGCCAGGGGAGAAGCACAGAAACCACTAATTGGAGGTTATCACGTTTGTGTGTGCATCACGCCTCCAATAGCCCACAAGCGCCATATTATGCAAAGCAAAAAAATAAAGAACCAACTCATCTTTTCTACTTCATAGCTAAACGAAACGACCCCAAGCGGTCATTCATGATGAGTAATCAAGGCTATTCACTGCAGAAAACGAGTATATAAATTAACATTCGTTATTTTTTAACCAAAAAATCAACAAAAGACAATGTGCACATATGGATCATAAACCAACCAACCTCTGCTTCTTCACCAGCATGAGCTTTTGCAGCAGCATCTGCCTTCTGAATCTCATCTGTTTCAGGGTGAGAACAGCAAAGACATTATAATATTGAACCGCCTGACAGTTAAAAATGATAAAATTAGTAGAGTATGTTCTTCCCAGCTTATTTGCAGTTCAATTTAGGAATGCTATCAATTTCTTTCTCACATTCCACTAAATGAGTTCAATTTACCCAATCTTTTGGGATTAAGGTTCGAGAATGTTGTTGGTGTTGTTATAAGTTCAATTTAGTTCTAACAAGTTCATTTATAAAAGTCAGTTCATTATAGTTCTAATAAGTTAAAATGACCACGTCTCAAGTCATGAATCAGATACAAGATAGTTTGACCGTACATAAGATTGACAAACTCATGAGTCATGACGCTAGTAATTTAAGAAAAGAACAGGTACCAAGAACTGGACAGCAGAAAGCATGGCGATACAATATGTTGGACTTTTAGAAATAATCATAGTAATAAGATTGACAACTCCTAATCCATCTTATTACTATGATCATTTCTAAAAGTCCAACATATTGATTCATATAGTAGCAATTAGCATTGGTCTAACGGTCGTTCGATAAAAATTTTCCTTTAAAACATTTCCGTGAATCAAGTATGTTTTGTGTTTTATATCAATCAAAAACTTCAAGCATCCAATTAAAATATTTCAGTGAATAAAGTCTTTTACGATTTAATGTCCATTTTCATCAATCTATTATCCAATTCCACAAGCCTAAAATGTTTAGAAATAAAAGAAACCCGTTAATGAAAGAAACTCGGACCAAGAAATATGATAATCCAGATCTAAATTCTATGAGACAGATGGAGCTTGATCCCCCTTTGTTTCCTTTAGAGAAAGGGGTTGGAAGTTGAATTTGTGAAACTGAAGCAGAGGATCTGAATAATGAACCATTGTTCTTAATTACAGGGGATAGCCCTAGCTTATGGTGAGAAGGGCTTATGAATTAGTGCTACAGATCTAAGTTGTCTACTATGTGCAGACTTCAGGAAATTTGATAAACAAGGAGCAGACAAACCTAACACAATCAAAACAACATCTCATATCCCAATGTCCTTTAAGTGCCTTCCACCTAAGGTGAGGTTTGAGGTGTCGGATAAACGTAACATTACCCTTATTAACGATAAAACTAACAAAAAGGTTATTTCCGATTGATCCATGGTAGCAAACATCATGTGCAAATACAATGAAATTGTGTTCAAATTGTTTAGAAAAATAAAATTACCTCCTTCCTCTGGAATGTCAGAAGTCCAAAGGGTAAGGTTGTCCCTGAGAAGCTGCATGATCAAGGTGCTATCTTTGTATGACTCCTCATTCAGAGAGTCAAGTTCTGAGATAGCTTCATCAAAAGCTTGCTTGGCAAGGTGGCACGCCCTGGAAACATTTAAAAAAAAAAGACAAATCAGAAGAAATGCAGGATGCAGGCCTCCCCATCTTCGACATTTACAATTAAAAAAACAAACCTTTCAGGGGAATTCAAGATCTCATAATAAAACACTGAGAAATTGAGAGCCAGTCCCAAGCGTATGGGGTGTGTTGGAGGTAGCTCAGCCTCAGCAGTCGTAGTGGCATTCTGAAATTGGAAGTGTCAAGCTATGAGTAAATGGACTACTGAAAGAAAAGAGGTACTATAAATGCGTAATCATTCATATGTTACTGATGTTAGTACTATACGGTCACAGCTCTTCATACAACTTACACATACATGGAATAAAGCCCAAAACCTACACAGCAAATATGTTGAGTATCATATTACAAGTGCAAAGGGAAATAGATAATCCCGAGGAAAAAATCATTACAGTGTAGGGAATCCCAAACGCCAAATCATACTATACCTCTAGAAAACGGTATTCATTACAAGTAATAATACATAGACAATGATGAAACTTAAAAAATATAAACAAACGGAAACACAAAGAACAGACCCACTGCGAAAGAATGATCACAAAATACATACTAAGAATTTCAAGATAATATTCACAAAACAAATGGAAAAGAATAACATAACAAAGCAACCCAAAGCAAAAAGAATATTGCCAAATCTTTAGGGTTAACTCTTTTATAATCTTTGGGATTGAAAACATAAGCTACCAGCATGGATCAACCATTTAGCATTACTAAATCAACCTAAAAACTCTAACAAGAAACCCGTCTTTTGAAAGGGTACAAGACTATGGAATTTGAAGCAAAATACAGCATACAATACACTATGTACATTTGATAATAGGTTTAAAAGCAATTGATTCTTTTACTATTCACATAAGAACAACACAACAAATTAAAAAAAAATAAGAAACAAAATTTCACCTCATATGCTTTCATGGACTGATCAGCAGCCTCTTTTCTCTCATTACCGGACTTAAACTCGGCAAGATACCTATAATAATCCCCTTTCCTGCAACAAATAAAACATAAAACACATTAATACAAACAAACAGATTAATTCTCAATCACCAATCACCTCGATTGAAGACGAAACCCTACAAATCCCATACATTTTGTAATAAAAGACAGTGGATTCGCCAGCAGTAGCAGAAGGAATGAGATGCTCGTTGATAACAGTCATAATATCAGTACAGATGTTAGAGAGTTCGGATTCCACTTTCTGCCTATACTCCTTAATTCTCTTCACATTCTGCTCATTTCCTTTTCCTTCCTCTTTTTGTTCAATCGATGACAAAATCCTCCACGACGCTCTCCTAGCTCCGACAACATTCTTATACCCTACAGACAACAAATTCCTCTCTTCAACAGTTAACTCAACATCAAGTTTCGCTAATTTCTTCATCGCATCCACCATTTCTGCACAACTCAAAAAAAGAACTAAATCAAAACCTAAATGCTCTATAAACACTAACAAAACTACAAAAAAACTAATTATTAGCAAATAAACAGAAAATATGAGAAAATAAGACCTTCATAGCGTTCAGCTTGCTCAGCGAGTTTAGCGATGTAGACAAAGTTGTCGCGGTCTTTGGAAGAAGCCATTGAAAAGAACAGATCTAAGAGATGAAAAAGCGATTCTCCGCAAGTATATCAGAGGATAAGAGATTCTCTCTCCTGGAATGGAGAAGGAATAGAGGAGAGAGAAATATGAAGAATGGTGGGTGGGTGGGAGGGAATGAATGATTATTGGGGGAAGGTGGTGGGGAGAATGGGATGTTTAAGGTAGGCCCCACTCTCACCCTCCTAGACAGCGACATGGAATCTTTCTTGGGTTTGGCCGGGTCAATTTTTTTATTGGGCCACGGTAGCATCGAACTTTCATAAAACGTGAGTGGTATAAGGTTTTTTCATATGGTAGCATTCAGTTTATACCTTATCTAACTACCGTAGCATTTTCTGTTAAATTATTGTCACTTTTTGTTTAATTTACCATTTTGACGTTTCTACCCTTATTAAGTATTGGTTCTTGTCTTTATAATTTTCTCTAAGCACTTGAGATCGTTGATGAATTAAATGTCAAAATAGTAAATTAAATATTTGAGAGCATAAAAATGGTTTAAGGACAAATTATAAAGACAACAACTAACACTTGATAAAGGTAAAAACGTCAAAATGGTGAATTAAATAAAAATTGACAAGAATTTAACGGAAAATGCTACGAAAGTTAGATAAGGCATAAACTGGATGCTACCATGTGGAAAAATCTTACAAAAATGCTACCACTGACGTTTAATGAAAGTTCGATGCTACTACGTGGAATTTTCCGAAAATGAATCCGTCTAATATTATAATAAATTATTTTAAGATTATAAGTGATGACTCTAATATTATAAGTATAATTATTTCTTATAAAAATTGTGAGTTATCATGTTAATATGAGATAATTCTATAGTGATATACTTTCTTCTATTAGGCTGGTTCAATAGGTATATTTCTAATCTTAGAATAAACGCTTAATAACCTTACTGTTTTAAAGTTGATCCTTTTCCTCTATTTGCAAACCTCTCTTTTTCGTATGATATGTAACCAATCGTAATGAAATAAACCACAAATGACTTTTTAATATAAAATTATGAATACCTTTAATAAAATTGTTTAAAATGAAAATAAATAAACTTATGATGAATTGGACAGAGTAAATAATACATTATTTTGGACTAAAAATTGTAACAAAAAAAGTGTAATACACTATAAAGGATTCATTCTACTTGATACACTACAACGCCAATCTGTAGTGTAGAAAACACCAACAAATTTATCAAGTTGTAGACTTGCAAATCGGTATAGAATACACCAAGTTTGATTCACCAACAAATTCACAAAGTTATATAGAATACCCGAAACGTAACGATTCTCTAGCATTTAACATCCAGAACTTCAAACAGCAACGAGTCAAATGAAAATCTCGATAGATACAATCATATTAGCTAAAAGGGTTAATATTCACATAACTCAAAAATTTGAACAAATTCGCCCAACTCTGGCTAATCGCTGTAGACATTTATGGGTACAACTACAAGCAGAATAGATCAATGGAAAACTTATAACAAGAGTCTAAAACCAATTTCCCTAAATAGAGTGCTGTAGCATTGGTACATTCCGGATTCACAAAATGTCATTTTTTCAAACTTTCAAGATACGACATACACCTGTTCCATTCCCAATATGGGTGTATCTTGTTAAATGCAACTATGCAAGTATGTACTTTTTCGGTTAACTTGAAAAAATAAGAGCCTTTCGCGAGATTGCCTTTCAAATGTGTCTTGAGTACCCATCTAGCCGTCGCTGACCACTGGCTAGGCTATTTGGAATCCATAAGCAAACATCAAATTGAAATCAATTTTCAGATGTCAACTTTCAGAATGGCACAACAACTTTCAATGCATCACAGATTTTCTTCAGGTCAGATTCAGAATGTCCGGCCGATACAAACAATCTTATTCCGAGAGGTAGAGGACATTTATCAAGTGTTGAACGCTTCGAACTTACAACAAAGACATTATGCTCCTCTAAAAGCTGTATAATATAATAAGAGTGAGAATTATAAACTTACAATTCAAATGCATATCTAGTGAAAAGCTCGGTGCTTAAGGTACCTGATAAATGATGTCTTCAAGCAACTGCATGTCATTCTTTAAAGAGCCTGTGGAATTTACCAGTTTAAGGAAAACTATAGGAGAATGAGGGTTGCTTGTAATTTCAAAGCCTTGGAGATCCGACAAACCTGCAGTTCCAAAAGTGTCAAAGTAGCACAAAATTGCTCGTGAAGCTCATAAGAATTTACTCGGATGAACATAGCAATTCTGCAAAGATAAAGGGTATTATTCTCTACTTAATTTATAGACAAACTATATAATTTATGGCCTAAACAACACCACCCCAATCCAGACATATAAACATAAAGAACTAGTAAATTAAAGTCTGATCAGTGTTTTAGTGATTATTTTACTCGACTAAAACTTAGGCTATATGATAAATTAATTTATGTACCAAAAATTACAACCAATATAGTGTTCTTAGAAACTTTTAAATGGCCCAGATGTACCCGTTCTTACCCTAACGTTCTAGTCTCGCACAAACCTCAGTCCCTTTGATTTTGCTATAACAAGCAAATATTGTAGAGGAAGATTCAGACCAAAAAAAGAGGTTAAAAGAAATAACGTTCTGGATTCAACAATATGCCAAGCCATGATAATATATAGAAATCCACAAGCCAAATTTTGTAGTGGCAAGAGCAACACTGTCTATCAGAATTCATATGCCAACAATTTTAGTCTTTAGAGCAACTGCTGTCATACATGAGACTTGTTTTCAACAACAACAACCGTGTTTACCCCAATGCCAACTTGTTAGCAACAGAAAAATAAAAACATACCAGCCCATAATATTGCTACATTTTCCTTCAACTTCTTAATCAAATTAGGATTTTCTTCAAGAATGTCAATAGCAGAGATTGCAGCACTAGCTAGGTATGGAGGTAAAGAAGCAGAAAAGACATAACCAGAGCTGCTTAGCCGCTGCAAAAGAAACAACAAGCACAAGCAATTGCATGTCATTTAACAGCAGAGACGTTAGCTTTCCAATTGTGTCTAGGGAAGAAACCAAGTTGACCATTACCGGCACTGTCATCATCATCATCCTACCCAGTGTGTACCGCTTATAGAAAAAACTATGGATAGGGTCTGGAAAGGGAAGGACGGCGACAACTCATACCCATAAAGGAGAGCGCGGCCAAAGGAGTCCCCTTAATCTTCGTGCAAGTATAAGGTGGACTTAGTCTACAATATTTTTAGTGTGAACCCTTCCTTAATCTTCCATTTACAAGTCTACGCTGTTCACTCTCCACTCCACTTAATTACACTCTCTACTCATACTCCTTAAATTAGGTTGGTGCACACTATATAGTGTACACTAAGTCCATACAAGACAAACTCTTGAATTTCAATTTGTGATGCAAAATAAATCATGAGCCTAAAACTGATAAGCATAACAAATTTACAAGTGTTGGATCATGTTGCCACTTTGGCCCCCAAATTCAAGTGTCGAAACTTTCTCATAGAACATGCAATATCAAGGTCATGATTTTCCATTTAGACACCTAGCTAATTAGCTTAGCTTCGGTTGAGTGATTTTAAGCCAAGTAGAATGAACTTCTGAAAATCAGGGTCACAAACAAGCTTAACTAAATGGATCAAACAAAAAGTCAAAAACCAATATGAATGAAAGTATGAGCGTTAGAAGAGTATAACTCTAACTCACAATTTTCAAGCACAAACTCTGAAGATTTACTCAAACCACAAGTGAAAGATATTGGAGGTTATTCATAATAATTTATTTAATAGTCTGTCTTATGTTAAGCAGTAATCCTTTGGCATTCTTAGTAAACCTTTGGGGTTCAGGGGGACATTCACTTTACTAGCAGGCTTATATTAATTATTTACACAACTCAATAAAAACCAAGACAAGCGTCACAATGCATCAAAAAAATGAGTATAAAACCTAATCCTAAACTAAAACAAACACATCCAACTCATATGAAACTCACATGGAAAGCTCAAGATGTCTTTAGAAAAACTCGTGAAAGGAACGACCTACAAAAATTCGAAGTTTTAAAATAGGTTCACGTCATATCCTACTCAACAGTTTCAAGAGTCATTTTTAAAGGTGTCCATTCGGATGTTTCGGTAGGTTTCTGGTATTATATCTCGAGTTAGGTTATTTTAGGTTCTTGCGTATATGTAAATATCTCAAGAGTTGAGTCTTGACAATCTGATTTTAATATTTAAATACGAGGTGTTTCAAGTTGGTTCAGGGTCTGACTTGGTTTTGGTCGATTGTAGTCATATTACACACCAAAGACATGAAATGGATGTTAAATGGCCACCCTACCAACCTCACGTCATCACAATAACAGTCCATAAGAGAAACCTACATGACACCAAGAATAGGCTAAACAAGCATCCCAAAACAGCTCCAATAACAGTCCAAAATGATTTTACGATGCTTCAAAATTTAAAATCACTCTGTATGTATGGCTTCTTAGAATTGTTTCGACATCCTATTTAAGTCTAAATAAAGTGGTTGAAACTCTATGAAAAGAAACGTTCACATGCGCACTAAAATATTCCTTTGTATCACCTTTCACCCAAATAATCCAAAGTATTAAACCTTTGATTATGCTTTTTGCCTCATTCATGACTCTACAAGGGTCATAAAGGATCCGTTAATAAGTGCTAAGTTTCTCCCTAAAATAGCTTCAAAAACATTGATCCTTAGTTTGAGAGTACTTATCTCGAACATACTTGCATCCCAATATTATCTTGACTCATTGGATTCAGTTAACTGGTTGTATCTTCGTAGTTTAGCTTAAAAAATCTAAACAAAATGTTCAAATTTTATCCCTTGAAACAAAAGAAAATTAGTCTAGGAAGATTCATCGTCCAATCCTTCTCTCAATAATTTTTTTATTTTCATAGATGAAGTGTTAGACAAGGCCGGATGAAAATAATGTATTGTTACCAATGATCTCTCATGTTGGTTTGTTTTGGTTTGTATACCTAACAGACCCCAAATTTTAGGATTAAGGCTTTGGCATTGTTATGTGTTCATCAATGGAATTACAGAAATCAAAACAAAATCAGTATTAAGTACTTAACAGAATGATGTCCGCTAAACGAGTCGTAACTCGCGAGGTGTCACATCTTCGTTATGGTAACCACTATCACGACGAGATCTACAATTTTTTCTATGGTAATATCCCTAGATTATCCTCTTTATTTTATCATCATATTTAAGAATTTTCCTAGTCGTCACTCATCTTGAAATACTTTTTTGAAACTTACAATATTCTTATGCTTGGTCCTAGGCTCATGTATAGCATGAGAGCGCAACATAGTTAAGTAATGCACCAAGCTTCTAGAACGGGAATATTACTAAAACAAGATTGGTTATCAAATAATTTCGAATTTGTTAAGAATATCTGAGAAGCGGTTGTTATGTGGCATTTCTTTTATTTAGAAAACTCATAATGTAGAGGGTATTATGAATACACTGGATGGGGCAGAAGAAAGGATCTAAAAAATTAACGCAACTGTGTACTACACCTTGAGAGCTTTGAGTATGCTCAAAATACTCTAGTTGGGCACTTTGTTCAACTTATCAATACGATATTTCAAACATCCTCTCTACGCTACTGCTTTTCTATTGTACTTTTTCATATTTTGTGCCGTGCAATGCTTAAACTACAAACCCACGACTTTCCCCTTCAAACACCTATACATAGCCTTTCCACCACTATGACAACCACCCTGCACATTACATATTCAAAACTCACACATCTTAAAAGCCGAACTTGTTTTCTTCCCAAACCTGTCTTCCGTTGTTTCACGAAGACTGCCTATTCTTGTTAAGTTTTTCCTCACTAGCTTTGTACCTTGAGAATTTGATTGTGAGTGGTCAGTGCACTCGCTCATTTATATATACATACTACAACCAGACCAAGAGTAGCAATTGAAAAATTGAATAATTTTAACAAGAAAAATTAGGTTGCCTAAAAACTCTTGGTGTCAGGCCATAACTATCACAAAAAACACCAGTCTGCAGCTAAACAAAGCTGCAGCATACAGAGATATCTCATCTAAGTGGTAGATTGTAATCCATCATTCATACCTGGTGCTCAATGACTCTTGAATTTCCAGTACAGAATCCTCCTTCTGCAGCTAGTGCATGACCCATTGCAGCTGTTATGATATCAATCTTCTCAGCCTGAAAACATGTCACCAGTGGGTATTTTAAAAGAAATATAACAAACCAATGTTACTTGAACTCTTCCTTTGACTTAAGTACGTGCGTCAAATCCTCAAAACTCAAACATAAATATGAAACTTTGAGTCTTTGACACTTCTTTTTGGGGAAAAAGCAAGATTTTTACAGAATAGAGTCAACATTTTGGGCAGTACTCAACTCCAACATGAGTACTCGAGTCCAAGTAACGTAGAAAGAAACAAGTAAAACTTCAAATCTCATGTACATACAGGAATTCCATAATATTCCGTAAGACCTCTTCCAGAACCACCAAGAGCACCAAATGAGTTGCTCTCGTCCATCAAAAGGCGGAACCGATATTTTTCTTTTAGATTAATAATCTCATCTAATGGAGCAATTTGACCAGAATTCTGCAACCAAAATTAATTTTGTTAAACATTACATTGGTATAATATTATCTGTATTAGTTCTTTCAATAGAATATCCTCTACGCATCAAGAGTATATTAACCTCTGTACATTCCATTCTTATTTCAACATTAAAATGAACAAACTTGAATCAAAGTCAAACATATACGAGGTAAAAAAAGAGGTATTTGTTAGAAAAGCTCTAATAAGAAAAAGTAGCAAAACCAAATAGAAGATTTCACTTATTACTTAAAATCAGCACATGTCTTGCCGGCAAGATATCTTGTCAATTACAATTGACTCATGACTGGGAGGCAAGATAGATAAAGATCATGTTTTAGAAGGTTCCTCGTCTACCAAGGTAAAATGAGTATGAAATTATCCGATAAGTCTACTGCTTCTAGAATAATGCCAGCCATTTAACAGAAAACAGTAAAACACACCTGATAAACTCCTTCAATTACAATGTAACGCCGTATCTGTTTTGCCCGTTTGTTGGCAATAGTTATCTTCTCCAATATGCTTTCTAGGGATTTCATATCATTGTGTTTAAAATACATAATTTTACTTCTTGACAAATGGAGTCCGTTTTGAATGCCCCAATGAACACCTTCGTCCCTGAATAAGCACCCAGCAGTTAGAATAAGAGCATGAAACCTTATCTACAAGAGAGAGAGAGGACATAACACCTCAAATTACAAAGGGAATTGCATGATAGTGATAATTCATTTAACCGCATTGGCACATATGAAAAAAAAGAAACAAAAGAATCATTCTAGGAAGAAGCCAAATGGTTTAAACAAGCAACAAATGGTCAACATTTGAGTGAACTTGACCACTATACTAGATCAATCACTGTCAAACTAATACATAAGCACTCGCTATTTCTTCCCTTCTCACAAACAAGAAAACAATGGTGAAACCAAAAGCAGGTGAGTACTGCTTCATAATTCGCATACATAAAATATTAGAGGACAACAAGTCCATCTTAACCACATGGCTAGCCATCCTCTAGCAACTTAAATACAGTCAAGACTGACAATTATACTTACACAACAATAATATCGCCTTTCTTGCAAAATGCTGGAATTGTGCTAAACATAGTGGAAAGGCCGTAAGAGTAAAGTATTGAGTCTGGAGTTCCCAAAAACTTTGCAATTCTAGACTCACAGTCCAGGTGCACATCTACAACAGAGAGAGCAAGAAACAGTTCCACAGGAAACATGAGTCAAGTTTAACAAGAGTTAATCAAATCATGAGCAATTAACTCTCACCTATAGTTCCATAGAAACCACGAGGACCACAAGAACCAACTCCATATTTCTCTAATGCAGACGTACAAGAATCCTGTAAGCAAAACAAGTGAGATTCAGTAAGTATGCAACAGGCAAGCAGAACATGGTTCAAATATATAAGAATTTTCTCACAAGTAATTTTTCATGTCCAATTAATCCTAGATAATTAGCAGATGCAAAATTCACAACTTCCTTGCCATTGATTATTGTGTGTGGGCCTGCAGCACTGCATCAACAGATTCCTCTATTAATTAAAACTCTAATTTATAAAACGCAAAAGATTTAATGTTTCAAATCAAACTTCAAACAAAAATTGGTAGTTAAAACTATAGAACCTCTAAGTTGTGATCGAATAGCAATATTAATAAACTGTAGAATAGAAATACACACACTGACACACACTCACGCACATATATACTCATCAACACCTTGATAGTAATTCATACTAACAATGAAAATTCATAACACGTCAACATGAACCAAAACTCAAAAGAGTAACCATGATTACCTTTCTAATTTCGGAGGTTCACGCTGCATTTCTTTTGTAATAGCTGGAATAAGGGGTTCAGGAGTCCATTCCTCACATAGCTCATCGATTTCCTGTCAACAAAAAAAGATTCAAAGGGATTTGAAACAACAGTGAAATATAACCATCACAATAGGCCTACAAACTAGCTCACTGAAACAATCGTTTTCACATATAGCAACATGAGAAAGTAACAAATAAGCAGTGAACAAGAAATATTATTAGACTACCAGATTGCATTACTACACCTTTAGCAACTTTACAATAATAACTCATAACATAAAGCAACTATATATCTAAATCCAATGTAGAATCAAAGATATACATAGAAAAAGGGAAGTAGGAAAAAGGCTGAACACCCAAAATAATAAACACAGAATAAAACAGTATGAAGATAGCGCCATAGAAGGGGTATAAATAAAATCTACCTGGTAAACAACGAGGTGCTTACTACTTAGTAACCTACCTTCTTTGTCAACGGTCTCTTTGGGGGCGCATAACTTTTCTGAGTAAGCAAATAGACAATGACCACAAAGAGAAGACCTTCGACAAACAGATGACCTTCAACAAAAGCATAAGACAAGTTTAAGAAGTTTGCAAGACATAGTAACAGTATCTAATAAGCTAGTCCTTTGTTTGGACAAAAGGAAATGGAAAGAAAGGAAGGGGATGAAAATAAAAGGATATTTCCTTCATTTAGATAGCATAAGGGGATGGGAGGGTAATGAAGGGAAAGGAACTGGAGGAAAAAACCAGGGGCGGAGGCACTAATTGTCTTATCGGATCATTTGACCCCACTTGACTCTTCGGACTCTTGAAAACTTTATGTATTTTGGCTATGAATAGTAAAAGAAAAATAAATTAAGGCTATTGCATTGAACTCACTTGACATAAAAAGTATCTAAATTGAAATTAGTATACTAATCAATTTGAATGAGTAAAAATGTATTATAAGCTATGATTTTTTGTGTGAGAAAGGTTATGGTCTATGGGCAAATATAAATTAGTAGTGCTTTTTTTTAAAAAAAGCAGAACTTTATAATTTTCAAGCGAATAGCTACTTGATATTTCTAAGCTTTATATATTCATTTTATTTATTTGTGAAAATTGGACATAAATTGACAAATGAAATTGTATTCATTACTAAGTACAAAATTTTCATTTAAACAATATTGACTTTGTTATCGACTTTTGACATTGAATTTTTTACCCACTTAATTATAGTTATAATGTTTGGATCCACCATTGGTAAAAACTCTTAACATTTTATGTTAAAAAGAGTAATAATCTTCCTACCCCCTTCCTTTCCATCGTAAAATGGTATCCAAACATACTCTAAAAGGGATGCGATATAAAAGTGAATACCCCCAATTTGCACCCCAAAGACATGAGCACGAGCAAACGGAACTTCAAAAGCCCTTGTCACCCAATCTACAGAAGTTTGCAGCAAGCTTGTGATAGCTGCTTCCATCTGCCGGAATTCAACCAGTTGAGAACCATATAAATTCAAGTGGTAATCTCAAAAAAAAAAATACTATGAAATGCATTATAGCCAAAAGAACAGAAAAGTTGAGTGAATTATACCCTACTTTCAATATGTATTATAGATGAACTAACACAACCAATTCTTTGAGAACCATATAAATTCAAGTGGTAATCTAAAAAAAACTATGAAATGCATTATAGCCAAAAGATCAGAAAGTTGAGTGAATTATACCATACTTTCAATATGTATAATAGATAAACATTAAACTAACACAACCATCCCAATCATCCAAAACATGGACATCAACAATTGCACAATATAATCATAAATTTTAAGATCATCAACTATAATCCGATAATTGAAGAAGCATCAATGTAAGATATCAACTGAAGTTGTCGAAACATATGAGATTGATTCGCTGGAACAGAGCATTGAAAAGAATTACAAAGCTTGTCATCAATTAGGGTTGGATAAAATTAGAAAGAAAAGTTTCATTGCTATTGAAATACAAATTGGGGAAAAGAAACTAAATTAATGCTAACTCATTGCACAAAGAAACTAAATCTGATCAAATGAATGAATAAAAATAATTACATACAATCCACAATTTGGATCAGAACCCTAAAATGCGATTCATATGCAAATAAAGAGCACAAATCAGTGTTCTTACAGTTGATATCTGATGCAGTTGAGATCTTCTTGCAGAGGAAGAGAGGAAGGGACACAAAAGAGAAAAGCGTCTTTTTTTGACGGGTAGATATTAGAATAGCGTTCAAAAACAATGAGCAATAATGGTAGGAACTAGAAACTATCGGTTCATCGGCCTTGGGAATGTACAAATCGCGTGCGTGGGTCCAAAGAAGACTCTCACCAAGATGGTTTAGTCACAGAGCGCCACTTGAACGGGCACAAATCTTTGTATGCCACAGACCGAGGACGTACCTTATATTTGGGTTAATTAATCAATAATAGAAACTTTTAGCATAATGAATCATTTGTATGAAACTTCTGGCATTAAGATACGAGTTGTTTTTGTACAACTTGTCTTGTATGTGACCGTCTCACGGTGAGATAACCTTAAAACAAGAAATTCATAAGCTAATAGTTTTTATTATTGAATTGTTTAATCCTAAGTATGAGGCATGTCTCACGGTGAGACCGCTTCATACAAGAATTTGTGGATTTTGTAGGGATTAAGCGCATGTTAAAGGATGCATCAATCTTAAATACTCTCTAATTCAGAGTTGATGTTTTATTTGCTTTTTGAATACTATTTACAATTCACTCTTAATTTGCATATAATTCTTAATCTATAAGTTTAAATATAGTCAAGTGTGATCTTGTTTGATTCATCTCAATGTGAAGATTGTTAAAATCACTTTTTTATAATTTTAATTATACACAATTAGAGATATTGTGGATTAAATTAGTGCATTGGCAAACGTACAAAAAGTAGATAAGACTTTAAATCTGAATTTGAGGGAATATGAGGAGTGTGAGCTAGAGAGTGTATTAAGTAGAGTGAAGACTGATGAGTATGGACTTGTTAAATGAAATATTAAGAAGGGGTGCACAATAAGAATAATGTATACTAAGTTCATTTTAGACTTACCATTAAGATTTATGGTCTATTTAGCAAATAACACTTGGGTAAAAAGTTGGATGAAGCTGTTAGCTCAAGTAGACTATGTTGTCCAAATGAGAGCATTAATTATTATTTAAGTCAATTATTATGAAGATGTTTGGTAAAACTTAGTTTTTGATTGTTGGTCGAAGAGTTTTACAAGGTGGATGAGCTTAGATGGGTTTCTTAATGATCTTCGAATGCTAAATGAGCTTGTACCAAAGTAAAGACACAAACAAATGTGAGCAAAACATAAATAATTTTCAAAAACCTCATTTCATATTTAAGTCAGATGAAAATTTCGATAAAGAAATTATATAAGAGCAACTAATAAACTTAAAAATAATTTTGAAGAAGTTTAATTTTTCGAATATCGATAATAAGGTTATGATGTAAATAAATGTAATCTTGTCATTATGTGTCTTGCATATATTCATTTTATTCGGTAGGCAAATTTTTTCTTTTTAATTCATGTTGAGACGGTTAGGATGGGGGTCAAAACATTAGCTTTAATAGTCCCTTGCATAATGGTAGATGAGGTTCAAAATATCAACAAACATTATGTAGAGACCCCCCCTATTTATCATGGATGTACAAAATTTGTTCAACTTTTGAGCAACATAAATCATCTTGGCATAAAATAAAAAATATTTTAATTTAATTTTATATATACGAATAAATCATAATTGAGAATTCGAAATTATGTTTGATAAATTTTTCTTATGCTTATTCAAATCTCAACTTTTTTTATAGTTACTACTTCTTTGCTGGTGCGCTAAGCAAATGATGAAATGAATGTGAAAGGTACATCTGCATCCTTGATTCAATAGGTGTTGAACTCGGATTACATTAATAAAATTCAAAACTATAAAATCATTATGTGAACTAAGAAATACACTACATATTATATTATTTCTTTTGTATTTAATTTATTTAAAAATATAAAATTAGTATATAATTATATCATGGTTAAAGGGGTGGGTGCAATTTCACCTCCTCCAATATCAGGTACTGATAAGAAAGGTGGTGGGATTGGAATTCCAACACCATCACCGCCGCCGATAATGGGTATGGGTGGTAATGATATAGTACCTCCACTGTCACTACCACTACCAAAAATAGGTCTTTTGAGTAGAAAAGGTATAACGCCTCCACCTCCACCACCATGGATAGTAGGTATTTTGGGTGGGAAAGGTATAACACCTCCACCTCCACCACCACCAATAATAGGTATAGGTGGGAACGGGTAAATACTTCCACCACCAACAATGCTAGGTACAGGTGGGAATGGAAATATACCTCCACTTTTACCACCGCTACCATCACCGCCTCCAATAACAGGAATAGATGGAAGCGGAATAATACCTTTACCACTAGAGCACACCCTCTTAAAAACCGAAATTATCAATGGATTTTGTGGATATATCTTGGGTAAACATGCATCATCAATTTTTTTTAAAGAATCGCAACATTTTTCACTAACTCTCTCAAAATATGTCCAAAAATCAGCCAAACACACTTGAATACTTGTAGCAGTTAAAATACACTCTTGAGGTTCATATGGCAAGGGTCTACTAGCATACCCTATTTGAAATAAGAGAATCATGCACAAAAAAAGAACCAATTTTTTTGTCATGGTTAATTACTTAATTTTGTTCTTGAATATTTTTGTGTGGTTTCTCAACTTGTATGTGTGACTTTCTATGTACATACATATATTGGTTCATAAACAAATACTTATTAATATATTTAGTGGTAACTCTTTGAGAATGGGTTATAAAATTAATTGTAATTAATTTCTTAGGACAATAACGTTTTTATTTGAATGGTTGAACGAATTTACTTTAGGTTTCAAAACAATTAATTAGGTTGAAAAGATCAAGTGACTTTGGTGTGAATTATTTAACACTATTAATAATTAATTTCTTGTATTGATTAAATTAAATGTGACATTTTATTTATTTGAATTTCACTTGAATAATCTAGCATTTAAACAATTTTGATGGTTGGATATATATATATATATATATATATATATATATATATATATATATATATATATATATATATATATATATATATATATATATATTTGTACTTTTACAAAAATAAAATTTGCTTGATAAATTCAAAAAAATTTAAGATCTTTTTTGAGACATGAAGCAAATCAACGAGAGCGGAGAATATACATCATAGATTCCATCTTTTCCAAAAATATAGCAACAATATTTATTGATTCATTTAAAAAAAAAATATCTGATAAAACTAGTTTAGAGTTGTTTACGAGAAACGAAAGCAAAAACAGTCGAATCAAAAGTTTATATTAATAACCTTCACATAGAGACGAATCAAACAAAATCTCAATTGACTATGTTTTGATAAAACAAGGTGTATTATCTAAGGACAATATTTATATTTTACTATCAACCAATTATTTCCTTAATACTTACCGAACTGACGCAAGTGTAATGGAACATAGAGATAAGAATAAGAATCAATATAATATTAATTGATTTACTTTATCTATCCTACTCAATTTACACCACTTTTTAATGTATTTTATCGATTTTACACCATTTTTTTCAACAACTCTTTACTTGGTCTTTTTCTCCGCTTTAAATTTTTTCCACCTAATTCCATAATCTCTCTGTTTTCAAATGATCTTTACATTCGCTTTTTTCATAGATTCTAATGCAAGCTTTGAAATCAAATATTTTTAATTATGAGTTTTTAAACCATGCCTTATGCGGGATACTGGGATGATCTTTTACCTTTATTTTTAATTTTAACCGTGAGTTTCTAAAATTCTAAAAAATTAATATTTAGATTGTATACATTAAAACGAATCTAATAAGATTCCAAATAAATATATTTTTTCTTATCGATCTATGAGAAATCATAATTAAAATTTGAAACTAAAATTCATAAATTCGTAAATTTTATTAAATTCGTAAATTTTATTCGAGAACATCGTGAAAAAACGGATGTTGAGTATTGTCTAACCGTACCAAACTATTTTCAACCGGAGCTACTAGTGTGGGAATCTGCCAAATTGGCCACTAAAGAATGAGTGGATAGCAACATATGATCATCATCTTCTTCAATAAGATATTTTCTTCACCTTAATTCATCGTTTTACATACTTAATTGCAAGCTTTTCCAAACAAATACTTCTCCATTTTTACACATAAATTAACCTTTCGGAGCCAAAAATGGCAATCCTAAACTATATGATTATAAACTCAGCAGCAACACCAATGTCCAAAGACTCACCGAATCCGAATCCGGAGCAAAGGCCAACAAAAATCCTGCTACCAAAGAAGAAGGCCATGAAATGGTCGACGGGCGTCGCACCGGGGGATTACGGCGGCCCACCGACAACCACGAAGCTGCGTAAGTATTGGGGAGGTCAGAAAGAAGATCCAGTTACATCTTCTGAATTTATTTGGAATAATGATTTTATGCCGCAGATGGAGAAGCTTGTTAATGATCAATCACAAGTTTCTGATTCTAATCTTCCGTCTTCATCTGCGGAGGTAAATACCTAATTTTGCTGATTTTTTTCCTCAATCGATTGAACTGGTTTTATTATTAAGTGAATTAGTGAAACAATAAAACGAGGAGGTTGATTAAGTGGAAAGAGGATAATTAATTTTTGCAAAATCAATATGATAATTAAAATTTATTTTGTACCAAATTTGTAAGGATAAAAGATAAAAGATTAAATGACTTTTTATTTAAATAATGTTTTTTATTAACATTTTGATAATAATTAATTCAAAAAATTAACTCAACTAGGGAATAATAAATTAATGATGTTTTAAACTGGTTAAATCGACCAACAATTTCAGTTAATAGCTCACTCAAGTCAACAATGGTTTGGCGAATGAGTTAAATAATACAAATGAGAGGAGTAGCGATTTGCACTATACTTTTTTCGAATACAAAGTAGGTTGAGGGCAAAAATAGACTAGTGAAGGGACAAGAAGAAATGAATTCATATATTTTTCAGAAAATAGTATTCAGACAATACTCAATTTTCTTAAACACTATACTTCTTGAATCTTAATTTTGACTTTTGTACATTGAGTTATAATAACAATTTTATTTTGAGCTAAATGACTCATCTAACTTAATTGAAATATATCTAGTTTGGGTCTTGAACACTCTTTTGTTAAACCTTTTAGACGTTATTGGCACTTTTTAAATGCTTAAGACTAATTCTTCGTTAAGACCGTTTTATGGTTAAACGACCTATATTGAGCTGGTCTGAATTATAATTTTTAAAAAAATGTATTTTATAAAGGGTTTTAGATAATAAATCAGTTAACAAATTTCTGTTTTTTAAATGAGCTTCTTTTGGGTTCTCTCATAATAAATGGGTTTCGTAAAAGACAAAATGAACGTTAAAACGTTTTTTTAAAATTTAGACTTTTCATATGGGCCTATCTCACTATAAGACAGTCTCCTGCAAAAGTTATTCTACATTCATAGGGCTAGTGAGTTGATTGAGGCCTGCCCATATGCTATTTAGCCCATTCTCAATACTCCCTCCGATCTTTCAATATAGTCCCATATAGGTTGGGTACGGATATTAAGGGTTGTGTGGGGTCCATTAAAAAGGGTAAATAGTAAAGGGTAAGTAGTGAAGGATAAGTAGTGAAGGGTAGTTGGGTAAGTAAGGTATATGGGGGTATATTCGTAATTACTTGTGTGAACTAAGGGTATTTAAGTAAAAAAGGATTGCCAAAAATAGAAATGGGACTAATTCAAAGGTTTTGCCAAATAAGGAAATGGGACTAAATTAAAAGATCGGAGGGAGTATTATTTTAGCATCACCCAAATTAGTTGAATGGGCCTATTCATGTGCAAATTTTGCCCATTTTCAATTCTATTTGGGCATAGCCCAATTTAGTTGAATGGGCTTGCTCATGTGCTACTTGAGCCAGCCCATGTGCTAATTTAGCCCATTCCCAATTCTATTTGGCCCCACCTAATTTTTTCCATTTAAAACTAAAGTCCAAATTAATTTCACTAAATCTTTATTGAGGCCGTCTCACTGTGAGACGATTTTAATTAGGTCAGCCTAAACTATTTTATAATAAAATTGCTTCTTGTACGATCGTGAACTCATATTTCATTGTTTTTTTAATGTCTTTTTACTAATGAACTGCTTGTATGGTTTCGTTTCACGGTGAGACTATTTCATACAAGACTTCTGAATTTCTTCTTTTTACTTTTCAAGTTTTTTTTTTTGTTTTGTTAGAATTTACAAGTAGGTGAAAGAGGGGATAATTAAATGAAAATTGAGTCTAAAATTCTTTTAGAAAAGTGATATTTGTTTTCCAACTAAGACAATTTAACAATTGTTGTGCACTTTAAAATAAAATAAAAATGGACAATTAACCAATTCTCTAATTGGTTAATTTAAAATTATATATAATTATTTCAATAGACTAAATATACATAAACTAGCTTAATAAAAATAATTTAAGAATTGCAAAATAAAACATATTTCAGTGTTTTATGGGCGAATAAACGGACGATTAGAAATAAATCACCATGTAACTATCATTATCCAAATCAAATCGGAGCGTATATAAGATGAGCCGTTTAATATCCAACGGCCCACATTCTTTAAGGAGCGGCCTTATAACGTTTGAAATTTCCTCTCCAACGGTCACAAATAAATTCCCAAATTACAAAATACAAATCCTCTTGTTCTTCCTCTAAGACCCATTTCTTCTCTGCATACACTTACAAGAATCAAGTTCCTTTTCTCTTTCAAGATACAATTTAATTCTTTTTTCTTTATTCCTTCAATCCAGAAAGAAAAAATGAGTGTAATTCAACAATACCCAGAAACGATTAATTCTAAAGACCTTCAAATTTGGAATAATGCAGCATTTGATAATGGGGAATCTGAAAATTCTGCAAATCTTAAGTTTTCTTGGTCAGATATGAAACAATTATCGTCAATCAATCTATCTGAATCTCTTCAATCTGATTCTACTAAAGAGAATCGAAGCCCTTCAATTGTTGAATCCCTTGTTTTAAAATCTTCGTCTTCTAATAATCCTCTTCGTAATAATAATTTTATTGAAAATACCCCACAAAATCCGACGTGCAAAATTTCTGCCTCAGAAAAGGGGAATATTTGTGAGGAAAGAAATATTGATAGTGAGATTGAGGAAATTGAGAAAGAGATTAGTCGATTGTCATCGAGGTTAGAGTCTCTTCGCCTTGAAAAGGCGAAGAGAAATACTAAGATGGTGGAGAAAAGAGGAAAGATTGTAGCTGCCAAGTTTATGGATCTACCAAAGCAGAGTATTCGAAGTTCGAATGAACAGAGTAAGATTGAGGAATCAATGAGTTTAAGTGCTAAAATGAAGACACGCAGAAGGGGATTAAGCATGGGCCCCACTGAGATCATGAGAGGAGTGAGAAGGGGGATTAGTCTTGGTCCAGCAGAGATATATTCTGCTACAAAACTGAGGCAATTGAGTAAGCAAGATATTACAACCCCTGTTCAGCAGAGTGCAAACAGAAGAAAATCTTGTTATTGGAAACTAGATGAAATTGATGAGTTAAAGGTAACAAAAGAGAGAGGAAAATGCTCGAGTCTTAGCCCAAAATCGCGGTATAAAACTGTTTTGAAAACGCAGGTGCCAAGGCATGCTGCAACAACTGTTGGGTCTAAGAAGACAACAAAGAAGGAAGATGCTGTTGTTTCTTCAATTCAACCAAAGAAACTTTTTACAAAAGAAGGGGACAAATCAGCTGTCAAGAAGCCATTGAAGAGTGGTAGAGTGGTTGCTAGTAGGTATAATCAGGTTTCAAATGGGGGAAATTCGGCGATAAAAGAGCTTAGGAAGAGATCATTGCCTGAAAATGAGGAGGATAGAATGAGGTCTGATAAGAAACGTGTTTCTTTGACTGAGAAATCTCAAGTAGGGGAGCAATCAACCACCGAAAATAGGGTGAAAAAGAGGTGGGTTATCCCAACTGAAGGGATGGTTCCAATATTATTTGATCAAAACACTCCTTTATCTGTATCGAAAATCCGGGCTCCAAAAATAAAGAATTTGAGGTGCATACATGAGAGTCCACGAGATTCTGGCCCGGCAAAAAGGATATCTGAGTTGATTGGGAGGAAGTCTTTCTTTAGTATGGATAATGGCCTAAATGAGGAAGTTGAGGAATCTGTAATTTGTCAGTCTTTGAGTTTTGCTGATGAACAGGTCATGGAGGAGTATCCTAAAATTCGTGTTTTTAGACATATTGATGAGAGTCCGCGAGATTCAGGTGCAGTTAAGAGAGTGTCTCAACTTGTTGGGAGGAAGTCATTTTTCAATGATGAAGATGAGATGCCGGTGTTCAGTTTCGAAGAGGAAGATGGTGAAGAACATTGAAGTCTGAATTTTCATGCTAATGTTGATATATATTAGCAGTATTGTTGGGGGGGGGGGGGGGGGGGGGTGGGGAACTGAGGTTAAGCATGCTTGTGCTTGCGTTGGACTAGTCTACTTTTTAGTACCATGGAGACTTGCTTTTATAATGTGTTTTGCTTAAATTGGATTTAAAGATAGTAAAATGAGTTGTGGATGATTCAAAGATGGTAAAGTGAATTTATGTTATTGGATTTTTAGGCTTTGAAAGATGTCTTGTTGCTTCCATTTCCATTCAGTTGTAATAATGCATTGTGTGTTTTGTGATTGAATAATAATTTCTTGGTGAAGTGGGTTTGATTAACCGTGAGCTACATTTGCTTGGTCAATTGATTTGTCTCTGTGTCGAGATGGTGGGGGATGTGTGGCAATTGGCTGTAGGTTGATGACTTTGTTTGACTAGTTGATAATATTTTTATGTGTGATAAAATTAGTTGTTGCCTTTTGTTTCTTAAATTTAAAGTAGGTCCTAAAATTCAAAGCCAACTTTTTTGACTTTACCAAATACTTTCTGCCGTTTACCTCACACGTCTTTCCGCCGTTTGACCTGATAGGAGTGATTGAATGAAATAATATTGAAAGAGTTAATTTACAAACTAAAGCTATGCACTACAAATAAGAAGTAAAGATTGCTAGAATAATTTTAGGAAGGATATGGAAACTAGAATAATGAAAAGAAAGGCGATAATCAAACTAATAGTAGTGTGTAGCCACTGGATGATCATGGAGGATAGTCATGAATATCAATTGTACTATTCTCCTTAACATGACCAACCAAAAAGGCAAAAGTCAAATGTCAACCAAAAAGCCAACACCATTAGCCAAACACACGGTATGATTGCATGGAGCGAGGTGTTGATAGAAATTGGAACAAGTCTTTTGGGAGCAAATCTTGCTGCTTCCGACTAAATTGTGTGATTTTGAGCTTAACTTCAATTAGTTAAGTTTGATGGAAGTGGAAGCCAATGTTGCTTGAATGATTGTTTTATCCATATTATATTTGATTATTTCCGCTATTTCTGCAAATAACTAGCTAGATTCCGTTACTCACGATAACTATAAGAATGACTCAAGATTCCACTTAAGGCCCGTATGCTCGAGTTGGAGAGTTGTGGAACTAGGTGTCGGTAGACTGATGTAATGGTCTTTTGGTGCATTTTCAGACCTTGCAGTTATAGATCACATAATTCTATTCAGTCATTCAAACACCAAAACCAAATTGCCCATTTTCTGCTTCACATCTATAGGATATAGTCAAGGCTGGAGACTATAATTTAAGTTTTCAGCGAAATGTACATTTCATACAAGTATCTACATCTACACTGAGACTATATCAAAAAGATAGATGCTTAATTTATCTTCTTTTAGTATATTTCTGTGAGTTATTATCATATCAGTAAAATAATGACACAACTACAAATTCCTGTGGGCAGGAGTCTTCTGGATTTCTTAGCCTGAATAGAGTCATGAGTCTTGACAGGTATGCTAATATCTCATTTAACCATGTAATGCTAATTAGTCCTTGGTGAATGTCGAGGATGTTGTCTTGCTGACTTACGTTAAACGTGTGCATACAGTTTAGAAGTTGATCTCAGTGCTTCTCTAAAAGCAACTCCAAAGACAGCATCAGAACAGAAAAATACAACTGAAGTATGCACATTGCCACTGTTCTTCAATGTTATAGCAATATTTTTTATTGATCACTACTTACATGATTTCATTCTCAGAATGTGCAAGTTCCTACACGAAGATGGAAGCTGGCAGCTACCAAGCGTGAGCAGGAGAAATGGGATAAAGCAGCAAAGGCTTCAACTGCTGGCAGTGTAAGTTGTGCATTAAGTGTGGCAAAATCGTTCTCTATAAACTGTTACGACAAAATTGACTTTGGGTTATTACTATAGGATGTGTTGCTCCGCGAGTTAAGGCAACCTCAAGGGGACCCAGAAGTTTTAGCTGCCCAATCAAGAGAGCAGTATTACCAGGTTAAGTGGTAATTGATAAATTTATTATTGGGCTTGTACACAACAAGACCCGCATAAGAGGAGAATTGGCTGCTCACAAACTCGATGAGGTTCTATCCTAAAACCAACTGGTAATAGGAGGAGTAGCCCATCAGGCTTATATGTTAGTCAACCTCTCTAATTCTTGGATGTGGGATCACGTGGGTTATTTTTCCAACAGTAACTACTTAGGGTCTAACAGAATTTACGTTTTTATTTCTTTACATCCATGCTTTTGATGACTTATGAACGTATCACTGAAGCTATATTGGCTGTTGCAGCTGAAAAACAAATTGCAACTGCTAACAGTCGGAATAGGTGGCATTGGTTTAGTTTCAGCTTATGTCTCTTACTCTCCGGAAATTGCAGCAAGGTGAAAATGTCACGAGTTTCAAGTTATCCCTTGTCCTGTGTCTACTAAAATGTGTTAATGGTTAGGTTTAGTTTCAGCATTATTCCTTTATATCATGTCCTTAACTAGTGCACTGGAATTGCCTGAAAGTGTAATTTCTCGAAATTTTGTTCAAATTTATACCAGTAACAAGACATGAGGCTTCATGATTTGAAATCCAAGAATGTATGCTGTCAATTGCCTCATTTGCTTGTTATTTCAAAATTTTCATTGCTTTTTACTGTATGATGCTGCTGAAAACACTTGCCTGAACCCTGAAGCTTTCCATTGCGGATCCAACACTTTATTTTCTGATATATCCTGTGCATTATTTTGCGACGTTTTTGTTGAAAGCCAATCACAATATCTTGTCCTAGAGGTTTAGTCCATGGTTCTTGGTTTATAATCAAATGTTGTTCTTGACTAGTAGTATATGAAGTAGCAAAACCTTTGAGATTTTTACCCTGGATCTTAGATGCTTTAACTTCATTTCGGCTAATGCGATTTCCCTCAATCACTTTCAGTTTTGGTGCGGGCTTACTTGGATCATTGGCCTATATACGGATGCTTGGCAACAGTGTAGACTCCATGGCCTCTTCAGGATCTAAGAAAATGATAAAGTATGTGCTGTTTTTCCTTTTCTTATAGCCAGATTAAATCTTTCTTTATAACTTTGTTACGTCCTCACTATGTTGCTTTAAATTACATTTCAATACATTTTCACCTCATTTGAGGGCAGATTTAGGAGATCTGTTTAAGTTTTAGGTTCTCTATTCGAGGCTATTTTTTTTTACACTCCTGCCCTCCAAATCATCTTCGGTCGTCCTCGTTTTCTTTTTAAATCCCCAAACTCTAACTTTCTATCTCCCTTTTCGATTGACTAATGCCTCGTCTTGAGATATGCCCAAACCATCTTAGATGAAGCATTCTTATATCTTCGTTTCCAATTCTGTCTCTCAAGGTTGGTCGCTCATCCATCAAAGCATCGTATCTCCACTTCTCCAATCTTACTACTATGATTCTTTCTGAAAGCCCAACATTCTGATCCATGTAATCAAACTTTCCCTTTAACTTTATGGGCACACCTCGATCATATGATATCTCAATAGCCTCTCTTTATTTTGCCATCCACACTTAGGGGGCATTTGGTTCGCACAAGGGAATCGGAATGGAATGAGGAAAGGGAATGCAGGAGAAAGGAATGGATTCCCCTAAATTAGCCTAGTCGTTTGGTTGTGTTCAGGAAACGGAATGAGCTGCTGAATGATTCCCTTTGTGACTGTTTGGTTCAAGTTAAGGAATCAAAATTTGAGTTTTTAAATTCTTTTATATTTTCTCCAAAAATAAGTAGTTGTTATATGATAAACTTGAAAAACTTATTTTTTGAAAAAACATAACTCTAAATAATAACAACGTAGCTCGATTAATTACATATAATCACTTGTTTGTAGATCAAAATACATACGAAAAGTGTTCTAGTCCTTTCATAGTAATTATGAATCGAATACAGTCCCAATTTCTCTTCCTTTTCAAAAAAGTACCAATGCTAGCCATTTTCTGTACAAATGAACATCAATAAGAACATCAAAGAAGTACCAAGCACCTTGTTTCCATGTATTCTTGAAAACCAAACAAACAAACAATGATACATAATCAAGTTTCTAAAATCCCAATTTTTTATCATACTAACCTACAATTCACAACCAAATGCGAATATATTATGAAGAACAACAATATCAGTAAAGAGCATGTAATATCAGTTCCAAGACACATTGTTTGCAACTGCCAACATTGAGTCCTCAAAAGAAAAAAACTAAATAAAACAATCATGCTAGAAGCTATGTAAAACCGAAAAATATTGTGATGCCACCACCCACAAATCTCACAGCTATCCAAAACAGAGCTGCTCAATGCACAAAACAGTCTCAAAAGCTTCAAAAGTCTACAAAATTGGTAAAACTATATCACAAACAAAAAACTGCCAACATTAAACTACAAGATGCTCATCAATCCTCACAAAGTTCCAAAAAGCAGCTTAAACCCCAGAAAAACAACAATTGAGAGAAGAATCTTAAAGCAGCTTAAAGCATTAAGCATTGAGAGAAAAACAACAACAAGATGCCAACATTAAGCTACAAGCAGCTTAAAGCATCAATAAGCATCAATTTGGGTCAAATAAACGAAAACTTGAACTCAGATTTCAATTGAGAGAAGAATCTACAAATAACACATAAGCTACAAGATTCAAGCACCAATACAGTGAACGTCAAACATAAAGAAAACAACAATAAAACGAAAAGAACATTGTAACAATCAACTTGATACAGTGAGAAATCTAAAAAGGAGAAAGAAGAAAAAGGAAGATTCAACTGTTAATGGAAGATTTAGGGATTCTGTTAATGGAGTGAGATTTAGGGATTTGGGGAGGGAGGAGGCGCGAGGAGAAGAAGCAGCAGCAGCAGCAACAGCAGGAGGAGGAAGGACGCAGCAAGGATTTTGGTGAGGAAGGAGGCGCGAGGAAGGAGAAGGCAGCAGTAGGGTTCAAGAATGGGGAAGGAATGGAATGGGAAAGTGGAGGGGGGAGGTGGGGAATGAGGATTACCTCATTTAGTTAAACCTAAACCTTAAAATGGGGAAACGGAATCATTCTAAATGCGAACCAAACAACATCAAAGGGAATGGGGTATTTTCATTCCCTTTCCCTTTCCTTAAGACCCCCAACCAAACGCCCCCTTAATTCTATGGGTCACATCTTGTTGTTTGTCCCCACTACGCTCAAGAGACAATCATCATATATTGAATATTAATACAAATAAGTGAATAACACATCCATTTATCTCAATGATGCAAAATTGTTCTTTTTCTATCTCTTAACTTGGATTCTTAGTTTCATTTTGCTGATTATGATGAATCTGCATTATTGTTGGTTGCCTTTTAACATGATTGCAGGGCAGCAGTTGGACAGCCTAGGTTGTTGGTTCCGGTTGCGTTAGTCATGATTTATAATCGTTGGAACGAGTAAGTTATACTTGCTGATGACAGTATGCGCGATAACAGTTTCTCAAAGAATGATTGTAATATAGTTTTTTTTACCCATTTTGGATGCAGGATTGCGGTTCCTCAATTCGGACTTATGCACCTAGACCTAATACCAATGCTGGTAGGGTTCTTCACCTACAAAATTGCTACATTCACCCAAGCAATTGAGGATGCACTGCCTGTAGCGGAGAAGAAGACAGAAACATGAGCAGTTTCCAGGCATTTTAATAATATCAATTTCAGGTAATAAGACATAAGCTCTCCTTTTCACTTTTTTAAAGTAGCCCGGGCGTTGCCTTTTTAAACAAGCTCAATTGCTACATTTTCCTTTTTAATTTGTTCTACTGAATTTGCTACACTTCTGTTATGGGAAATGGCCTTACATTCTCTCACCAATTCTCGTCCACACATTTAATCTCCCTCGACCATCTCCATACTAGAGTCCTATAAGTCCTGAGGTACTTGTAGCATTCTCTAGAGGACGTAGTAGTATTTGTTTGCAAATTAGTTTATTCGACAAAGCAAGTCTTAACTAGTGACTTGCATTTTCTTAGTTGGGTTTCGGATGAAGAAGCTGTGGCTTGAAGAAACAAATACTCATCAAATAGGAAGCGTCAACAAATAGGCAACCACATCATTCTTTGTTATACATTCAAGAAATTTAAAGATGTGGAATTTGTGTTGTTGTCAACACTTGTTAATTATATTCTTGTTACATTAGCTGATGAATTATGTAAAGCACGGATGTTTCAGTATTTCTCTTGAAGATGTACTTTGATGTATATAATAAGAAATTGATTCGATCACGAATGACTTACGCTTGCACTCTTAACTTGATTCTTACCTCACTTCCCCCTATTTCTTACATTTCCGGGAATGATGCTGAACTTGGTTGAAGCAATTCATCCCGATTCCCAACAATGCCCATTTTGAGCTTTGCACGGACCAGCCTTCTCGTCCTGTGACAAGGGAGGGGGCTTTTGAGAGTTGATTCGGCTAAATGATACTTTCGATATTGGTTGATACTTCCGAGTTCCTACCTCCTTTTCTTTGTTAAGTGCACATTTTGCCTTTGACAATAATAACTATTTGAAAATGTGCCAAGGCAAAGCAATTTCGAGTTTTTGCTTTTCGGTTAAATACAAAAGCAGATGTGATCATTATAACTCAAAAAAAGCAGTTCCAGTAGCAGACTGTTCTTTCGTACGAAAAGCAACACATCACTACACAGGTAGCTGGGTAAAACGACAGACAACCCAGTCATCCAGAAAGCACACCGAGAAACATCAATACTTGGTACAGAAAATTTTTTGGGGGCGACGGAAAGGTGGGGTTTGCAAGACAGCAAGCAGAAGGGCCGGGCCATTCAAACCAAGGACGACAAGTATCTTCAACTAGAGCCCTGCAACCGGAGAAGCTGGATGATATACATACAGAAATAGTTGCAACAGGCCTACAACTTGCTTAACCTGTGTTCTGCATGCCAGCAGCAATACCCTTCATGGTCAAGATAAGGGTATCCTCAAGGCCGGGAGGATACTCGCTGGTAGGGTTGAGCTTCACAAGTTCCGCTGCTGGGCTGTCTGAATCCATTATTTCCTTTGATAAGTGCGGCCTCTCAGTCACATGGAAATTAGGATCACGAATCCGCTTCAGGGTATATGCTTGGCAGACATTAAGGGTTGTGGTGTAAGGATCACGAAGTCGGAGTCTTTGTTTCAAGTAAGGGTCTGCATCCAGTAAGTCCTTGTGTCCAGCAACCTGTTCAAAAACATGACACTTTTAGTTTGCTCACAGCTGACTCGTGAATAAAAGGCGGAACATATCTTTGGATGGAGGAAGTAATATAAACAGACAAATCACTGTCACATGGTCCACTAATCTCCTTGAAAATCGCGAATCAAAAAAACGGACAATGGTCGATTTTGGGCTATTTTAGGGTCGTTTTGAGCGAATCACGAATTCAAAAAGCGAATTAACTGCGAATTATGTTACATTGAAACATATATTTTACCTCCAAGAGAAGTTGTTTTGTATCTTCATAAACAGACAAATCACTATCACATGATCCACTAATCTCCTTGCAAATCGCGAATCAAAAAAACTGGATTATGGTGATTTTGGGCTATTTTAGGGTCTATTTAAGCAAATCGTGAATTCGAAAAGCAAATTAACTGCGAATTATGTTACACTGAAACAAGTATTTTACCTCCAAGAGAAGTTGTTTTGTTTCTTCATAACTTTTTCGTAAGTGTTCCCCGAAAGGCTTCAACTCCTCCGACACGAGAAGTTTGTCATATAGAGCAGCAATTCCAGGGTCCCCCTTAGCAAAAACCATTTCAAGCAAGTCAATAGTCACTCTGAAGAAAGACCATTGATTATACATCTCTTTGAGCATCGTAAGATTCCTAATATCTTTTTCGCTGACATGCTTAAATGCCGCTCCAAATCCGAGCCACACGGGTAGATGGAATCTGGTTTGTGTCCATGCAAATATCCAAGGAATCGCACGAAGAGATTCAATTCCTCCACTTGGTTTACGCTTGGAAGGACGACTTCCAATATTCATACGTCCATACTCCAATTCCGGTGTTGCCTACAGCACAAGTAAATAAAGTGTGAAAAAACATTAATATGGAAAGCAATAAATGACATCCATAAAGGGAATTGCTATAAAACAGGGAAACCAAGAACAAATATAAAATTACAAAGTTACGGGTAACTTACAAGGCGGAAGTACTCAACAAAACGAGGCTCATGGAAAACAACCGAGCGATATTCCTTGGTGGCGACAATAGCCATCTCATCCAAAAGTGCACGCCATTCTGGCTTAGGAGAGATCGGAGGATGCATTCCGTGCTCGAGTGTAGCGGCCGTGTATCGTTGCAATGTCCTAAAGCACAAATGCTCCTCTCCAAAGGATTGTTCAATTACCTCACCTTGTACCGTGACACGTAGTGATCCATGAATAGTATCGGGTGGCTGAGCCAAAATGGCGAGATGAGTGGGACCCCCTCCTCTTCCTACAGTCCCTCCTCGCCCATGAAACATGGTAAGCTTCACGCCGAATTCCTTAGCTACTTGAATTAGTTCCTCCTGGACTTTGTACAACTGCCATGCGGCTGACAGACGACCAGCATCCTTTCCCGAGTCAGAATATCCAATCATGACTTCTTGCACCCCATTAATCCTATTCTTATACCAATCAATCGAGAAGAGACGAGTCAGGGAAGCAGGAGCGGCCTCTAGATCAGCAAGCTTCTCAAACAGCGGGACAACTCTTAAAGGATTCTTGATATGACATTCGCGTTGGAGAAGCTCAACAGCAAGAACGTCAGATGGTGCGGTAGCCATGGAGATAATGTAGGCACCAAAGTTATCGGATGGGAGTTCTGAGATTACACGAAATGTGTCTAAAACATCAGCAATTTCTTCGGTCTTAGGGAGATCAGGGCCAAATAGAGGACGCTTTCCGCACAATTCAGACAAAAGCCACTCTTGTCTCTTCTCTTCTGACCAGTCTCGGTAAGACCCAACACCAAGATATGTAGTAATGGCATCCATCACATCAGTGTGTCTATCAGATTCTTGTCTAATATCAAGCCTTACAAGAGAGAGCCCAAAAGTGGAAACTTGTCGCATAAAGTCAAGAAGAGTCCCATCAGCAATGGGTCGATCACCACAAGCACAAAGTGATCTGTAGCATAGCTCAAGAGGCTCCAAAAACTACAACAATAAATAAAAGCAACGAAAAAATGAGATTCATGAGCCAACACCAATAACGAATAAGAAGATAAAGATCAACTTAAATGGTCAATTATGGTTAGAGCCAATGTGTAAAAAGGTCACGGGTTCAAATCTCAACCATCCTTCATTTAAAGTGGAATATTTAGCGCCAGGTATGAGGAGGGTCTGTGTTGCATCCGCACTTGTAGGCCAAAGGGCTCTCGCGTGAGGATGCGTGTTAGAGTATATAACATATTCTGAGGCCTCAACCGTTAGCTTAAACTTTTGGTTGAGTTGGTTCCTTTAACAATTATAACATCAGTTAACAAAAACGGTTCTAATAAATATTTCCCAAACAAGAGCGATCAGTACCACAATTCAACATACAAAACACTTGAAACAGAAAGCAATCACGAACAAGCTAAACGATAAGCAATAAATTTATGTTAGTTAAATTTTTATTAGTGACACAACATCAAGAACACCTAACCTGATCAATGTGTGTGAAGGTTGCTTCTTCGGGAACATCAGAGGCCCCGTTTGACAATAACTGACGAGCATGTTCACGAGTATTATAGAGTTTATCTCTCACATCAGCAAGAATAACCCGATAAGGCTCATTAGGGGGAATTCTTTGCCAAAACTCTGTAAAAATTTATAGAAGAAAAATGCCTTTTCAATAACTAATATGACCTCAATCCCTTTCAGCTCAAACAAGGGAAAGGAAATATAGTAAACAAAGCGTATGGAATGACATCGTTCTGGCGTTCTCCTACGGTCCTACCTCAGCTACAATTAAGAAAACATATGTTTACTTTTTACATATGGAAGATAGAGTTAGGCATACCAATATAATGTTTGGCATCACCCTTTGAATGTCCATGCATTTCGTGGGCTCGAGCACGGAGTTCATCATTGCATCTCCACATGGAGAGCTGTTAGGATAGAAATAATACAAAAGGCTTAAAAACTACAATATGAGATCTTAGTTAGATTGACCGAGCAAAAAGTATTGTTCCATACCTCGAACATGAGGTCCTCTATCTGAGAGAAATACATATTAGCTGCCATCATTCTAGCCAACAAGCATACATCTCTTGTAACTTCTGGTGTTACTCTTGGATTTCCTATAGTTCAAATTAAAACAGATTATGTGAAACAATGTCATTTTGACACACTAATCATTGAACTAACAACTCACAATTATTTGTGCACGTTTTAGAATGTAATTATACATTTTGGTGTTCAGTATTTTTATACTTAATGCATGCAATTTTCTTTAATAATTTGTAAAGGTGTAAGGGCTCCATTTTGAAAGAAATTGCAAAAAAAAAAATATAGGGCCTCATAATCTTTGCTTCGCCCCAAATAAAAATTACGTCTGAAATATCAATCAACAGCTACATTAAGCACAATCAAGTCTTGGGTAAAAATTTCACTACTTCCAAAATGACTAGCAATACTTATGATACTCCTTTAAGGAATACCAAATAGTGCTAACACATCAATAAACTTGCCACAAAAAAGAGATCATACCATCTCGATCACCACCCATCCAAGATGAGAACTGAATGAGAGGGGCATTATAGGGAACACGCTCATTGATCCCTATATTTTTCAATGCGGTGTCAACACGTCTTAGAAATTTTGGAACACCTTTCCAAATTGTCTCATGGAAGTAGCTCATTCCGGCCCTCATCTCATCCTGCGGAGTTGGTTGAGTCCTCCTGATTTCATCTGTACGGAATGCAGCTTGAATCTAAACAAAAAATGGCATATTGAGATTTCAATATTTCGAGACTTACTGAAATCCTAAAGTAAAAGTAAAAAACACTTCCCTACTAAAAACCAACTCATACCTCTCTTTGGAGAGCTTCATCAAGCTCTTGCTTGTCATCTGGGGTAATATCTTTTGCATACAATTGGGTCAAACATTCTCTAATCCTGAAAAGAAAAAAGAGTAGTTCCCATTCAGAAAGACCCAAGAGACAAAACATGCTTTAGATATAAAAAAGTATGTGCAACGGAACTGAGGATAAAGCCATGTCAAAGCCATGCTTGATGCCATAACAAAGTCTAAAATCGAGTATCATAGGCACCGCTACAATTACCATAACCAACGAAATCCTCAGCGTAAGCAGTAATTTTCCATTTTGAAAAAATTACAAGTCATAAAGTAGATCGATCGAACCTCCCATGTTTCTGAAGCAAAGATCTACGAACAGATTGGGTAGGATGAGCAGTTAGAACCAAGTCAACTGTCTGGTTTTTCAAGGTAGCAAAAACTTCTTCAGGGGATTTCTTCAAATCCACCACAAGCCTTCTTAGAGTTTCTTCGATATCAGACTCAGTTGATGCAGAACTCTCATCAGCAAAATCTCCTTTCTTAATTTTTTTGATTCTCCTTCGATAAGCAATCTGAACTTCCTCAGCCAGATTAGACAGATTAAGCATGTGCGAAAATGATTTCGCGATTACAATGGAATCTCCCGCGTCCAAACTAGTTATCATGTTTCCGAGCTCTTCCAACTTTTTAGTATCACGAGTCCTTTCGTATTCAGCAGCATGCTCATACAGTTCTTGAACCTAATCCATGCATACTAATCAATTAATTACACATATATCATTACAATTGAAACATTCATCATTACCTACATAAATCATCACTTAAAGACAACAAAATATTCTCTAAACGTCCAAAATTAATATAACCCACAATATCAAAGCATGGTTTTCACTTAAGGAAGCAAAAGAGAAAAAACAAATGGCAATAGTTCAACAAAAATTCTCCAAGAACATGACACATCACTACCATGAATGTCAGATAGCAAATCGTTTATCTTTCCTTCCGCTAAAACCAAACACATGTTCAATCTCATCATCATCATCACATCATATCCAGTATATCTCACTCATAAAAGCTATGATCAAGGTTTGGGTTTGATTGGATGACGGCAAATCATACCCTTATCATAGTCGGTATAAACCAAAAATACTCAAATGGCAATGTAATGTATTAGTAGTACTCGTTACTCTTCTTTTTCCACGAAATCAATACAAGTTATACACCAAAGAAGTCCCCCCAAACAAAAACCATTAGGTAACGAAATGTGCTTTCATGATCAAGCTAAGTTTTTTTGAACTTTGAGGAGTCTCTTTTGTGGTAAACCAAAAAGCGCAGTCCGGAGATGATTCATAACAATCAACACTATTATTCCAACCACTGCTACTTGAGCTCTTATATTAACCTCAATCAGCTACACATCTAAGATTTTCCAACTTGAAAAATAGACAGTTCAGCCCTTCTATGTAACAAAAACAGGGATTTAATTTCTCATAATAGCTAATGTAGAAACTTATTCCATCTCTCAAATTATCCTCTAGTTTGGACTTTGGATAACAAACCAACATGGAGTAGTAGTACATAATAAGCAAAATCACATGGAGATCTAATACAAAACAACAACAAATAACAAGGAAGCCTTAATCCCAAAATATAGGAATCAACTACATAGCTTTATAAACCAATAAATCAGTTCAAGTGGCCGGTGTAAAATCTGATACTCCCACCAAAAATAAAACGAGACCAATGCTAATATTACTTATCAAACCAGAATATTCCCATATGTGTACTTTTCAGAACTCAATAACATTAGCACCCACTTTAATACACTCAAAAATATATGAAACACCTACAACAACCTTACGCATGCTCAAAACCACATCTAGTAGTCAAAGAAAGCAACCACACCCAACTATCATAACAACATTTTAGGGGCTCTATGCGGTCAAAACTTTACACATGCCCAAAACCAGAAAGCATCAATGCAAATTAGAGGTGTTCATTCAGCTTATCGGATTAATTTCGGTCAGGTGTTTCGAGTCGATTCAAAATAAATTTTATGTCCACATTGGTTTTAACTTAGTTATAAACTCGTTTTGAAGTCGGTTAGTCGGGTCAAAGTTGGATTTGGTTACAACAATGTGTAAATATCAAATTTGTTTTAAACACCTCAACAATAACAATATTTTAAGCCTTGTGCAATGGTGCACTTTACACATGTCTGAAACCAGAAAACAACCAAATCCAACTATCATGACAAAATTATAGGAGCTATGAGATCAATCACTTTACACGTGCCCAAAACCAGAAAGCAACCAAATCCAACTATCATAACAATATGTTAGGAGTATGTGGTCTATCACTTTATACATGCCTAGAACTAGAAAGCAACTAAATTCAACTATCATAACAATATTTAAGGCAGCCTATTCAGTCGAACACCTTAGAAATGCCTAAAAAAAAGCAACCAATCCAACTATCATAATAATATAAAACTGAAAGTTAAATCTTTAACTAAAACAAATTACTTCCAAAAAAAAGTAAAATTAGTAGATAGATTGTAATACCGTTTCTCTGATTTCTCCACCATGTAAAGACTCAAGAATATCAAGAAAACGATCAAGCAATAAAGCATCATACTCCACAAGCTTATCATCCTCAGAAACTTTCTTAGGAGCAAGCAATCTCAACTGAGCATCAATTGAAGTCAATTTCTCCAACTTCACAGTAGACATAACTTTTTTTTTTACTTTATTTCAAAAACGCACAAATTTTCAATCTCTAAAAATGCAAAATTAAGTTAAAAAATCTTCAAAAATATAGAAAATAACAAAAAAATCAATAAAAAGGCACTAACTTTTCCTCTCTTTTTAGAAAGTGAAATAAAGTGTGTGAAAAATATTGATGATAATCATGAAAAAGTATGCATAAATTTGTAGGTATTGTAGGTTATCAAACACAAGATGACTAATTGGGTTGGTAGAGGATAATGGGTTTCTTTTTGTGATGATGAAAGTGTGGAGAGGGAAGGGGGATTGGATTAGAGGCTATTGTGAATTGTGAGTGATATTGTTGGTATAAATCTTGATGGGGATTGGGGAATGGTGAGGAGATTCTAGAAAATGTTAGTAAAGATCAAATCTTTATAAAGGACTGCCACTCACTTGCAGACTGTTAACCCATCTACATGAAACAAAACAACATAACCTACCTTACACCAAGATTCATTGCCTCCTTGGCTTTGTGCTAACTAATATATAAAACAAATTGCTCTGAGAACGGTCTTTTTAAATAAATTGGCCGACACATTATATATTTTTTAAAATATTGTAAGTAGGCATTAAGAATGATATAAGTAGACATTTACAATATTAAAAGTAGACGTTAAGGATACGGTAATTAAGCATTAAGGATAATATAAGTAAAAACTAAGAATACGATAAATAGATATTAATGTTTAATGGGCTGGGCTTGAGTCTCTTTTTCAAAGAGACAGACTCAAGAGACTAGCTGAATATATAATATTACTCCCTCAATTTCAAAGTAATTATCCCATTTATTTGTTATATTCCTTTCGTTTTTTAAAAAGTTTCTATTTGTCATTTTGAGATGTTTTAATTGTTATTCCCATAGATTTTTTCTATTTATTATAAATTTTGGACAAAAATAACCTATTCATCCTTATTTTAATATTTTAATAATGTTTATGGTTTCCGCATGTCTTCCATTGAATTCATTTTAATATATTAATATATTGGTTTCCACATTATTCCCACCAACTTTATAAAAAAAAATTATTAGTTGTGGTCCCTTTCTTTTAATATTTTTTTAATGTTTATGATTCTCACTTTTCTTCTATCAAATTTATTATTCAATATCTACTATCTAAAAGATTATATTTTTCTTTATTCTTGTAAACTTTTGTGTGGGAACTTCATTAAGTAAGAGAGGGAGTACTATTTAATGATTACTCTTAATTTATATTTTATTGTTAATCTAGATGTCAAAATATAGTCAAGTGAGATCTTATTTGATTTGTCTAAATGTAAATTTTTATTAATATTAGTTTTTTATAATTTTTAATTATACACAATAGAGATTTTATATGATTAAATTAGTGCATTGTATAAAGTGTAAAAATCAATTATGAGTTTTGGTGTTAATTGAAGAGAATATGATAGTGACACTTTTTTGTAAAATCAAATGATAATGGCGATAGTTAAGATTTATAGATAATCTAGTTAGTGAGTATTTGAAGGATTTTTATTTTATCCTTCAGATGTAAATTTGATTCTTATAACCTATAAGACAAATTAAATGCCTTATCTTTTTATCTGTTAAGATTTTCTAACTTATCGTTAGTTATGCCCATAAATAGCTGTACTTGTACATTGTAATTTGTAACTATATCTAAATACCTAATAAGTTACGTAAGTTATTACTATTCAGTGAAATCAATGTTTATTGTTGTGATTGAAATATAATTAATTTCTTGTAGAAAATGTTGAAAAAAAATTTTAAAATGTTATTTTTGATTTTAAAATGCTATAAGTTAAAATGTAATGAAAATAACTAATTGCATGTCTAAATGCTACTTACACATAGACTATTATTTTATACAATAATAGTATTTTTTAAAGGGTATTTTAGCCTCATTAAACCATTAACAATTAATTAAATTGTTAAGATCCACATAAGATGCTTGTTGAAACTAGTAAAATGTCAATTATTTAATCTTTTCGTGTTTTTTTTAAGAAAAATCTAATATATAAGTGGATATTAACATTTAAATAACAATTTTGAAAAGAGGAATTTCCATTAGCTGATGACCAATACTTAAGGGGAAAATTCAATCCATGGAAAAAAAAAATTGTCATATTCGCATAGATCAGTTTATTCAAAAATAAGCCATAGATTAGTTTATTCTCAGCCGATCACCGATTACGAATAGATTGTATTATTAATGATAAATTTCCAAAAAAAACTTTACACAAAAGAATTTCGATGGGGAATTGTAACACCCCGTAATTTATCGGGTTTAAAAGTAAATAAAATATAATAAAATAAAATATAACAAAAATAAAATAAATAAGTGATATTAAATTATATTATTTTACATAGTTAATTATAAGTAATAAAGTAGGTTAAATTTAACGGTAACAAGTTTTATCGCGTACGATGTTATCGCGTGACGTTTCTTGCTGTTTTAACAATAGTATAATAATTGTTTAATTAATTAATTAATAAAAAAAATTAAATAGGGGAAGGGGAAGAGGCAGCCGGTTGTGAAGTGTAAGGGGAGGAGTTTTGTAACTCCTCTCATAAGTGTGAATTATGACACTTAAAGCCATCCATTAAATTGCCTATTAATCCTTAAGCTTCAATTTAAATTTCTCACATTCCTAATCACATTTTAATCTTCTTAGTGAGAAAAAAATTCAGAAAAAAATATTCCCCTTGTTGTTGTTCTTGGTTTCGGCTCAAGAAGAAAAAAAAAACATTTTCTTTGCTCAATCCAATCTTCTAATCAAAGGGTAAGTGAAGTTGTTAATTACTATTTTTATTTATAAGAAATTTTAGTATGGGATTACATAATCTTCTTTCTTTTTATGATGATATCCTATGACTTATTAGGAGGATTGAGTATTTTATATAAGTTTTCTTTAATAATCATTTGATAAAATTGGTTTGTTAAAAGGATTAAATCCTATTTCTATTATATAAAATTTTCCTTGATTTGCATTCTTTAACAAAGCTTAAATTTGTTATAAGAATAAAGTCTATTCAAAGGATAAAATGGATTTATTTTACAATTTATATTTCTCTAGCAAGATTTTAGTTTGTTAAAAGAAATTTTAATTGTATCAATTAAGTAATGTAAGTATCCATGAGTTTATAAATCCTTTAACAAAATTTGATTTGTTTAAAGGATTGTCCTTATATATATGTTTTGTTTCAAAAAAAAAAATGATGATATATGATTTTCTACAAAATTTTAATTTGATAAGAGAATCAAGTACTTAATTTAATTATTATGGGTTATGAAACTTTAATTGCTCTTGAGGGATCTTGTGGATGAGTATATCTTAAGTTGCTAGTTTAATGTTTTTGATGATGGTTTAGATTGTTGATGGGGATTTTATGTATTGTTACATGTGTGGAAATATCAAGTGGATTGTGTGATAGGAGATTTGGTTTTATTTGTTTTATTTTAGTAAAATGTAATTTGGTTTTTGGTTAGGTGTATTTTGGTATGGAGATTTAAAAAGGATTAAATAATTTAAATAGAAAAAAATATATAAAATAAAAATAATTTAAGTAGAAGGAATTTCGGACTGCAACTGCTGCCTCGGTAGTGGCGCCCCGATCCGAGTATTAGGTGTGTTTCGTTGTTGTTTTATTTAACCGATGCGTTTTAAAACTCGTTAAAACGCTTAAAATAATTAAAAATAGTAATCGGATGCTAGAAATTATGAAATTTGGTACCCAAGATAATTGATGCGTTCCGGACGCAGCGGTGAAGTCGGATTTTTAATTTGAATTTTCTAAACTGTCCGAAATGGTCATAAAAGTTTCTGGTCAGAATGTAAAATTTGGAACTATTGGGAGTTTGATGAAAACATTTGAAATTATCAAGTCTTAGTGATATCTTAATGGTATTGAGTGGATTTAATGTGTAAACGCGGTCTAATACGTGATCGTTTTGTGTTATTTAGGACCTCGTTTCATAAGAGGGCGAAATTTTAATTGTGCTTGAACAACGTGTGTTTGCAACGTTCAAAGGTACACACTTAGACCATACTGTTTATATGGTTGTGCAAGTAATGTTGTTTTATTCCTAATCAAGGCATTGTAATCACATAAGGATTAGACACCTCAAATAATATGAAATAATTATGTGGAAATTGAGAATTTATGGATATGTTACCCAAAAGGGTTAACAAATAAATTGGAAAACTATCAACTATTTTTCCCATGGCATTCAGGGATCTTTATGGTCACCATGGGGGTATGCATATTTAGCCTTTGGCGACCCGAACAGGACGGGCAACGTCTTAGGTAGGTGGTTGCCTTGGGATTTGCTCTCCCAAGTGTATTCCACCAAAACAAATTTGGAATATGACTTGTACGACCCGAACAGGACGGGCAACGTTACAAGGTTGGAAATAATGAATAAAGATTACATAATAGAGCCTTTGCATGCTAGGGTAAACACAATGCTTGTATTCAACCTGTTTAGTATATGTATGAAGTCTCTGACGTGTATTGGTTGTTCTTTGGATCCTGCTACGTGTTATCATACAACGTGCAGCAGGTTAACTGCAGGAGGGGGCTGGAGTGAGAATTCAGCTTAGAACCCTGTAACTATTCTAGACTTACTTTGTAATGAGTCTAAATAACTCAGTTTATGTAATCAAAGTTTATGATGTTTTCTTTTTATCTCGTACAATTTTAGTTAGTCTAGAGGCCGGTGGGTTCTCGAGTTGTATGTAAAGACTTCCGCTGATTTGTTTGTTTTGTTTTGTTTGGCGCTGTTTACTTTGTTGACCATATTCCTTTACCGTTGGAACGTTGATGATCCGAGTAAAGATGAGTTTTCTCGCGTCCGTTTGTGAGCCGGATTCATGTTCTCATATGATATTTCCGGGTCACTTAAACCGGGCCGTTACAGGAATTATACAATTTGTGCTTTTTTTTTTTCCAATATTAAGACAACTAATATTTAAGTGGAAAATTCAATCCTTTCAAAGAAAATCTCAGCGCACAAAATTTAATCATTCAATTCATTTCAAAAAAAAAAAAAATATATATTCAAACCATTTTCTTAATCATCGATAATGCAATAGCATGTTGTTGCAAATTCTTCTTGACAAATGCCCTAAAAACAAGTTTACATCCGTTTTTAAGATACTTGGTATGCAAGTATTTTTTATTTTGTTTATTATTTAAACCTATTTTATATTTTACGGGTTAATGTATAAGAAAAATATAGTCAAATAAAATTTTATTTGAATCCTTTAAATATTAAATATTAATTTTTTTGTAATTTTTAATCATGTATTAGAATATAAATGACTAAAAGTCTAAGACAACACATTGAATAACATAACAAAGTAAAATATATGGAGTATAATAAAGGGAAGAAGTACATTCCTATATTCGAATATTCTGTTAAAGATTCCGTCATTTTATTTTATTTTCTGAAAATTCTCTCGAGCAATCATCAATAACAGTCAAAAGTCATACACACCAACACTCCACTTATTGTGCCTATTGTGAAGTCTGAAGAGAAGAATCGAGTTTTCGACATTAATGGAACGAACTTAAGGTTCGTAATTGCTTATCTTCCTCTTTCTTCCATTGATTTTATGGAGAATCGGACACTCGAAACACTTCTAAAATTCTCTCAAACCGAAGCAGTCAAATTGTTGAATCATCACAAATTCGTAATGTTACTGCTCAGTGCTCACTCAGAGATTTCCTTGCAATTCACAAGCAGGAATTATTTGGAATTTGCCGTTGTATTTTCTCACTTAAATTTGATTATAACTCTGAAGGCACTTGATTCATTTGGCCGCATGTTAGAACATCGATAATCAAGGTTAGCCTGCAAACCTAACTATTTCTTTTGTAAATTATCGAATAATTTTAGTTAGTAATTGCAAATTTGATTAGTTTGGAGTTAGAATTCTTCATTTCTAGCGTAACTGGAAAATTCTAATGCCTATTTGTTTATTTTATTTCGTATTTTTTTTTTGCTACTATAAATCTAATTAAAAACCAAAACACAAGTTATAATAGCAAGCTTAATGCATCATGGAAGATCGTAGCAGCTTGGACTTTTGAAATTGCACACTGAAATGTTGTAGATACAATAAATTAATACTTCATTCCTAACTTAGTTAGAAGTGTAAGGAGAAGTATATAGCGTCCTCTCGAGAGACTGAGAGAAAAGTCTTCATAGGATGGCCGAAAGGAGACATGTGATCCCACCGTGTTGTTGTATTGACCGAGTTGTAAAGGTCTTTTAATCTATCAAACCGGTACCACTTACGTGGTAATGGTGTAAAAAACCACATTTTAGACTGGTTAAATGAATATCTCATGGTTTCGGACAATATATGGGAGTTTGACAACCTATTGCTTCACATTCGTTTATGTAGGTTTGGTCATATGCAAAAAAGGGTGAAAAAATGCACAAGAAGTGAAAAGTTGGAGCTTTGAAATGGAAAAGCTTGGTCGAAAATGGCTTCGATAAAATGAATGAAGAATTAAAATTTGCTAGAGGTAGAAATGAATGTAATGAGAAGAGTATATGTGTGGCCTCAAATGCTTCTTGTTGGATTATCGTTTTACATTGGGGCTTTGGTCCCAAGGGCATGTGTCATGCACTAAGTTAGCATGATGGATGTGACGCGTTATCCACCTTGAAGAACAGCTCTTGATGGCTTAAACATGTGACAAACTGTTTTAAGTGGCATAAAGACCTTGCTACGACAACTCTATGTCGCTTTGAGCTGCCCCCCATAATCCAAAAAACTATTATGAAACACTAAAAGAGACTTTAGTTGCTTGTCATATATAGTCTGCTAAAGACAACTACATTAAGGGAAGGCACTAAAGTGCTTGGACTAGTGATAACTAAGCGTGTGGCACAACGAGTACTTTCACATCATAAGGAGACAACTCTTTTAAGAGTTTTGTTGAATTACTACCCGGTGCACAGGAAAAGGTTTGAGAACGTTAATGACATAGTTAGTCTAAGCGTGCGGGGTAGACTATCATGAGAACTAGAGAGCCATAGGTGAGGATTGTTATATTTGGGTCAACAAATGCCTTGAGGAGACAATAAAAGACCTTATCAGTGCCACACTTTGACAAGTTGTCGGAGACAACTAGGGTCGCCACCTTATTGTTGGTTTTATCTTCAATTTGGCTTGAATAAGGAAGTTCTATCCACCAAGATATCCCTCCTATGACTTATAGGCTGAATGGTTAGAGTTTCAATGAATTCTCAGCCAATGCCTGAGATAGTTCTTGAGATTAGGGATAGACATTTCAGAGACTCTGGCGTCATACCCTTATTTTAGGGTCGGCCACACCGAAATCCTAATTTTAAGGGTGTAGAAACTAGACCCATTAGGGTATAAAGTCGAGTCTAGACCGGACTCAAAGCCTAAAAAATAATATTATCATAAGTGGATAAGGACTAGTAAAAAGCTTAATATTGATCAGATTAACTAAAATTAAAGCACTTACCCAAATTACCAACCAAAATAGAAATAGTATATCACCAAGGTAAATCAAAAGCTTAATTTTGTCTCTCTGAGTTTGGCCCCTTTGATCATTTAATGTGAGAATTTTTTTGTCAAATGGGGTAAACTCTATGGGACGAGGGAGTAAAGCTTCAATCGAAAGCTCCGACATAAAGTCATACTTACTAATTGATCCAATGGAATTTGAGTAAAAGTGAAAGCAAATTCTCAGAATAGTTGTAATCATGAAAACATTTTTCATGTAGTTCACAATACTAGTATTTACTTAGAAATAAAGACGATAATAATATAATCCAAAAATGTTCTCTAAAATAAAATTAAGCCAATGAAAATAATTTATACATTAATCCAAAATATTCACGAGTAAAGATGGAAAAAATCTTGCCCGATAAATTATTCAACAAAAAGAATCCAAAACAACTTGCAGACTATCTTGCCCGATAAATTAATTACCAAAAAAATTCCCAAACAACCTAATCTTGTTTGCAAATTGGATCAGTGCGTTCTATTTTGTCTTTGAAAGCAAATTCTCATAATAACTATAAAATTCTACGATTCGATCCCGAGAGCTCTTTTAGATCTAAAGTATAATCTAAATCATCGCAACATTGCTAGTCTTAGAATTTATGCTTGAATTTTGTCGGAATTATGGATTGATCGTTGGTGGTGAATTAGTAGTTGGTCCGATTTTGTATGATATATTTTTCGCTTGATAGGTACCTTTTCGAGCAGCAAAAAATTGTTTTGTAGAAAAATTTAGATGGTAAAATAGTGAATTGATTTATTTGGAGAGGAAGATGAGTGAATCTGTAGAATGAATATTCTTATTCATTGCCAAAAATTGATTACATCAATGGGTATTTATAGTGATGAGTTTGGTTATAAGTTTACTAAAATATCTTAGATATTTTTTTATTTTTTAATTACTTTTTCTAGGTTCTTCTATTATATTATCTTAGATATTTTTATTTTTTAATTCTTTAGTTTAGATATTTTTATGTTTAATTAAAATCCTAGATTTTTCTAGATTATTTTAACACTCCCCCTAATTTGAAAAATCTTGAACTATGAGTTGTCTTCTGAACTCGATAAATCTATCAGTTGATATGGGTTTTGTGAAAATGTCTGTGAGTTGCTCCCCTATCTTGCAGAATTGTAGTTCGATCTCTTTCTTGTCTATTAACTCATGATTGTAGTGATGTCGTATCTCGTTGTGTTTTGATCTGCTATGAAATACTGGATTCTTCACCATTGCTATTGTTGACATGTTGTCGCAGAACATTGTAGTTGGTGTTTCTTGCTTATGTTGTAGATCGATTAATATCCTTCTGAGCCAGACTACTTCACATGCTGCACTTGTTGTTGATGATAAAGCTACTGTCACCTGTTTTTTTGATGACCATGAGAGCACTTAGTTTCTAAGCTGAAATACGTACTCGCTTGTACTTTTTCTATCATCCACGCTTCCAGCCCAGTCGCTATCGATGTATCCCGTGAGCTTGAAATCTTTTTCAGTTTCGTACATGATCCCATAGCTTTTCGTTCCCTTAATGTATCTGAGAATCCTCTTTGCTGCTGTTAGATGATCCTTGCTCGGTTCACTCATGAACCTGGATACGATGTAACAACATTGACTATATCTGGTCTTGTATGTGTGAGATAAGTGAGAGAGCCGACCAAGCTTCGATACATTGCTCTGTCAACTTTTGGTTTGCCATCGTACTTTGATAACTTCTTATTGATTGCCATTGGTGTAGTCAGCGGTTTACATTCACCCATGTTGAATTTCTTGAGAAGGTCTTCTGCATATTTCTCTTGTGATAGAAATATTTTTCCCGGGGTTTGTTTGATTTGTATGCCAAGGAAGTATTTCATTGTACCAAGGTCTATCATCTCGTACTCCTTCATCATAGCCTTTTTATATTCTTCGATCATCGGATGTGTGCTTGTATTAGATTAGATCATCCACGTACATGCATAAAATGAGAAAATTGTTACCTTGTGTCTTGATGTATAGTGAAGGTTCACTCGAACTCTTGATAAAACCATGTTGGAGAAGATAATTGTCGATGTTGTTGTTCCACGCTCGGGGTGCTTGTTTGAGTCCGTACAGAGCTTTTCGAAGGCGGTATACTTTGTCTTCTCGGCCTTTGACGTATCCCTGTGGTTGCTCGACGTACACTTCTTCTTCGAGTTCTACATTTAGAAATGCTGATTTGACATCGAGCTGAAAGACTGGTAGCTAATGTTGTGATGCTAATGCCAGGACTGTTCTGATTGTCTCCATGCGGAGAAGTGGTGCATATGTTTCATTGAAGTCGATTCTTGGTTGTTGCACATATCCCTTTGCTACGAGCCCTTTGCTTTGTACTTGTTGATGGAGCCATCATCCTTATGTTTCACCTTGTAGACCCACTTGAGTCCGATGACGTCCTTGTCTTGTGGTTTGTCTACAAGTTCCCATGTGTGATTCTTCTCGATCATTTTGATTTCTTCGTTCATAGCCTCAATCCATGTTTCTTCTTGTGCAGCTTCATGTTTGTGGCTCACTAGAGAAGAGAGCAATCATTGCTTGGTCACAATGGTAATCTTATAGCCATGATAGCGGTTGCCGATCTCGTGTTGATCTTCGGGCTTCTTGATGTTGAGGAGTTGAATGTGATGTTTGGCTTCTTGAGCTTGGGGATAATCTTGTACTTCCAGGTGTGCTTGGACTCGGAGATGATGGGTTTGTTGGTTGGTTTGCTCCGTCTTTTTCACTTGGATCTCTTGGGAGAGTATCTCCTTCGCGAGCTTCAATTTCTTTTTCTTTCCATGTCTATTTCGCTGCTTCGTCGATAATTACGTCTCTAAAGATGATTAATTTTTTAGATTCAGGCTTGTAAAGGCAATATCCTTTTGTTTCGTGACTGTATCCAAAGAATATGCATTTTTCTTCCTTCTCATCGAGCTTTTCCCGATTCTCCTTTGGGATGTGGGCATAAGCCACGCATCCGAACACTTTGAGGTGCTCTACTCTTGGCTTTCTCTTGTGCCAAGCTTCATATGGTGTTAAATCTTTAACTACTTTTGTGGGAGATCTATTGAGGATATATACTGTCGTGTCAACAGCTTTGGCCCAGTATCTTTTGGGTAGATGTTTACCCTGCATCATGCTGCGGCCATCTCTGCTATAGTGCGGCTTTTCCTTTCTGCGGCACCATTTTTTTGAGGTGTATGCCTTGCTGTAAGTTCTCTTTTAATTCCATGCTTTTTACAAAAACTGTTGAATTCGTTGCTTGTAAATTCTCCGCCACGTTCCGTTCTAAGAATCTTAAGAGAATGTCCACTTTGATTTTCTGTGAGGGCTTTGAATTGCATGAAGTGGGAAAAAGCTTCTGTGTTTTTCTCCAGAAAATATACCCACATCATGCGGGAGTAGTCATCTATGAACAAAAGAAAATATCTTTTTCCGCTAAGAGACGAATTCTTAGTAGGACCCCAGATATCTGCATGAACAAGCTCTAGAGGAGCCTTGGCCCTTCAAGATGCGGTAGGAAACGACAATCTATGCATCTTGCCATATATACAGCCTTCGCAAATTTTTCTTTCATTTTTTATTGATGGTAGTCCAATTACCATTTCCTTTTGTTTTAATAATTTTAGACTGTTAAAATTTAGATGCCCGAATCTCAAATGCCCATAAGGTGTATTCATCATTTATTGAGCTTAAAGCCAATTTTTCTTTCAAATGACATTTTTAATGGGAATATTGTGTTAGGAGCCATTTCGACAATTGTTATTATCCGACCCTTATTTTTATCATAGATTTGACATTTGTTATACTCAAATTTAACCACATATACTTTTTTAATTAATTGGCCTACACTTAATAAATTTTGTGCAAGTCCGGGAACATAGAAAACATCATAAATTAATTTTGATGAGCCATTTTTTGTTTTAACAGCGATTGTCTCTTTTCCGGCGACATCTTTTTTTTTTACCGTTGCCAAGTGTGATGTGTGTTTTAACATTTTTGTCAAGAGTGGCAAAATAATTTTTATTGCCAGTGATGTAATTTGAACAACCCCTATCAATATACCATATCTCACTTTTTCTTGTGCATTTAATCCAGTGTAAAATATTTGTTCTCCGGAATTATTGTTTTCGGAATAGTTTGCTTCTTCTTTTTGTCGATACAAACAATCTTTTTGGAGGTGATTGTGTTTTTTACACCTCTTACATTTATACCGACAATCATTAGTATCGTGGTTAGTTTTCTTACATAATTTACAATAAAGGTCAGTTTCATTATTTACTCGACTCCATTGATTTTTAAAATTTCTTCTCCCCTTGCTACGACGATTAGTTGATGTTTTTCCTTTTTCATAATTTTTACGATGACTATTTTTATTTTCACCATTAGAAAGTTTTAATTTAGTTTAAAAAACTTTTTCTAGTAGTTCTTCGTTAAATCTTTTTAATCTATTTTCATGTGCAAGTAATGATCCCATTAGTTCGGGTATACTTAATTGAGATAGTTATGATCTTGGCTGACTTGTCTGAAAATATTGTCTTGCGGTTCTGGAAAGATCAGAAATGGGATCGAGATGGGCACTCAAGGGTTCATGGATTCTTCTCATTGTTTTATTGCCTTGTTGGGCTATTTTTTTATCTGTGAGTTGGGATTGGGTGGATTGTTTCCCTCTTCCACAGTAATTTTGGTAAATTTCAACTTTCATTGTCAGAATCTGTTGATGGGAAATGTTTGAGGGTTGTGTCCATTCTCCTTTTTTATCAGGGTTCTTGGGGTTTATAGAGGTCTGTGATGAATTGGGGGACCCATTAGGCCATTGGGTCGAAAACGGGTTCAATTGCTTTTGTTTTTATTCACCTCATCTTTCTTTTTTTTTCCTGCAACCATACATATGTTTTTTTTGAAGCAGAGGGTGGTAATGTTTCCATTTTGAACCTGACGTTCTTGTTGGGTGTCCTTTTGAATGAGTGGTATAATGATGACAAGTGGGTGAATTCTAGAGACTCAGAGAAGAAATTTCTCATCACTTTTGTGTGTATGCTTGTTCTGGAACATGTCTACTCTCCTGAGCTCTTACTATGGGGATTGTTGATGTTGTTTTGATTTTTCTGGTAATGGATGAATGCCAGTGGCTGATCACCGATCCCCGGAAAACACCATTGGCTATGATATCTTGAAGAAATTCATAGTGCGGAATTCAGTTTGGGTTTAATCCGGTAAATACTGGATTTGTATTAATTATTCAATGAGAGAAACACCTCTATTTATACATCATTTGACCATCCAATAAGAAAATTTAATATTACGGAATATTAAGATTAAGGAAACTAAATCAGAATAATGCTCCCTCCTATGCAGCCTAAATGTCCTATTTGACTTTTTGCGGATTTTAATGTGAGTCAAAATGAGACCCTTAGGGTAAGAGAGAGTGATGTTATGCGTTTTTAATGACTTGATTAGAAAATTAATAATTCCCTCCAAATTTTAATGTATTTGTTGGAATATTAAATTGGTGAATATTTTTCACCTTCAAAAAGTGGATAATTTTTTTTAATAGCTGGAAATTACGTAGTTCAGGTTAATTACCTAAAATACATACGTCCTACAATTACAATATACACTTAGTCCGGAAAAAAAATTACATAGTTCGATTTCTTAATCTCGTCCAGCCTTCTCAAATCTTCAACAGCCTCGGTGTAGTTCAAATCTTTGTTGATCATGTGGGTGTGGATTTTTTTGCGGTCTTCGACTTCAGATTTTGAACGTTAACCAAAAAAAATAAATGCATTAAACTTCTCATAAATTGCCACCGTATGGTAAACAACTAAAATTTCATTTTTTTGTAAAAAAATCATCATTGTACGATCCCATTGTAAATCAAAAAAATCAAATTGGATGTCCAAAAAAATACAGAGATCAGGTGCCAAAAATGAAAACAGAAACCTAAACATCAAACACAAAACAGATTAGGCGCCAAAATGAAAACAAAACCCCAAACAGCAAACACAGACTGAAAACAGAAACCCAAACAGCAAACACTAACAAAACCCCAAATAGCAAACACAAACTGAAAACAGAAACCCAAACACTAGATACAAAATGAAAACAGAAACCCAAACAGCAAACACCAATGAATATAGGTGCCAAAATGAAAAATGAAAACCTAAAAGCATTATAACATTGGCGCCACTATTGAATACAACACACAAGGAGCTCATTGCCATAAATACTAAGTGACTCGATAACATTAATTACACCCACAAAATGGCAGGAACTAAGAATTTGTCCAGCCAACAAAAAACACTAATCATGCAAAAATTATTGACCAAATTAAACAAGAAGGGTAAACCGATGCTTGGTACGATTAATGAACTTGCAACAGAGTACCAAGTCTCTAGGAAAACAATAACCAGATTATGGCAGGAAGTTCAGAAGCAAAGGGAGAACAACAACACAGCATCAATCAACAACAAGAGGATTAGGAGACAAGCACCCAATAAAATTCAATTTGATGACGAGAAGTTCAAGTCCATCAAATTTTAATTCAAAGGGACTCAACATTCAGTGGAAAAGCAAATGCAAGTTTCACAGTCAAGTGTATGCAAGTGGAAGAAGGATAGAATAATTAGAAAGCATACAAACGCAATCAAACCCACACTGAATGATAACAACAAACTACACAGGTTAAGGTTTGCATTATCTAAGTTGCAATATGATGAAAACAATGATTCTTTCCAATTTAAACCACATACTAACATTGTTCACATTGATGAAAAACATTTCTATTTAACCCGAGAATCACAGACTTACTACCTAGCTTCGGGTGAAGTAGAACCACATCGTGAATGTCAATCCAAATGATTCTTTCCAAAAATAATGTTTATGTGTGCTGTTGCAAATCCAATTTATTTAACTAATGGTGACGTGTTTTTTGATGGTAAGATAGGGATATGACCTTTTATACTCAAGAGCCTGCCAAAAGGAGCTCAAAGAATTGAAAGAGGGGGGAATTGGAGACCAAACCAGTACAGTCAATAACCAAAGAGCGATCAATGCTCATCACTAATGTCATACCCACAATAAGAGCAAAGTGGCCAAACGGAATGTCAAAGCACATTTTCATTCAACAAGATAATGTAAAGCCACAAATAGCACATAATGACAAGGAATTCATGGAGGAGGCAATGAAAGATGATTTTTTTATACAACTTGTACAACAACCACCAAATTCACCTGACATGAACGTACTAGACCTAGGTTTTTTAGGTCAATTCAGGCTTTGCAATATCAAAATGCAGCCTACAATGTACCACAATTACTAAGTGCTGTGAACAATGCCTTTAACAATTTAAGTGCATAATGTTTGAGATTTGTATTCATTACATTACAAACTTGCATGATTGAAACCATGAAAAGGCAAGGGGGTATTGACTACCACATCCCACACATGAACAAAACAAAGACTGCTAGGGAGGGGACATTATCTGACTATCTTAGTGTGGACAAACAATTAGTGGTTGAATCTCTTCAACATTTATTCACAAGAATGAGTTCAGAGACAATGAACCAATTGGTTGACATGATAGGGTATCAAGGGGGTCTTTATGAAGCCCTAAGTAATGATGCACAATAGTAATACCACAGAATTGGAACCAGAAACTATAAGAACAACATTCAATTTTTCATAAAAGAAGGCCAACAGGAAGCACAAATCTCAGGGCAGAACAAGAACCAACAGAACTGGAACCAGAAACTACAACAACATCAGTCGTTTTTTTGTAAAGGAAGGGAAACAAGAAGCACAAATACAACAGAACAAGAACCAACAGAACTGGAACCAGAAACTACAACTATAGCAAACAATTTTTTGTAAAGGAAGGGCACCAGGAAGCAGAAACAGAACAGAACAACAACCAACAAGGCAACAGCAAATGCAAAACCCAAAACAACAGAAAGGGAAAACCACTTACCAAGTGAAGCGTAAAACTCATGCATTTTTTGGACAAATTTTTGAGATCTTGAAAATGGGATGTTTTAGATATAAGCAACAAGTTTAAAAATTTTGATGTTGTTTAAAATGAAACATTTGTACTCATGTTTACAGTAATGAAAAAGTGGTTATTTGTTACAAAGCTCTCAGATTATTGTTAATGTGAAATCATTGAGCAAAAAACGAATATCTTTGCGCTTAAAGTTCAGGAAAACAATCGAAACCCTTATTCTTTTGTTCGTTTTTTAAGTGGCAAATAAATATGCTCTCAAAAAATAAATCATTGAGCAAATGAAAAATGCATCAAAAAACCCTAAATCATCAGCCATAACACACCCACAGGAACAGAAACATACTCGAAAATGACCCAAGTTTATCAAGCCAATCTTCACCCTCACAATCAGTGTTAGAGAAAACAACATCTACAGAAGAGTACTCAAGATCCTGATAAAGATCAGGCTCAGGAGTGTAAATGGGTTCACCTTCAGAGTCTAGTTCTCTACCCCACTTTGGATCTATTTCACTGAAGAGTAATCGTCCTCATATGAGTCACAAAACTCATCATCATAATAGTTAGGGTTTAACAGAGGTGATTTAGGGATTTTGAGAGGGGAAACATCAGGTGAGGTTAGCTTCTCCAGAAGTGAGTTAATGGCGGTTTTAGGGTAATTGAGAAGTGAGGTTGTTGGAGTCAGGGTTTTCCATGAACAGAAGAACATAAGGGGTAGAAGAGAGAAGAAGAGAACAAAAGTGACCCAAATACACGAAGAAGAAAGCGGGAAACCCAAATCTAGGGTTTGAAGAACTACGGAAGATTGGCTCGAGGAAGAAGACGACGAGAAAGATAAAAGGAAATGTGTAAATAGGCGTGGGGTGGGTAGGTTAGGGTTAAAAAGGGAGGGAGTGATTAAATAAGGTTTAGATTAGGATTGTTAAATTGATTGTTTAGGGAAAAAAAAGAGAAAATTAATTGAGTTTAATAAGGGTATAAATGTAAATAAGTTAAGTGAAATAAGGGTATAAGGGTAAAAATTTCATGCCAAAAATGGAAATGAGACATTTAGGGTGACTTGACCCTAAATAAAAATGGGACATTTAGACTGAATAGGAGGGAGTATAAAATATAAAATAAAATATTTTATTGATATTCATCTTTCCTACATGGAAGGCATATTCTTACATGTTCTAGCAAACACTATCGGAAATGTAGTTGCAATATCAATCTTCTTAATCAAAGGTAAAGGATGGCTTATTGCAGATCCAGCTTTCTCTATATTCATATCCGTATTAATCGTATCATCTGTATAACCATTATAAAGTAACTTTGCTGAAGTTCTGTTGCAGGGGGTTCCCCGAGCTCATGAACAAGACCTTAAAGCTGCATGTTTTGAACTTTAACAAACACAGATGCCATTGGCACGTTTGATCTTCGTGTACATCAGAAATCAACAAAGCCACCATCAAAGCTCGTTTATAGGCACGTTTTTGAGGATGCCGGGTTAAGGATTTGACACTCCAGATAGAATCTGTTAAGTTTTTGTTATTGTTTGTGATTAGATTGCATGTAAACTTGCACATTGACAATGGTTCTAAATATTTTCTACTATGTCATATCTTAAAAATAGTCTAATCTTTCTTGATACTAAATTAAAGAGATAGAAGAGTATATTAACAAGCAATAATTAAATCTTTGTCACAAAGAAAAAAAAAAGAAAGTCTCAACTCCTTTTATTATTTCTTTTCCTTACCTTTCTTCTATTTTCCTCCTTAATCGTTGTTTAATAGTGTGTTATAACACTACAAAAGAAATAACAAATTGCGTACAACACATTGCGTCGCCCTTTGATAGCTAAATGGTCAAAAAGTGGGTCGGGCGACAGAAACCAGGGCAGTCGTCTTTTTGTTTGTCGCTAAATTAAAAGTGGACGCCATGCCCTTGCCAAATTTTCAAATACCATGGGGCGACCACTTGGCGACGACCGCCGCTCGCCAAAAGCAGTCTGACATGCGACAAAAACTCTCCTCGCCAAATCTCTCGCCAGTAGTAGGCGACCAAATGGCGACCACCTCCCCGTCGCCACCTGGGCGACAACATGTTCCTAGCCATTCTGTCGGCTGACATGGCCGACCATCTGTTCGTCGCCATGTGGTCTTCAGTACAAGCAGAATTTTCATTTCGCATTATATATATATATATATATATATATATATATATATATATATATATATATATATATATATATATATATATATATATATATATATATATATATATATATTATTTGTTATAATATTAAGATAAAAATATATACACATAAAACAAATAAATAAAAATCAAGAGCTGGGACATATTTTATATAAAACAAAAGTTTATTTACAAAGTCACAAAAATTATATATATATAATCATTGATTAGGAGGAGGTGGAGGAGAGGGTTGATACAAATTGAGATACGATTGAATAATTTTCGAAAAGAGTTCTCGTTCTCTTTGGATTTGTTCAGTCAGCCTTTGGTGAGTTTCATAGGCAGTCTGAGCATTTCCCATTCGTATCGCTTCCCATAATCGATTGTTGAACTCCATTTGCCGTGCTTCTAAATCCGGAAACCTTTGTTGAATGATGGCATCATAATCAGGTTGTTCAGGCTGAGAAGACGGAATATCCGTTGACTCAGGTGGATAAATAATTTGGGAGGCGGACCCAACTCCAAATACCTCTTTGTTTTTTTGTTTTTAGTGCTTGACCCGCTTTCTACATTTTTTATAGCATCCAACCAAATTTGACTTGGGTCGCGGGTTGGATGCTCCTCCATTAAAGCACGATATTCATCCTTCAATTAAACAAAGAAATCAATTACAAATAAACAAAGTGTTAATTGATACTTAAAAAAAAAAGAAATAAACAAGTTTAAAAGATTATCACGTTAACTTTTTGTGACTTGATATTAGTCCATTGGGGACAATGCCCAGTTTCAGTGTCAAAGACCCTATGTGTTCGTGTAAATATTTCATAAGCTGTGGGTCTTTGACCTTTCGATTGTTCCTGAAATTTAAAAAAAACGATTTAAAATTAAACAAAAGATAATAAACCAATTCAATATAATACTACTTAATTAACTAAATACTCACCAAATCCCGCATTGTTCTGGCATGCGGGACTAAGCCACCTATATGGGTGGCTTCAGCTTTGTCTCTTCTTTTACATCGATTGGAGGAATTCCTAGCCGAAACAGTTTTATTATCTGGGCGTTCCCAATCAGCTTTCCATTGCGCCCAAGTCTCATTATCGATGGAAGGTGTTTAAAATCAGGCTTGCTTTTCAGCTTTGTGGCTTTTTCCCATGACCTCCGAACGAAAGGTTCGAGGCGAGGGTCCCATTTGTATTGTTTCTAAATACATATATGTTTCATCAAATAAAATACTTAAAATAATGTCTATTTAATAGGTCTGAAAATAAACAACTAGATAATAATTATACTTTAAATTCATTAAAATAAAAATCTTTCGTAGGTTTGGTGACACCCTTCCAATTACTACATACCTTCAACATCTTGTTTATAGTTAAAGGTTGCCCTTATTTTTGAAGCAATGATATTTTCGGATATCGGATAAAATCTTATAATTATCAACAAAATTAGTTTACAATGAAATTTTAATAATGAAAAAATATTAATGATAATAAGATTATAAAAATATTTACTTGTTTATGGTTGGTAAGCATGGAAGATTCGGACGATGATCGTCTCCATCTTCCTCTTCCATATTATTTATGGAATCACTTTGAGTATTTTCACTACTCCCATGAACTTGGTTATTGTTTTCTTCATCGCTATTGTCGTCGTTGCTAGTTGACATATTATTCAACAAGATGTCGCTAGCCCAATCATTAGGGTCGCTGCTCATTTTGTCTATAATATTTATTTCAAACCCTAATATTATTTTCAACTAAAATCAATCTCATCTATACCATAAAATGTCTCAATTGACATATTCTACAACTAATATTCAAGTAAACTAACATTTCTATCTACGTAATGAATATTATCATCCCAAACAAAACATTTCTACGTATAGTATTAAAGTAATTCGAAAATTACATTTAAAAATAACAAAAAAACTTGAAAAAAAAAACATTAAACATGCTCAAGTTATATCATAATTCGAAAATATTAAAAAAAAACATAAAAAAATTTCGAAACAAAATAATAACATCATATTAAAAATAAATTACTCCATAATTCCAAAATTACATTTTAAATAAAAAAATCTGAAACATAAAACATGCTCGAAGTATACCATAATTCGAAAATATCATTTACAATATGAAAAAAGGAAAAAACTGGAAAAAATTATGACTAAACATGGTTAAAAATGCCATTATTCTAAAATATTAAAAAAAAAATATAAAAATATGTCGAAGATAACATAAAATAAAAACAACCATAAATCAAAATTACATTTAAAATTAACCAAAAAAAAAAACTTGGGAAAAAAATAACATTAAACATGCTCAAGTTATATCATAATTCGAAAATATATAAAAAAAAACATATAAAAATGACGAAAATAACATAAAATAATGACAACCATAAATCGAAAATTAAATTAAAAAATAATAAAAAAACTTGGAACAAAATAACATTATACATGCTCAAAATATACCATAATTCGAAAATATCATTTACAATACAAAAAAATGGAAAAAAAATCACACTAAACATGGTCAAAATATACCATAATTTGAGAATATAAAAAAAATATAAAAATATGTCGAAAATAACATAAAATAATGACAACCATAAATCAAAAATTAAATTAAAAAATAATAAAAAAAACTTGGAACAAAATAACATTATACATGCTCAAAGTATACCATAATTCGAAAATATCAAAAAAAAAACATACATAATTCAACATAAACATCATGAAATAACATGAAAAAACATGTTGAAGATGACAATGTACTCCATAATTCGAAATCAAACATAAAAAAAAAGACATTCAAACATAATTTATCATCATAATCATCAAGAAATAAAAAAAATTCAAAACAATAAACACTAACCTCTTAGTAGAAAGAGAACTTTAGAGTTGAAGATGAGTAGTAACCACAAGATGATGAGGATGAGATTAAGAGAGAAAAGAAAATTAATAGAGAATGAGATTAATGGAGTGAGTAGATGAAGAGGCGTAGAGAAGATAGAAAAAAATTGAAGAAATATAAGGTTATGATTGTAGGAAATGAGAAATTAGGGCAAAATATTACGTTTTTTTCATCGGGAATTGGCGACCAACACATCCCTCGCTAAGTCGTCGCCATCTGTACCGATAGGACATGGTTTGACTTTTTTAAAATGGCAATGACCCCCCTGGTCGCTGGACCGTTGCCCATCCTCGGTAATGAACAAGTTTTGCGTGCAACAGTAGGGAAAAAATCGGCTGGTTGGGCGACGCAGTTGGTTGCCTAGTCATAGCTTTGTTTTGAAAATCCCGCCTTTGCTAATCGTGTAGTTTTAGTAATTCTTATTATTAATTATTATTATTATTATTGTCATTATATGTTATTAGTATTGTTATTATAATTATAATTATTAATTTTATTATTGTTATTATTATTTTTATTACTGTTATTATATATTATTAGTAATGTTATTATTATTATTATTATTATTATTATTATTATTATTATTATTATTATTATTATTATTGTTTTTATGTATTATTAGTATTGTTATTATAATTATTGTTGTTATATATTATTATTGTTGTTGTTGTTATTATTATTATTATTACTACAAAATATTAATAATTCGGAGGAATATAATAAAATTGTATTAAATATTACAAAATATTAAATAATTACATATAAATAATTAAGCTACTCTTCATCACTAAAATACTCATTGTTCTCAACATCTTCATCTTCGGATCCTTCGTTTTCTGACAGTACAAGATCCACATCTTCTTCAGTATCTTCATCATTATCATGCACCTATTGAACAATTTCGCCAGATGGATCAAGAAGCGGTGTTTGGGAAACATCTTCTTCCATTTCAATACGGTCCCTATTTTCTTCTTGGAAAGCAGCATCTTTGGATTCTTGTTGTCAAATTTATTTTGTTGACTTGCAAACCACTCTCCAATCTTTTAAATTTTGTCTTATACTCGGATATGGAAGATAATATACTTGACATGCTTGACTTGCCAACACAAATGGATCATATAAACGATAGAACGACCCTGATGTATGTCAACTAACTTATATCGTTTATGAATGTTGTTCCGTGGCTATTTCCTGTAGTAGTTGGGTCATACCAATGACATTTGAACAACGTTACTCTATTGATAGGTATCCCCGGGTATTCAACCTCTACTATTTCAAGCAATTGCCCGTAAAAATCATCTTCGTCACGACTGTTGTCAGCAGCTTTGACGCACACTCCACTATTGTCTGCAGATTTATTTGATGCATGAAGTATTGTATGACATCTATATCCGTTTGTGTAACAGACATTGTAACTTTGAGCATGTTTAAGTGGTCCTTCAGCCATCTGCTTCAAAATGTCACTGTTCACTCGGTTATCGAATAATCCTTGTCTTGCCTGTCAGATAAATGAAAATAACTTTATGAATTTGATTAACGTAATCTTGACATACATAATTAACGTAAAAGATAAACAACATACTGCTGTTCTGAATGCATTTGTAAAATATTCTTGCACAAACGCTTCAATCCTCTGACTTGACCAATTCGGTTCATGTCTTTGAATTGAACTTTTAAACTCAGATACAAATACATCCACATCTGGACAGTTCATTAGCACGTATCTATGGGCAATCTCGTAATCTCTTTCATCAAAAATATATGCTTTTCCTTTTCCATGAAATCTTATTGGATGACTGAAGATTGTGAATACACCAGATACAACATTGTTGTAACTTCCACCATCATTCCTGGGAAGGTCTCCGACCCTGCATCGCACATGTGGCTCAAAATAATGGGAAACAAAATGTGATGCTTCCTCGGTTAAATAAGCGTTGCATATCGACGCTTCAACAGCAGCTTTATCTTTCACATTGAGTTTCAAATGTCTAAGGTACCTAATGAAAAAATTAGTTCACCGGTAGAATAATGAAAAAATTAATTACATATGATTTATATACCTCTCAAATGGATACATCCATCTGTATTGGACCGGTCCTGCAATCCTTGCCTCATATGCCAAATGGATAGGAATGTGTTCCATGCTATCAAAGAATGTGGGCGGAAATATAGTCTCTAGTTTGCAGATGATAACCGGACTATTTGCTTCCATCTTAAGCGTTGGAATTAAGCGTTGCATGAAAACATGACAGTCGTGACTTTTCATGCCGAACAATTGATGCTTGGCCATGTCAATATTCCTTGCCATATTGGACACATAACCATCGGAAAATCTAATACTTTTCAACCATTGAAGCAAAGCACATATCTGTTGTTCATTTAATGTATAGGAAGCTTTAGGAATAGACGTACCTGTAGCATGTTATATGAATTATTATTAATTATTAATTCTATAAAGGATTAAGAGTTCACAAACCTATAGGATGCAATTCTGAACGTATACCAAGTTCACGCAGATCGTGTCTACCCTTGATGTGATCCTTTGTTTTACTTGGCACACACAACAAAGTGTTGAAAATGTTATCAAAAACATTCTTCTCTATGTGCATAACATCCAAATTATGTCGAATCATGTTAGTTTTCCAATATGGCAAATCCCAGAATATGCTCCTCTTCTTCCATCCAGCAGAGTACTTACTAACCTCCTTATTATGTTCCAGTGCATCTTCTTCATTGACTCTCAAAAACCAAACTGGTCTAATTCATCAAGCAATTTATGTCCAGTCCGAATAATAGGTGGATCTCTTTTCTCAACAAGGCCTGATCTGAAATTTGTTCTATTTCTCCTATAGGGATGACTTCTATCTAAAAACCTTCTATGACAGTCAAACCAAGACATCTTCTTGCTATGCGTAAGGTAGAAGGCTTGTGAATCATCCATGCAGTAAGGGTAAGCATATCGGCCCGCAGTACTCCACCTAGACAACATCGAATAAGCTGGAAAGTCATTGATCGTCCACATTAAAGCTGCTCGCAGTTGAAAATTCTCCTTTCTTGACACATCAAATGTACAAATCCCCTCCTCCCACAACATATTCAGCTCTTGTATTAGTGGTTGAAGATATAAGTCAATGTCGTGCTTTGGATTACTCTGCCCAGGGACAATCACGATCAAGAACATATACGGCTTCTTCATACACATCCATGGCGGAAGATTGTATGGTGTGACAATGACAGGCCACGATGAATACTGTTGACCCGAACTTCCAAAGAGGTTAAAACCATTTGTACACAGACCAAGCCGCACGTTTTGAGTCTCCATTGCAAAGTCTGGATGCAAGTCGTTAAATGTCAACCACGCTTCAGCATCGGACGGATGTATCATCTCTCCATCTTTAGTGCGGTGCTCTGCATGCCACCTCATATGCCTAGATGTTGCCTCTGAAGCATACAATCTTTGTAATCTGGGGCCCAGAAGGAAATAATGAAATTATTTCCGCGAAACCTTATCACCTTTACTGTTTCTTCTCCATCTAGAAGTTTCACAAATATAACAGCAAGTTGCATTCGTATTATTCCCCTAATATATCATACATCCGTTAGGACAACAATCTATCTTCTCAACGGGTAATTCAAGGGCAGCTATTTGTTTTTTCGTTTCATACAAGTTGTTTACCATCGTATTCTTTTCTGGTAACACTTCGTTCACAATAGCACAAATATCGCCATAACACCTCTCAGTGAGACGATGGTCTGTCTTCAGGTTTGTAAGTCAACCAATAATAGACATCTTGGTGTGATTTTTACAACCTTCAAATAAAGGACTATTTACAGAATTTAACAATTCAAAGAACTGTCGACACTGAGGGTTTGGATATTCGTCAACGTGTACCGGTGGTTCATTATCTACTGATACTACATCATACTGGGAGGGAAGAAACTGATGGTAAGTGTTTGGAAATACACTAGCTACTGCATCATGCACCATCTGTGAGTATGGATTTGGATTGTTTGACGATTGCTCTCCCACTACCGCTACAACATCAGATGTTGTTCCTACATCTGTGTTTTGATGATATTCCCACTCATAGTAATTTTCAACAAACCCCCTTCTCATTAGATGTTCTCTTATTTCATCTGGTTCCTTATAACAACATTACACTTTTTACAAGGACATCTAATCTCAGATTTCATGCTATTTGTATGAGCAAAATCTAAAAACTCTTCCAACCCTCTCATAAATCTTAAACTAAACTTTCCATTGTTTCGTCGGTTGTACATCCAATTTCTTTCTTGCCTAAAATTCATTTTTAACACCTATATATAATATAATAATATAATTATTCAACTGATTTGTAAAGTAAGTTAATGACAATAAAAATATATAAAACAATTCATGAAAATAACAATATATGATAATAATATAATTATTCTAATAACAATTATTAAAGCAAATTAATGACAATAAAAATAAAATATAAAATAATAAAAAAATATAAAAAACTCATGTAAATAACAAAGGAAATAAAATATGTACTAGTAATTAATAATAAAATTAAATCAAATTAATGAAAATAAAATTTAAATATAAATAATAAAAATTAATAAAACAACTCATGTAAACATAAAAAACAAGCTACATAATAGAATAAGTAAATGAGTAACCTCTCCTAATTCTTTAGTTTTCGAAATATACAATGCACAACAATTTTGCTTCTTATTTATACAAATATGGCGACAACACGACGATTACAAACCCATCGCCATTTTTCAAATTCAAATTCAAAAAATACGGAAAAACAATGGCGACAAAACGACAATTACTAAATAACCCGTCGCCACAGATTAAAATAAAAAAGAAAAAAAGTACTAGTATTGGCGACCAAAGTGCTTCCAAGCTATCCGTCGCTTACTGTTAAAAAACATTAAAATAAAAAAAAAATTAGCGACGACATGGCGATTATGGTGCGCGTCGCCAACTATTAAAATAAAATAAAAAAATATTGTGGCTGGCGACTAAATGGCGACCAATGACCCCGTCGTCAACCCACTTTTCCACCTGGCGACCAACCCTTCTCGTTTTTTTTCCATCACTATTTCAATACTTATTTGTAGTGTAAAGACTTAAAAGTTTTTTTTTTCAAAGCAGGACATTCAACTTTGATTTTTTTTTTTTAATATCGTCCATATATAAATAATATGTTTGTTATGTCATCTTCAGTTAAAAACTACTAATATTGTTACTTTATTGTCTGATTTATCTTATTAGAGAAACATAGTTTTCATCGAAAAAAGTCTACGTAAAATCGTTAATATCGTTAATGGTTTTACCAAAAAAATATTAATACACTAAAAGATTGTAGGTTAAAATTGCATACATCATTAACGATTTCACCTATTATGTTCAATAGTTCAATGTAATAAAAGAAACCGTTAGCAATTGTCAGAGGTTCTTTTGCAATATACTTAGTTTGTTCCATTATACTTTCTACATTTTACTTTTTATGCAATCTAATGTGTTACTTTGATCATTTATATCTTAAGCTATGTTTAATTAAAAATTATAAAAATCTAATATTATTATGAAAGTATTCGATTAGACTATTCAAACAAGATCTCACTTAATTATATTTTTTCTTATACAATAACCGCAATATATAAAATGCTTTAAAAGATAAATAGTACCAATAATTTTTATGTAGCGACTGTTTCAGAACGGAGGAAGTATATTTGCTAATACCATCAACAGTTCTTTTAATTTTGTTGATATTGTTAGAAGTTAATAGATTCCAAGACTACTTAATGAGAAATAATCAATTTGACAATTTTTATAACTTATGAACAAAATAAGTTTTACTTTGAGAGAGTCGCCCAATAGATTTTGAAAATTAGACTTTATTTAAGTTGAAATATGTATTTTTTTTTCTAAGTAAGATTTTGAGTTTAGTTCTGATAGTCTTGTTTTTATGTATTCAAAAAAGAGTAGTAAAATTTTTCTTCCTTTGGGAAATATTGAAAAGGTTGTCATTATCTTTAATAATTATAATACGTTGTCATACATGGTACTTTTTCTACACACAAATTGTCATTTTAGAATTGATTTAAGCTTCTAAATTTTTCTTAAAAAGCTTTCTTTTCCTAATGATTTTTTCCAATCAGAAAATAATAAACCAAATTAACCAAGCCATAATAATTAATGCATACTAAAAGGCCATTGGAGATTAAGGTAACCCTACAATGTAAAGTTTCTTCATATTTAATTAACTTCTTAGTTCTAACAATGACTTCATATCAAAGAAATTTTTGCTAACAATTACCTTCCAATTTCCAAATATGGCTCTCACACAAAACGACAACATGACAATATTTAAATGTCAAATGTTAATGTACATAGTCATATATACACTTATAATAACAATTACTTTATACAAATTTTTGTATGAGACGGTTTCACCGTGAGACATGCCTCATACTTGGGTAAAGTAACCCAATAATAGAAGTTTTTAGCTTATAAACTTTTTATTTTGAGGTCGTTTCACCGTGTTACGGTCTCATATAAGACGAGTTGCTTACTTTATTTTCAATTAATCATTGATTTCGCAAAAAATAATCTACAAATTTGCATATTTAAAATATAATTTTTGTTAGTTTCCTTTTAGGCGGGATTTGATTGATTCATTGACTCTACATTACACTTTTTTAACGTAAAAAGTATTTTTAACCTGAAAAATATTTTCTTATATGAAAATCGGCTATGTCAACTAACCTCAAGAGGACAATAATCATGAGAATTAATTCGACAAAAATGAGTTGCAATATGTCAATTCTCATAACAAACATTTAGTAGGGATATATCAAAAGATATTTTTCACCACGTAACGACATTTTATGAGTTATAAAACCAAACTTTCATTTATATTCACACATTTATCGATTGAGTTTTATCCTCTCAGGTACCAACTAAAAAAAGATTAGAAGTTAAATGAGATAAAATTGTGTTACGAATGGGGTGTATTGTGCATGCACAATGACATTATAAGTCTAAAAGGGCCCATACAAACATAGACATAGAAATAATTTTGATTTCCCATCAAAATGTTATTTCCATCACTTTCCATATAAAAGAAGATAAAATAATGTATATATTTCTTATCTATTCATTTATGTGATGTTTGCTTTTTCAACAATTTTTTTTTCCTTTTCCTAATAAGTTCCAACACAAAATATTCTCAAGGACAACCCTTTATTGCTTGTAGTGGAAAGCAGCAATATTAACTTAAAACAACTGTTTTTTTCTATTCATGAAAGTGATTTGGTAACCAAGTGATTTAGGTCGGCAAGAGAAATTTGACAAAAGAGCAAGGAAAATACTCTTAAATCTTAATTAGTAACATCAACAATTAATTTCTACTAATTAAGTTAGGATTAGTTGTTGTATATTGGTTACATTGCATGTTGTGATGTCCCTAAATAGGACTTCATCTATCTCATAAGTGGCTTTTCTTATCAAGCTATGTAACACTTAGCTAAGTATAGAAACATATATTATAATAATATTCTCTCCAATTCTCTTTTGTTGTCTCATTTTCTTATTTAGGCTGAGATTTTTACCCAATTAATTAAATAGGTCGCCCCGATCTGATCTATTTATAAAATGGGTTAGGTTAAGGTCAAACTTTTAAAACTGAAACCAACATGCATAACCCATTTAATTAAACGAGTTAATTTCAAGTCAAATCAATAGATATAATTTGAACTTAATTTATTTAATATCTTCCTATTTTTCATTAAAAAAAATAAATAAATAAAATAATTCATAAATGAAAAGTTTAAATTTAAAGCTAAAAAAATAATATGTAATCAATGTTAAAAACTCTAAAAAACAGTTTAAGTGGGTCGAAATCAGGTTGACTTGATCCTACTGCAGATCAGGTAAGATTGGAATTTGCAACCAACGAGTTATGTTCGGGTCAAATGATTTCCGACCTGTTTATGCATGACCAAGACCCGAATCCGACCTAGCCTGATTTGTTTGATATGCCTAGATTAAGCTTCTAGTTAAGTCGTTCTTTTGACATGGTATATGGTATCAGAGCGAACGTGATAAATATCACCAATTCGAATCTTATCCACCTTTTATTTCAAATAGAACATTTATTGTCAGTTATGAGGAAGATTTGTGTTGCATCTACAAATTTAATAAAAAGAACTTTCCTATGAGGATCTATAATAGAGTATATATATTTTTAAGCTGCAAACATCATTTTAAACTTTTAATTGAATTATTGGTCACTATAACCCAGCAAACCCCATCCAGCTTGAGCATGAACTCATTTTGCTCCTATCCTTTCATTGTCATCGCGGAAAAGAAATTTTAGAAGCGTGTGCAGTGAGTTAACGCTCAAGACCTTCGATTCTAATAGGCCTCCACAATTTATGTAAGATATTTTTAATTCAAGGGTGTTAAAGAATTTTATATGTTAATTGTTTTTTAGAAAAAATTTAGCTAGTTGTTTTAAAAAAATTGTGACTCTGATTTATTATATCTTTATAAGACATATTTTTTTTAGTTTGTACAAAACCTTATAAATATGGATATGCCTTTGAAATTGATTAATGACATTGATGAAGGGTGTTTAATGTTCATATGAGTATTATAAGGAGTCGTTTTACACTTGATTAGCGCCCTAAATTAAGTGTCTTCGCATTAACGCCTATATAAAAAGCACTAATATTAGCTCATAGGATAGAACCACTTTTTCCTACTACTTTCTCTAATACAATTACAGCCGGGTCTGAGACCGTTTTCTTAAGAGATATGTCTTAGACCTAATTCATTAAACTTTAATGTCTACTTACTATATTCATAATACCTACTTACATTATTCTTAATGCCTATTTACAATATATTTAATGTCCACCGAAAAAATACTTATAATGTTTACTTACAATATTCTTAATGCCTACTGAGAAACTTAGTCTGCTAGCCTACTTACCATATCCTTGATGCCTACTTACAGTATCTTTAATGCCAACTTACAATATACTTAATGCACACTGAGTAAGTACTTAAGTACTTACAATATTATAAATCCCTACTAACAATATTCTTAATGCCTACCGAGAAACTTACTCTGTATTTTTCTTTTTGGGCCAACCCAATTAAAGATGGTCTCTCAAAGAGACTGTCTTTCACGAGAATTTGTGATACAATTATATTATATTATATTATTTCCTTTTAAGTAATACTACTGTCATTCTCAATTAGCACCATGTATTATTTTGATGAAAATTTGTGAAAAAGATATTTAAGATGAAAAATAAGACAAAAATAAGTAGATGATAGAAATAAATGGTTAGAAATTAGGTTAAGAAGACAATAAGTTAGTGGATGAGATGAAAAAAAGAGAATAAAATCGTTGCTAAAAAATAGAAAAACACACTAAAATAAAAAGTGACGTGCATTGAGAGAAACGGAGAACACAAGTGTTAGTGATAGGTGTTGCTATGTTGAGCGAACCAAGCAGTGACATTGTCACCTCTAAGTCAAGCCGTTTACCCGTCACAACCAATAAAGTTGAATTAGGTGATTCCATCAACTTTTATAAGTACTTGACAAGCCAATAGTGAGATTTATGAGGAAAATATTGATGTTAATAAGACAAGAAGAAATGGACACTTGCATTGTGTTTTGGTAAATTTTTGAATGGAAAGGAAGGGAAAGCAAGCCGGGAGGGGAACAGAGCAGTAGGAAGGAGAACAGACTGAAAATAAGCATGTCTCCCTTTTAAAACTTTTAATGTTAAAAGACTTTATTTTGTTAAAACTATAAAGTAATTTCTTCTTCCAATTTTCTTGCTCCATTTTTCTCTCTTGGGTGAAATGACAAAAATATATTTAGTTGAATAAAATGACCGTCACATAAAAGTCACATGTCTTAAATACACGGTTTTTATTAGGTATGGGACCCTTGCAGAATAACTTAGTGCTTATATAGTCTTACTTTCTCACAAGTCATTATCACGGCAAAAATTCCTTTTTCACCAAAATTTTCATGAGATTTTTTCAAAACAACTCCAACCAGTTCTCATGTATAATATTTTTAAGCAAAAACTCAGTCAAAATTGAATGATAATTATAAATACTCGTCAAAAGTCATTCACCTAAATTCAAATATAAATAACAGTAGTATTCATCAAAGATCTTTTCTCTTGTATTTATTTGAAAAGTCTATTGACAGAACAAGACCTAACAACAAATCTTATCAACTTTTTTTCAAAAAACTTTAAAAGTTTATTGGATGAAATAATTCTAATAGGATTTTACTTGAACCAAAAAAAATAGTAATTAAATTACAAATTTTTAGCTAGATAATAGCATATGATTTGAAAAGTAGGCATGGTACTTGAGACTCTTTAGGACGTCCTCTACCCTATGCGCTAATAAGTGCTAATAACTAAAAATGATAGTCTTTGAATTTAAAGACAGCAACTTTCTGGTAGCCCTACCAAGAGGCCCCAATATAAACCGAGAGATGATGCCAGAAATTCCATGGTACGACTCTTTAATTAATGATGTCACTTACTCCCTCCGAATCAATTTAGTTGTCCTATTTTCTTGTTTGGTAAAGTCTTTTTAGTTGTCCAATTTTTATTTTTGTCAATCTTTTTTTACCTAAATATTCTTAGTTCACACAAGTAATTACGAATATACCCCCATATATCTTACTTACCCAACTACCCTTCACTACTTACCCTTTACTACTTACCTTTTTTAATGGACCCCACATCATCCTTAATAACCGTGCCCAAGCAAATGGGACATCTAAATTGGTTCGGAGGGAGTATAAATTTTCACGGGACTCTTATTATTTAGGGATAAAAATGATTAATTTTCTTTTCTGATTTTCTCTTTGAAAGGTACGTGTATGAATGTATGTGTATAAATTGTCCATTACTTTCCTCCGTTTGAACCCTGCTTTCGAGCAAAATACTGAATTGATATATATAACTATGACTCCCATTTTACTAATTTATTGTGCAATAACTCATAATTGTTCTAGTTAACTAACTATTCTTCTCATTAAAAAACCGATTTCTGTCTCACTTAGAACATGTAGTTCTTTTTTCGGGTAAGAAGTTAAGTTTGATTCTCGCTGCTCTTTTTCTCTAGTCCTCTCTTTTTGTATGCAAATCTTGAATTTTAAAAAATTCTTCTTCTAATTAATTATATAGAAGTATTTTTTTTATATATAATTTTAGCTATTAACACCAATAGTATTATGTACAAAAATCTAATTTAACTTGTTTGGTTTATTTATTTTTTAGATCTTTTAATATCAAAAAAATACATACTTTGAATCTTAAAACACTTATTTTTGTATTTAGAAAAACTTACTTCTGAATATTGAAACAACTACTTTAAGTCTTACAACACTTACTTAAGATCTTTAAACACTTACTTTAAGGATTTATAACAGTTACTTTCAAATCATACAACACCCATTTTGATTCTTATGAAATCTATTTTTTATGTCTACTTTAAGACTTATAACCCCTACTTTTTAGGTATTAAATACCTACTTTGAATGATTGAAATACCAATGAATATCATCAACTAATATACATACTTTTGGGTGTTGAAATTGACCATATGCAATTCGTCTCCCCTTGATAAACAATAAATCATGCAAAACATATTTTGCTTTTTCGATCCTCTTAGATTCAATATTTGACTTCAACAAATTGCACCATACAATCTTGTAATAGCATTAGGTTGAATTATTGTATTTTTCCAGGAAATGCAAATAACATGAACAACGATAAAAGAGTGGTCATCACTCATCACTATTTAATGGCATTACAATTGGAGGATTATGACCCATTGACATAACTTTAACAATGGGTTCTTTCCCAACGTCTCCAATTGCTAGCAACGAAGATTGTTTGGATGAATGAAAAAGATGATAATGAATGAAGATGTTGATGCAATGCATGCTAAAGATGAATGATGATCGGTGAAAGATCATGGAGATGATCGAAGATGATGCAAGGTGATCGAAAATAATAACTAATCGCGTGTTTTTTGTTTAAAATTTTCAACCCAAATGACTCGCATCTCAAAATTTATTAATATTACTGATACCAACTGTTGGTTACTAGTGAAAAGACGACTAAATTGTCCCTCAATTATTTCCGTTTTCTTTTAGTTTTTGTATCACCTACCTCTTGTGTCATTAACTTTATTTTCCGCATTTATTTCTTATTATTTATTTCTTTAAGAATCAATCTATTTGTTAGTTTTATCATTAATAAATGTAATATTATATAAATTCTATGCTTTCAAACCCTACCTTATGTGAAAGCCATTTAATAAAATTAATAACATAATATTAAAATAGTGAAATAAATCGTCATTTATTTCCCTTTATTTACAATTTTTTTTTTTACTAAAACTAGTTGCTATTAGTTCCGAACTCTAGAAGTTAGACGTCAAGTGACAGATGAAAAGATATACGTACTTTTGGCATTTATTTAATTTGCTGTAACTAGTTACTATTAGTTCCTTTACATGCTACGTCCATAACTAGTTGTTTATTAGGTCTCAACTTTTGAATGTCAAGTGACAAATAAAATACCAAAAAATAGTATAATCAAAAACTTAAATTGATGGTTATTATTGTCAAAAATTAATAATTCAATAAAAATTTAAGCTAGAATTTCAAAAACACGCTACCTCTGACGAGAAGCTCTTTGAGTTAGAAATGTAGATGCAGAGTGGTGATTTTGATACCATGTCTAATAGTTGAGGCCCTATAATGTATTATATACTTTAACACGCTTCTTACACGAGAGTAATGGGCTAGAAGTGTGGATGTAGCACTTACCCTCTTCATACTTGGCGCAAACTATTGCATTTTAAAATGAGGAAGACTTGTGTTACATCCACATTTCTAGCCCCAAAAGCTCTCGTGTGAGGGGATGTGTAAGAATATATAATATATCTTGGAGCCTCAAGCAAAAGCTTATGCTGATAGTGGATCAAGATATGTTATATACTCTACTAGTTATAGACTCTATCACACCCCTTCAACGCAATTTAAGCTAGAAGTGTAGATTCTGCACATATACTCCTTTTTCAATCTTCGTAACTGACGCTAAACATTTCATGTAAAATAAGGGATGGATGTGATTCGAACTCATGACCTTTTTCATGTTGGCTTGTAAAAGACCAACTCAACCAAAACTTTCAGCAAAATGTAAAAATGACTACACAACCAACTCAATTATGTTTATTTTTTACTCTCTATTACGGTACTGTTAGATTATTATTGTTATTTGCCTATCCAGACTACCTGTTAAATCTGCCTATGACATACCTTCTTATATACATCCAATTAGAGGTGAACACAGTCCGGTTTGGTTTGGTCTGACACTAAAATCATACCAAATCAAAAATTTCGGTCTGAAAATTTTCGAACCGGACTAAACCGTTTTACAACGGTCTGGTCTATGGTTTTTTATTTTTATATTTTCATCCAAATTAATACATGTATTTATGCAAATAATTCACACCTACAATTAATAAATATAATAATTTGTAATTAGTTGATAACATCAACATCATCTAAGTATATACTGCTATATAAAAATAACTACATCTTAAAATATCTAAGTAGCAACTTAATTTTTCAAATACAAAATTATGATTTTTGACCATAGTACGGTTTGCGGTCCGGTCTGGTCTAAAAAATAAAAAAATCGAGACCAAACCGTAAACCGTATTTTAATTTGAAAAAAAATCAGACCAGACTATTTAAACCGTAAACCAGACCAAATACTAAAATTCCGATTTGGTTTACGATTTAGACCAAACTTTGTTGAGTCCTACATCGAATACTCCAATCACCAAACAACTCACAATGGGGCCCACAAAAGAATTTGTACCTTGCAAGTTGCACCTGCTAAAAGCATGGCTATGAGTCAAGATTAGCATCCTTTAAGATTCAAGAAAATATAGTCCTGAAGACAAATATTCAGTAAATTATTTTATTATTCTTGTTCTTTCTTTGAAATAGTATAAAAGAAAACTCCCCCACATTCATACATTTATGTCGATCTATTATGATCAGTATACTGTATATAGTACGAGCAGCTGTTTATATTATTCCGAGTCATAAATTGAATAGTCGTCAAAGAAGAAATATATGCCATGCAAATGCAATAGAGCATGTAGACTGGTCACTCACTCAGACCATGCAAACTCTACTAACTCGGTGATAGGATGTAGATGTTGTATACGTCTGTATTGGACGGGTCTTAAAGGTATGTGTAAAGTGAGTAGTTGTTTTCTGTCTTTAATTTAAGAGTCTCCACTATATAAAAGTATTTTAATAGAGTATACAAAGTCGGCTCAATCACATGAGCGGAATGATCTATGGCTCAGGGGCCTTGTCTTTATTTTCAGGGTCCAAAAAATTACTATACCAAACTTTGTAATTAAATTTAAAAATATAATACTTTTAGCAATACGTGTCAATCTTCATAAAAAGTTGTGTTATTATTATTTTGTTGTATTTTCTTCTTTAATTAAATTAATTGAACAATTCAATACTTTATGTAATAAAAAAATTAGTAGTTTATTATTGCAACTAAAAATGAATATACATGTTTATACTCCAAAAGCTCATATTTAACTTTCGCTCAGAATCATTAAAAGTTTGAAGACGACCTTGAGATTATTATATGACATATATACCGGGATTACAAACATTAACTTGATTAAGTTTTTGGTTGAATTCATTTCTTATTTGGTCTGGTATCAGAGAGGTCAATAATATAACGAAAGATCGCGAATTTAAATCTCGTCCATCCTTCATTACAAGCGAAATATATAGCTACAAATATGAGAAATATTTGTAAAAAAACTCTCGTACATAGTGACGTGACATAATATATAGCATATTCTAAATCTACAAATCAGCCTCACTCGGCCCTAGACATTGCAAAAATCTGTTTTATTCTTTCTCGAGTCGAGGGACTCTTTGATCGCGCTTTCCTTTATGGGTATGAGTTGCCTCCGTCCTTCCCTCCCCAAATCCTGACCATAGTTTTTAATGATCGAGATACAGTGAGTATGATGATGACGACATTCTAAATCTACAATCACACTGATACTCAAGCCCATTATTATACATTATTATATCTTTGGTATATTTTGAATTTATTTTATACCTTTATTTCAAGATTGTTGATGGTCCCCTTTCACTTACCTCCTTTTGTCCGATGTAGTGTTGCTCATTAACCTAATTTTTTTTAACAGGCCTATTTTAGTCCATCTTGTTTGATATATTTTGTAGGTCATTTGACCTTGATATCTTGTGCTCACCATCTCCCTTTTTGTAGGGCTCTCACTATCTAGGGAATTTCTTAATTGCGCGCATGTCTCCTATCCTCTCCCATAAAGGGGTACGTATATGGTCTATCAGCAGGGTCAACCCTGAGCAAGGGCAAGGCGTGCCTACGCTTAGAGCCCCCAAAAATTTTAGTTTTCAATTAGTGCTAAGGTTCGAATTTTACTATATATACAATAGTTTAGGGGTTCATAAATAATCTTTCGCCCAGGGCTCTTAAAAACCTAAGGTCAGCCCTGTCTGTCAACTATATCTTCCTCCAAACCTTAACTTTGTACGGGACATTAGAATGATGACCGTCACCATAAAACTCATAGGAGTTTCAAAAACTTTACACAAGATCTCATAATTATTCGAGAAGATTTATGTGCACTCCAAACACAAAGAAGATCTACAAATTACATGTAAATTGAGTGGCATGTTCAAGTAATATGAGCATTTCACAAGCATATAATAAGGGGACATGCCAAAAGGATGTATAGGAAAATAAAAGGGCAATGATCAAAAAGGACAAAAAAAGCCTATAGAATTAGCACCTTTGCCGAATGATTGCTGTCCCTTTCTTACTCCTTAGGGCATTATTGTTGAATTATATTTGAGTTTTTCCTTTTTTTAAGTGTGCCCTTAATTAATGTGCAAAAGGGTTTTCTTCTCCCTTAATTCCACTTAATATCCCAAGTTGGTGGAGTCCACCAATGTCAACTTTATGTTAGAAAATCAAAGTAGTTTTTTATCACTCTTTTTTTGCCAACTTTTCAGCGTTAACAGTAGGATATGTCTAATAATAATTATAATTAATTTATAAGATTTATGCATTTTAAATTCAAATTGAAGCAAACTCAATTATGTTTAATCACATCAACAAACAACTTCTTTTATAAGCATTTTTCAAGTTCATTTCATGTCTATTAGCCAACCAATATATTGATGGAATTAGGAAATGTTCTTTGCAACCTATCAATTTTTTAATTATATAAGTTAAGTTAAGTTTAACATTTAAAATTCATTTCACTACTTCTTAAAACTTGTAATTCTCTTTTTACATTTTTTACAATTACAAATTTTAATTCAAAAATGCAAATAAATTATGATAAGCTATTAATTAAGAGGAAAATAGAAAATAACTAACATCCTTTCATATTCGGTTCAAGTGAATATATATATATATATATATATATATATATATATATATATATATATATAAAAGAAAAGAGCTTTTAAAGAATTATTTTAATTCTTGGTCAATCAATTGAAATATAGTAACAATATAGTATCATTTGTTTCCAATGGCGGATCCAAATTTACATCAAATAGGTTCAAAAGTCTGAGTCGAAGTCAATAATAAAGTTCATATAATAAAATTATGTTGTATAATTGAAAATTTTACAATTACATCATTTAATTTTTCAATTTATATCGAATTATACTAAACAGAACAACCAAACGATCATATCAAAGTTTGGTTTTTCACGTCTTCCTTTCTTAACCAAAAATAATTATTTGTAATTAACACTTACAACAGCAATAATGTCAAAGGCTAAAGTTATAATCCCAAAAGATTAGAGTCAACTATAAGGACTAATATTTCAATTTAATCATCGCCCACATAAATTCTTTTTCACCATTCATTTTGATTTTTACCATCCGACAATTAATAAAGTTAAAATTTTCACAATATCGTCTTTCACTATATTCTCCATGTCATTCTTACATCTTCATAAAAATAATTATTTTTATTTTATATTAGTATTTTATAAAATATATAACATATTTTAGAATTTTAACTATCAGTTTAAATTTTATATTAGTACTTTTAAGATAGTAAAGTCATGTTATTGGGTTGCAACCTACAATCAAGATCATCTTGGAAATTATCGATCAGAGGGAATATTTAAAATAGTCCCCCTTAGCATATGAAGCCTGACTTAAAAAGTAGAAGACAACGACAATAACTATCACCATAAGCTACACACAACAATCAATTAAGAGAAGAAAAAAAATATATTCATCCAAAAACGACAATAATAATAATAATAATAATAATAATAATAATAATAATAATAATAATAATAATGAATATTTCATATAAACCTAGAAATAGAAAACAAATAGTCATATTAAGCATTGGAAATAATAAAGTTAAATAAGAATATCTCGCGTTTGTAATAGAAGTTTGATTTTCTTGTACGTGCTATTTCTCCAGCTTGTCTTGTGAGACAGTTTAATTAATGAGTCAATATAATTAGCTTATTTTTTATTAATTACTTTAAGATTGTAAATGATCACTTTAATGTTATAAATATTTATTTTAAGACTATAAAAAAATTGTAAGTGATCATCTTAAGTTTATAAGTAATTACTTTAAAACCAATAAATATATTTTGAGTTAGCCCAATAAAAATTTTTTTAATAAAACTGTCTCATTTGAGAATGTGTTATCTATAAGAATCGACACACCAAAAGGCAAGATCGCCAAATTTAACCTAAGTACGAGTATTGACAAATACAAGAGGGCAATCTATCAAGTTGACCGACCAACTCATCCACCAAAATTTCCACTAATAGAATAGAAATTATTGTAAAATAATTTATTTGTTATTTTATATATTGACAATTTGTAAATAATTGGATATTTTATAAAAAGTGTACATACATGCTTAGAATATATACATATTCAGATGATATTTTTGTATTTACTATGAACTTTTTCCTTCATAAACATATGTACACATATAAGATTGTATGTACAGTTTTTGCTACAATATATATATATATATATATATATATATATATATATATCTTAGTTTGGTTTTCAATTTTTAACATTTTTGTTGTTTTCACCGGATCCTATCCATATATATATATATATATATATATATATATATATATATATATATATATATATATATATATATATATATATATATATATATATATATATATATATATATAGGATCAAATAAGAAGGATGAGAAGGATTTTTATTTGATTTTGTTTTGTTACTATATATACAAAAAAGGATATTATGTTATAAATTAAGAAACTTCTAAAAAATTTATGTCATAGTCACTTTACTGTGTAACATAGTTACTTTTTCAAATATGTGTTTTTGGTTCAATATAATCGTGACTATTGGTTTTTTTTATTTTAGTGAAATCAAGGGTGTAAAGTTCTTCTTACTCTTCTCATTTTTAACACCCTTCTCATTGAATCCCTCATTCATATATATATATATATATATATATATATATATATATATATATATATATAATATATATATATATATATATATATATATATATATATTAAAATGGAAACCATAATTATTTCCCCTATTTTTAATACAAGTGCACTAATACTTTCACCTCACCTCATATGCATGGGTGGATCCAGTTTGTTTCCGTGTCTGCAAGTGAAGGTATTAACATTAGATTTTCTTAAAAAAATTTTGAAGATAGTAATCGAAGTCAAACCTAAGAAAATATTATTTAATAGGATTGAATTGAAATAGGGAAAATTGGTCAGAAATAATCCAATTTATCTTTGATGTATTTTTTTTTATTTATATGTTGAATTATACACATTTAAAAATTATAAAAAATTAATTATATGAAAGTATGCAATTAGCAAAAAATAATATGTAATTACAATCTAATGTTCAGCTATATATTTGAAATCAGTATGTAATTTTTTTCAATATAAAAAAACAGTACCATTATGAAATTAACCATTCTGATGTTCAGCTACTATTAGCATTCTGAACTAAAATCAGTCTGAACTAAAATCAGTAGCAAGCTAAACACATTATGTAACTAAAAATAGCATTCTGAAATCTGTATATTAATTGCTCAAAAAAACAATATGAAAATCAAGTTCTTCTTCAATGGAGATCCTCTTTAATGGTGGGTTTGGTAGGAGTGTGTAAATTAATATCATGAAATGAAAGTGAAAAGGGTGAAGAAATGAATGACTATGTAATCAGTAAATATAAATAAAAATGTAAGAAAAAAAGAAAATTTTATTTAAATTAATACAAACAAGTAGTAGATGAAGAAACAATAGTTCGGGTTAAATGATATAATACATGGGATTATTCATAGTTAATTGATAGTTATTATAGAAAAATGGAAAAAAAACATTGAATTATTCTAGGTAATTTTTCCTAATTTAAAATACATTTATTTGTCAAAAAGTACCAACTTACAGATTTCCTACATTTTACGATGTAAATATAAATATATGAAGGTTAAAATATATTGTTCATCAAAAATACTCACTAAATTCATTTTTTTGTCAAAAATGATCTAATAAAATACATTTGTTTATCAAAATCTTAATTATAGATACGGGCACAATTTCAAATATTTTGTCTTTTGATCTAGGTAGCCACTATTTACAAGTAACTTTGCATTAGAGGTGCTTATTTAGACCATTTATTTGATTTTGAGTCAGATATTTTAAATTAGGTTAATATCGAATCTTGCATCTATATTGATTTTCTATTATATAAATATATTTTTCGACTCGAGTTAAAGACAAATTTTAGTTACACAAAATTTAGTAAAATCAGGTAAATCTATTTTGAACACGTCTGCACTACAGAGATGTCTCATTTGGTAGTAAACACAACATACACTATCATTCTTGTGTTATGGATGATTCCTACTCCCTTTAATTCCTCTCATTCAACATAATTTTTTATTTTGTGTTGATCCTTTTATTTTGTATTATTTTTATTTTTAGATAATGACATATCACTTTCTGTTAATTTCATTTATATATTTTAATTTTTTTTTATTTCATCCATAAAATTCATTCTCCCATTTCATTTATCATCAAATATCTATATCGTCTTTAAAAAACAATAATTTTCTTATGGAAAAATTATCCATAATAATCTAACCTTTGACTAATTTCCCTATAATAATCCAACTATTGATTAAACATGAATAAATTCAACTATAAGGAGTGTTTTCTTAAGAATGCACCAAGGTAACCCTCTTACTTATATAACAAGTCATATTGCATAAAAAATAAAAAAAATAGATACAAAATTAAATTATAAATATTAGAAAATTTAAAGAAAATAAAAAATAAAATCAAGTAAGTTTATTTTTTGATTTTAACTTTTAATATTTTTTTTAATTTTTTTGTAGCAATTAACCTGTAAAATCAGTCACCATTTGGGCAACAATGTCATTAGGTAAGTGACCCTAAAGTTGAAATTATTCATGACTAATCAAAAGTTAGAATAATTATAGGAAAATCAATAAATTGTCGGATTGTTTTAGATAATTTTTCCTTTTCATTTTGTTACTGTTGTAAAGAGACATAGGAGTATTTTATTTCACTAATTCTTAAATGAGACGACCTCACGGTGAGACCATCTCTATTTGGCAGGCACAATATATACTTTTTGTCTTAAAGTGATCACGTATAACATCACTACAATCTTAAAATATTCATGTTTATAGTCTTAGAGTGATTATTTATAACCTTAAAACGATCATTACGATCTTAAAGTAATCAATTAAAAAAAATGGGCTAATTATATGAGCCTGTCTCATATAAGTCGAGCTGATTTTTTTCACTTTTTATAATCTTAGAGTGATTACTTATAACCTTAAAACGATCACTTACAATATTAAAATAATCAATTAAAAAAATTAGTTAATTATATAGGCCTGACTCATGATGGGACCGTCTCATATAAAACGAGCTGATTTGTTTTTTTAAAAGAAAAGGCACAAGAAGTAACAGCAGCCAGCTATGATTCAGGGTTACATCAAAGACATCTCACAACAAATGAAACGTCTGACTGTGTTTCAAATCGCAATAAAACGTTTCATTTATCCGAAACTAATAAAAAAAAGTATATTTTATTTTTGTTTCCGTCTTTTTATGGGTATGAGTTGTCGTCTTTCGTTCTTTTCCAGACGCTGATCATAATTTTTCCTATAAATGAGATACACTGAATATGATCATGATTTTATTGTTGTTGTTGGAAATAGATTTAGCAATGGATGATTAGATATAGAAGAAAACAGGGTTTGTGGCGTTTCTCGTAAACCACCGACTTGAAAACAAATTACAGCCCAATAGAGATGGTAATTATCATTTGTATGTTTGTTCATTGAGTAACTAAGAATTGTCAAAAATTGGCACTAATCGTTGAATTGAGTTGAACTTATTGATAATATCAGTATATAATTGGAGGTGCGCGCCCTTTATAAGTCAAACAGATATCATTTTAAAATCATATGACCAGGGCCGTCTCCGACATTTCAAGGTCCTGAACAAAATATAAATTATGAGCCCCTAAAATCTAAAATTACGTTCTATTACATTTTGGTATTTGTATGTCTTTATCAATACTTTAATTAGTACAATTATTTTTTATCAATATATTAAAATATTGTAAAATTTTATAATTACATGGAACCAATAACTATTAATTATAAATTCAAATAGCCATTTCTTTTAAGTTTAAAGTTTAAACCACTATATATTATCACTTATCTTAATTGAACTAATAATAAAAGTAGTAAATTTAAAATTATCAAGAGAAATTATATTGCTCAACTACAATAATTTATACTAGTATATCCTAATCATTCAATACAAGCTGCTAATACAAATTTATTAACCAATTTATATAATTATCTTTCAAAAAATAGATTGAATGTCAACATTATCATACTCTGTGTATCCCGCTCATAGAAAACTACGATCAGGGTCTGGGGAGGGAAGAACGACAGCAGCTCATACCCATTGAGGAGAGTGTGGTCAAAGAGTCCCTCGGCTCGAGAAAAGTCTTCAAAGAGAGAGAAACGTGCAACTTACAAATAAAATAAATAGAATACGTACAAATAACTATAATAAAGATAAAAGTAAACAAGAAGGTAAAGAGCAATAATTAAAGGCAATGAACAATAACAAACGAAGGTTAAAAGGGACGGGTTTAGTAATCTAGGACGTAGATAAGACGCCGCCAACTGTCCCCATCCCTGGTCAGGTCCTTGGAGAGGTGAAGTTCATGCATGTCACTTTTAATTTGTTCCTCCTATGTTCTCCTAGGTCTTCCTCGAATGTGAATACATTAAATTTTAATACTCTCCCTATCCATTTAATTTTAACCATATAGCAAAAATATAAGGCCCTCTATATATCAGGCCCTTAGCAGTGCTCATACTGCTCCTCCTAATAGTCAGCCCTATATATAACAATGGGAAGAAGGGGTACATTAACTTGTAAAGCATGTACATATTCTTTAATTTAACGATGTTAGAGAAACTATCCTAACACTAACAATTTATACTTTGAGCTATGCACACATTATTCAAAAAAATTATTAAGAAAGATGTTTGTATGATTTATCTTAGGAGAGTTCATGAAATTAAGGAGTCACACTCCTTAACCTATGGATTTTATTTGGTATGAATTAAAAAAATTTCAGATAACTTCAATTTAATGAAAAAGTATTTAGAATAATTTAATATTTTCATAATTTTTATACAATATTTTTACCTATTTATTAATCATGAATAGTATCAAATTTGAGAGGTATTTTTCTACAGTAAATGCGGTAACTAAATGACTTGCTAAAGCAAGTTTTATTTTTTTAAAAAAATATAAATTAAAATAAAATGTCAAAAAAAATGTTTAAAAAAATTCTAATTTATTTTATTATTTAAAAATCTTTATTTAAATTTTTAAAATTTTTCTCTAATTTTACATTAATTTTCAGTTTATTTTTTTGGTAAATTACCTACTATATCTGGTCATCAGATTATCCAAGTTTACTCAGGGCAAACACTCCAAAAGTTGAGATTGTTCTTGATTAGTCAATACATAGAATTATTATAAAAAAATTATGAAAATGTTAGTTTATTTCAGGTAGTTTTTCTTTAATTTAAATACGAATTATCTTTGGAAATGCAATCATACATTTGATGGCTGATCCCAAGTAAAAAATAAACGAATTATCTTAACGTACGTTTCATAAACCCTCACTAAGGATGATGTTTGAATCATCTTAATTAAGTTAAAATAATAAGCTTGTATCTAATTATAATTCGCTAACTAATTTGAAGATCAACATTTATATCACAGCTTTATATTTAATATATATTTACTAAATTTACATATTTATTACTCTTTCCGTTTTATGATGTTACTCCCGTTTAGAATATTTTATTTTGGAAATTTAATTAAGATTTTTAAGATTTATATAGATGATAAATTATATTCATGTGAGATCTCGTTAGATTCGTCTTAATGTATATTTTTTTATTAGATATTTTTTATAATTCATATTTAGAAATATTAAAGCTTAAACTTTACTTTGAAAACTATACAAAAAATAAACGAGAAAAAGAAAAAAGATGAAGTATTATCTAAACAACCGTCAAATATTGTCAAGAACATTTAAGTTAACCCCACCATTAAATAGAGGAAAATAAATCCTCACTAAAAAAAAAGTAGTTTCTACCTACACTTAATTAGCCACATTTAATTAATTTTGGCTGAAAAATTGTATTTCAGTGTGACTAAATAATAGACACACTAATAAGCGTGACTAAAAGTCAATTAAAAAATAAAAGATCTAAATAATATAGGCACGCTTATTAGCATACACGATCCACTTGCTCAACCCTAATCTACTTGCCTCAACCCAACTTTACTTTTCATCTTCTTCAACCCTAATCTACCTCCTCAATCTACTCCCATCTCTTTTTCCTCATTTCACTTTCGATCTAACCTTACACACCATAAGGTGGCAGCTGCCCTCTCTTCTCTCCTCCACCAACAGTAGCGGTGGTGTACGCCACTCCTACACTCTCTCTCAATAGTCACGTTACAGCGACATCAACAACAACAGGGGCTTTGTTTTTTACCCCTTTTCACGCTCGAATTAGCAAAACGACAACCTCAAAGGGATCTTTATCAATGTTTTTTTCAATCAATCTACAGTCTTTCAAGGTAAAGTCCCTAATTTATTCTCAGTAACGGGAATTTTTCTTACTATTGTGATAAAGAAATAGAATTATAACTGCTTTCTGCTACTTGGGTTTTTAGATTTTTAGGAAAAAGTTGTATATTTGAAAATATTTCAATTGTTTTGATAATTGGGTTATTTAGTTGATGTCTTGTTGATTTGTTTGAGATATAATTATACTGATGTAATTTGTCTTTGTGAATAACCTAGTCATTTGCTTATGGAATTTATTTATTTATTTATTTATTTTTTAATTTTAGTCTAACATTTCATAGATGACAAAACATACGGAAATTAGACTGATAGAAGACACAATTGTTTTCTTCAATATTTGAGTACTTTGTTTTCCATTCCACCTTTGATTGATTTTTGTTGGGTACAATTAGGCCTCCGCTTGAGTAAGTTTGATAACATGCTTATATCAATGAATGTCTTACTCTGATATTTGGTAATGTTCTTATGTGTGTTCTTGTATGCTGCTGCTTTGATAGAAGTATTCAAACCAAGGTCACTTTTTGTCTTACTCTGATTGGTTCTTGATAAATGGTAATTATTGTCTTACTCTCCTGTAATGCAAGATGTTCTTGTTACAAAATCTGATCTTTAACATTTTTATCTCGACTAGTTGTAAGTATGCTTGTGGAGAGAAAATGTATTTTAATCACAATTGCATATGGAAAATGGGCCTTCGGTCACTTGCCTCTACTATGTCACTGCATATCCATACTTAACAAGAAGGTTCATAGATTACAAAAGTGGATGTGTTAGTTTTAGGCATTTGCTTTGGTTTAAGTAACTGCTATGATGCAGAAAATTAACTTAGGCTCAATATATCTCCCACGACATTCCTTTTTCATCATTTAGATAAACACAACATTTATAACTTTTGTTATCTGGACTAGTCTTAAAAGTTGCAAAACCATGACCTTGAAAGCAGTTTATGACTGTTTTTCACGATCAGAACCACATCTATGTTTGAAGTTACAAAATTATTGTTGCATGTGGTGGTCCATCAAATGAAAGATTTGCTCATGAGGAAACCAACCTTGAATGAGCTAAAGGGGTATTAGTGAATCACGTCTTGAGCGCTTTACAACTCATCTATGTTCCTTTCTAACTGGGCATTAGATGACAGATAGATAATAAGATTTTGGTGAGAATACCCAATCTTTTGCAACTGCGGTAAGACTACTACCTATAAATGTCAATTGTTGCCCTTCCAGCTGCCTCGCTGTTGTCTACTCACCACCGCAAACTCAATCAGATCACCACTTTCTTTAATTAACTCCTACTTTAGTTATGATTTGACATCCCCAAAAATTTAGGGTTTCTTGATTAAAACTTCAATTCTACAACATGTTTCATTTACTAATTTACTAGTTGTGTTTTCTTTTTAACATTAGGAATGGGATGAATTGATTATCATTACGAATGTGCTAAAAGTATTTTGATTTTGTCTTTCAATGAATTTGTGGACTATGATTGTGATTTTTTTTTTGTAATGAGTTATACCCATAAATCTCCTCTTGCTCCTCATATTTGAAAAATCATTCCAATTTTTCTTAACAATTGGGCATTTGTTGATTGTTGATCTGAACGTTTTTCTTGTTCTTACTATCAACTATGCATTTGGAGCTTTGAATGATCTACTTTTTATTTTTGCCTTAAATTTGATGTCTTTAATTGGGGTTATAAGTGGGGTTGAATAGTTAGTAGCTATTTGGTTTTTGTTAATTAATCTATCAAATTTCTATTCCTAGGTAGTTTAGAAGTTGTTATAAAAATGGTATTTGATTGAATATTTGTAAGTCTTGGTTGGCATATGTTTTCTTTTGAAGTTTGTTAGAGAATGCAGGCATTTGACATCTTTGATTTTTTTGCAAACAGGATGTACAACTTTAAATCTGTCAGAATTCAAGTGAGAATGTAATTAGGTATCCTATTCCAATTCAGGCCGGTAATGGGTGTTTTGTTATTATTTAAGGCTGACTTATATTCAAACAAGGCCAAAAGTACTACTCTTAGTTTTTTGAGATTTAGATAGCGTAGTATGAGCTACCAGAGAAGAGTTGATTTACAGTTATTGTGTGCTAGCCGACTGCGGGCTGTTCCCTAGTGTCTGCTGCAGCGTGCAAATGGGTTGGGGTTGGACTGGTGCAGCAATTATTGAGCTCGAGCATTCTATGCAGCATGTGGCTTTGTTGTGTGTTCGATGCGAATCTCGAATCTGTGCAATCTCAATTGAGTGTATTGCTGTTTTCGTTGTGTTGTGTGTGTAGCTTGATGTTTTTGTTCAGGTTCAATAGTTGTCTAATTATCAAGATGGGCATGTCCTCTTGTATAGGTCCTTAAATGTATAGCCTATTTACTTGTTCTTTTTGGAGATCTCCTGTGTACCCCTTTGCGTATTAAGAGCTAATTATTTCGGAAATCTTAATTAGGGTCTTTATTCCCTTGTAGCCCGTTTGATAAAAAATCTTTTTTCAAAATAATAATAATAATAATAATAATAATAATAATAATAATAATAATAATTAATTTACCATCAAAATTAGTTAAAATGTTAGATATGTTTATTAGGTACGCTTATTTGTGTGCGAAAATAAGAAGAAAAACAATTGACAGTGAAATCATGCAGCCACGCTTATCAAGTGAGGAAAATTTTTAATACTTATAAGCGTGGCTGATAACCTATAAGCGTGGCTGAAAGGTACTATCAGACACGCTTATTAGGAACTTTAGCCGCGCTTATTAAGCGTAGGTAGGTAAAATGTTTTTTAGTGCCTATACGTGTTGAGAAACAGTGCATTGGGATTGAAATGAAGATACTTTTGTTTGGCAGAAAATGTGATCATGTGATGGTTACTTAAAATGTTTATTTCACTTTTTAAAAATCTTTATAAAATATTAAATGTTAAATTACCCATTTATTATTTAATTTATGAATTTATATTTTTTCTTTTCTATAATTTCCATTTCTTTTGATTTATGTAGCTGACTTTTTAATATTGATTTTTTTTATATTATTGTGCATTGACTTTGTTGATTTGTTTAAAAACGTTTTTAGCAATTTATGTTTTTCTCCTTTCACAAATACCCATTTAAGTGTTGATAAAGCAAATATTATATCTTGTGGCTTTAACTATTAACTTGAACGTTGACTCGAGTTGGTTTCTAAACAGGGAATCAGAAATTAACATGACAAAAGGATCACTGCTCACGGGTTGAAGATGTCGTGTGTTGCAACCACACTTCTAGTCAATGAGCTCTTATATGAGAAGGATTTTGGGTATTATGTCTTCCATGATATAATTTATTTCAAAAAAGAAGTAAATCATACTTGATTTCGATTAATCGATCTGGAGTTTGGAAATGTAAATATTTCAAATTATTTTTAAAAGATATTAGGTAACTTAAGTAAAAACCATGCATGGTCATTATTCTTCGAGTTATTATGACCAATGGCTTATCAGATCCCTAATTTTGAAATTTTTAAGGATAAAATTCTGCCATTATCATTGTCTATGTAGTTTTTTCATCTAATTAAACGATTACAAATGACAAAGCTCTGAAAGATATATCATTTGTCATTTTACTACAAAATTTAAGATTACGATTCTGACATTATTATTAATCTCTATATATATAGTCTTCTCATCTAATTAAATAATTACAAATGACAAAGTTCTAAAAAAACTATCATTTGTCGTTTCATGCATTATGTTTGATTAGGGTATATAAAAAACCCAAAAACAAAATAAACTAAATTATAACCAAATTGGGAAAAAAACGTTTAGAAAATTAATTTTGGCCTTTAAATGAGTCCTAAAGATGAACATTAGTCTTTCATTTCATATCTATGTTCAAAGTTGATTAAAGTTGTCTAGATTATTAGTCTAATTAAAAATGTGTTCAAAATACATACTATTTAAAAATTCTATTATTCTTTTTAATCTCAACTCATATCATCTAAAAAGCAACTTCTTGTGAGAAATCGTCTCTAAGTAAAACGACCTGAAAACAAAAAGTCTATTTGCTAATAATTTGTTTTAATTGAACTATTTAATCTATATATGAGGTGCATCTCACAGTAAGACTGTTTCAACTCTCACACAATAATTTGTGTTACCTAAAAGCCCGTAATATGGGCTACGTTTGGGCCCAAATGCAACCTGATCACCTTAAGAATCCCATAAAATCAGAGAAATTCTTGTGTGAGACCGTCTTTTGATAAAACGATTTTAGAATAAAAGGCTTATATATTAATTAGACCATTTAATTTGTATATAGAGTGAGTCATATAGTGCAATAAAATTAACTACACTTCCTTAGAATCAACATCAACTACCCTTATGAAGCTAGGAATACTAAGGATTACATCAGAATTTTAAATTATTGTGTTTATTATGTTATACACAGGAACAAAGCATAATACACCCAATATTTCATTATAAACTGAACCCCTCAATCAAGAAAATTAAAAACCAATGGCAATAAACATCAACAAATACCAAATCCAACGAAAAATAAAATTAATTGGATTTTTCAAAAAAATTTCACCAATAGATAGGCCCCACTTAATGTCCACTGAGAAGTAGGACCCACCTCCATTTGGGATGTTACATGTTAGTACCTGGAATACACGGACACGCCACTGAACCTGTGTGTCGCGTGTCGGACACGAACACGCGAAAATCCGTGTCCGACACGCCAAATGAAGTGTCCAACATTTTAATATTTTTCTGGACACACGGACACGACAAGGACACGGAAGGGACACGGCAAGGAGTCAATAACACGTTTTTTTTTAAAAAAAATTATTTTTAATTTCTACATGGTGTTGCCCCACCTCCATTCCCATTTTTTTGTATATCCTCTTTGAATATTTGTTAATTGTTATTTGTTAATGTTAAATTGTTAGTGTGTTATTTGTTGTAACATTTCTCAGATTTCTGAGAAATGGTTCTTGAAGATGGGAAGAAGAAGAGCAAAGCTACAGGATTGAATTCTTCCTTTTTTTTATTTGATTGATTAAAAATTCTTATCTGAAATAGGAGGCATACAAGCATATATATACAGGAGAGGAAAAGAAGAGGGAAAAGAGTATGGGCCAAAACAAGAGGGCCAGCCCATGGACCAAAACACAAAATATACATATCAGTAATACCCCCCCTCAAGCTGGTGGGTAATCAACAGATTGAACACTCAGCTTGGACATTAACTTGTGGAGTTGTGGAGATGGAAGAGATTTGGTCAGAAGGTCAGCAAGCTGATCAGAAGTAGGGACATAGAGAAGCTTCAATAATCCTTCCATGACTTTTTCCCTAGTGAAGTGGCAATCCAATTCAATGTGTTTCGTCCTTTCATGGTGGACTGGATTCTTTCCTAAGTGGATTGCTGATTGATTGTCACAACACAACTTGACAGGTTGTAAGTGTTGAATCCCCAGTTCAGACAATAGACGTACAAGCCATGTTATTTCTGAGGCTGCTGAGGCTATAGCTCTGTACTCTGCTTCAGAGGATGATCGAGAAACAGTGGATTGTTTCTTTGATTTCCATGAGATAGGACTTTTCCCCAAAAGCATGATGTATCCTGTGATAGACCTTCTTGTGTTTGGGCAAGAGGCCCAATCTGAATCTGAGAACCCTTGGAGAGTTAGTTCATTACTGGATTGAAGAAGGATTCCTTGACCTATAGAGCCAGCTATGTATCTTAACATATGTGAAAGGGCCTTTGCATGCTGAATTCTTGGACTTTGGAGGAATTGACTGAGAGTTTGTACCCCAAAAGCAATGTCTGGTCTGGTATGTGTGAGGAAATTTAACTTGCCCACTATGCATCTGTACAGAGCAGGATTATGATAGAAATCTCCTTGATCTGCTGCTAATTTGATGTTAACTGGAAGAGGAGTTTTGGCTGTCTTAGAAAGATCCATCTCACAGCTTTCAAGGAGCTCCTTGGTGAACTTTCTTTGTGTTAAGATGATTCCTTCATTTATCCTTGAGACTTCAATGCCAAGGAAATAATTCAAATCTCCCAAATCCTTGATGCTGAAGACTTTGTGTAGGTGATTTTTGAGGTCATTTAGGATGGTTGTGTTGGTACCTGTAAGAATAATGTCATCTACATAAACTGCAACAACACACAAATCCACATTATCATTATATATGAATAAAGAATAATCATTCTTGCTTTGTATAAAGTGTTTGTGTTGTAATTCAATAGTAAGTTTTGCAAACCATTGCCTACTAGCTTGTTTTAACCCATAGAGGGACTTGAGTAGCTTGCATACTTTTTGTTCTGGATTAGGAATACCAGGAGGCATACGCATGTATACTTCTGTATCAAGAGAGCCATGTAAGAATGCATTGTTGATGTCAAGTTGATACAAGGGCCATTGTTTGCCAGAGGCTATGGCAAGAAGGCATCTAATGGTAGCCATTTTCACTACAGGGGAGAAGGTTTCTGCATAGTCCACGCCAAACTTTTGTGTGAATCCTTTTGCCACAAGCCTTGCTTTGTATCTCTCCAAAGTTCCATCCCTCTTAAGTTTCACTTTGTAAACCCACTTACATCCAATGGCTTTCTTACCTTTAGGCAAGTCTGTGACTTCCCAAGTGTGGTTTTTATTGAGTGCTTCTATTTCTTTCTTCATTGCCTGAACCCATTCAGGGTGTTGAGCAGCCTCAAGGTAGGTTGCTGGTTCAGAGAGAGTAGATATGGAAGATATAAAGGCTTTGCAGTGTGTTGGTATTTCATCAAAGTTAACAATATTGCACCAATGTTGTGTTTCATTATAGGCAGCACAAACAAAGTCATCCATCCAAGCAGGTTTTCTGGGTATTCTTTTATTTGGTGAGTTGATGATTAGGTTTGGTGGATGTGTTTGAGAGGCAGGTATGTATGGCTGGCTTAAATGAGGCGTTGCTATGTTTTGTTCTGGTTCAGGTGTTGGTGTTTCAGTGGGTAGAAAGAATGCATCAGGTAATGGCTGATCATCTGGTAAGTTGAAAGGTGTATGGCTGGGAAGAAAGATTGGGTTCAGAGAGGATTGGGGTGAGTCAGAGAGATGAAATGGTAGGTGCTTTTCATGGAATGTTACATCCCTTGAGACAAACAGTTTGTTTGTTTCTAAATTCAAGAGTTTGTAGCCTTTCTGACCTATCTCATACCCCATCATGATGCAAGGGGTGGCTCTTGAGTCAAATTTAGATCTATTTGCCTTTAGACTTGATGCATAAACTAAGCAGCCAAAAACTCTTAAGTGATCAATGTTAGGTCTTCTTCCATACAATTTTTCATAAGGTGTCTTGTCGTCTATGCAGCTCAAGGGCATTCTATTTATCAAGTGAGTGGCAGTGAGAAGACATTCTCCCCAGTATTTCAATGGAACCTTGGACTGAAAGTAAAGTGCCCTTGCTGTTTCAAGAAGATGCCTGTGCTTTCTTTCTACAACTCCATTCTGCTGTGGAGTGTCAATGCAGCTTCTTTGATGCAAGATTCCAAATTTTTCATATATATTTAAAATTTTACCTTCACAAAGCTCTTTGGCATTATCACTTCTAACTGCTTTGACAACAACATCAAACTGATTATGTATGAATGTAATAACAAAATCAAGAATATCAACAGAATCATTTTTATTTTTCATCATGAAAGTCCATGTATGCCTTGAAAAGTCATCAACAATGGTCAAGAAGTATTTACAGTCATTATGAGTTCTAATTTTGTAAGGGCCCCAAACATCTATATGCAACAAATCAAAACAATTTTTGCTTCTACTTCCTGTTTTTGGAAAAGAATTTCTAGTTTGTTTTGCTCTAGGGCAAATTTGGCAAATACAGTCAAGACCATTCCTATTTGCTAAGTTATCATTAACAAGCTGTAGCCTATTGAATGGTATATGGCCCATCCTTAAGTGCATCAACTTCAGCTCTTCTGTAGCAGCAATGTTGACAGAGCTTCTTGTTTTACCATCATCAATTTTAACTGCATAAAGTCCGGACTCCAGATTACCAAGAACCAGTGTACTTCTCTGTGAATGATCCTGGATCATGCACTTGTCATGTGTAAAGACTATATTACAATCCATGTCCTTACATAATTTGTGTGTTGAAATTAAATTGAACTGAAGTTTTGGAACATGAAGCACATTTTTCAGAATAATACCATTTTCAAATGTTATAGTTCCAATATTTTCTATTTTTAGTTTCTTTCCATCAGCCACTGTGATTTTGTTAGGTGATTTGTCAAAAACATTGTAATTATCAAATAATTCTAAATTAGAACAAATATGATCAGTGGCTCCACTATCTATTATCCACTTTGAATTCAGACAAGTTATTGAACAAGGACTTTTACCTGCTGTGTTGGCCTTTTCTATGGCTTGAATGTCATTGCATTTTTTGCTTTCTTTAATCAGGTTTACTAATTGTTTGCATAAATCAGTTTCTGGATCTGGTTCATCATCTGATTCTTCTTCACAAGTCATGGCTGCCACTCTTCTTCCTTTTATTCCCTTGTTGTTCTTCTCATTCTTGGGATAACCTTTTAGCTTGTAACACTTATGTATGGTATGGTTTGTCATTTTGCAATACTCACAGTACAGGTTGTTCTTCTTAAGGGTTGTAGGTCTGTTTATCCCACCTCTAACTCCATCACTTGCAGTGAATGCCATGGTGGAATGTTTGTTGAGCACATCTGCTATTTCTTGTTGTCTCTCATCTTGTATGAGTAAGTTGTAGGCAACAGAAATATTAGGAAGAGGATTCATCATTAGAATATTTGTTCTAACAGCATTGTGTTTGTTGTCCAATTTCATGAGAAATTGTACTAATCTTTCATCTTGCTGATTTTTGATAAATTTCTTTAAGAAATTGCATGAACAGCCATTGCATGTGCAGATTGGAGTAGGGTTTGCCGCACTGATTTGGTCCCAAATACCTTTGATTTTTGTAAAAAATACTGCAATAGGACTATCGTCTTGATTAATCTTGCTTAAATTTTGTTGTAAAGAAAATAGTTGTGGTCCTGATATTACTGAATATCGATCTTCAAGATCTTTCCAGATCTCGTAAGCAGTGGAGAAATATAAAACGCTCTTTGCTATAGTATTGTCCACAGATCTGAGTAGATATGAAATTATCATGTTGTTGCATCTTTCCCAACCTTTGAAGAGAGGATCATTGGGTTCAGGCTTAATCATGCTTCCATCAATAAAAGCAATTTTGTTCTTCATTGACAAAGCTAAAACCATAGCTCTCTTCCAATCAGCGTAATTATCACCATTGAATTTCTCTGAAACCAAAGAAACAGTAGGGTTTTCATTTGGGTGAATGTAGTATATAGAATTTGGATCAGCAATTGGATTTTGTGAAGTATAATTCGATTCAAGCATTTTGAGATCAAGAAAGACAAGGAAGAAGAAGGTGATTCAAGAATTATGAGATGAAATCTTTTGATCGGAATTTTGGGAAATCGATATTGAAGAAATTTCAGAATTGAGATACAATTTCAATGATTGTAGAAAAGAAAAAAAAAAACGCGGAAGATTTGTAGGAGCAGATCTCAATCCGCTCTGATACCATGTAACATTTCTCAGATTTCTGAGAAATGGTTCTTGAAGATGGGAAGAAGAAGAGCAAAGCTACAGGATTGAATTCTTCCTTTTTTTTATTTGATTGATTAAAAATTCTTATCTGAAATAGGAGGCATACAAGCATATATATACAGGAGAGGAAAAGAAGAGGGAAAAGAGTATGGGCCAAAACAAGAGGGCCAGCCCATGGACCAAAACACAAAATATACATATCAGTAATATTTGTTAATCTTAAATTCTTAATCTTAGTGTTTGTAATTTGAATTTTGAAAAGTTGAAAAATTGTAAATTTTATGTTTTTAAAGTGTTTATTTACATATATCAAATGAAAGATTGTAAAATTATCTTTAATTTGATATATTTATTATATTACCATTTTCGTGTCCCCGTATCCGCCATTTTTAAGTTGGCGTTTTTCCGTACCCGTGTTGTATCCGTGTCCGTTTTAGTGCAACCTAGGTTAGTACTAATTATAATAATCCCAATCTTCCCTTGAATCCCTCTTCTCTTCCTCTCAACACACTACTATTACTCTACCCCTCTCTTTTTGGTTTTTCCTATTTCCCACTTTTAATCATCTAAATATAGGTAATTTAAACTCTTGAAAATTTAGAGGTTCAAATATTAATTTACGTTACTTTATGTCAAATAATTTATATCAATTTATCTTTATTTTGAATAAATAAAAATAAAAAAGTCTAAAAAATTATTATATATATTATATATTTTTATTTTGCTTTAACGATGTACATTTAAATGTTACATCCAAAACATCTTATAAACATTATTATATCACCAAAAAGAAGAAAGAAAAAAAATACACATCTTTTAGCTCATCACTCCCTTTTCATATGCAACAACTATCCCAAAAATAATGGAGGGTTCATCTTCTTCATCATCAACCCAAAACTATGAAGCAACACCACCACCATCACCAACTCCAAGTCGTTATGAATCCCAAAAAAGAAGAGATTGGAACACTTTTGGGCAATACTTAAGGAATCAACACCCTCCGGTTCCTTTATCTCAATGCACTTGTCACCATGTGTTAGATTTCCTTCGTTACTTGGATCAATTTGGAAAAACTAAGGTCCATGTCCTTGGGTGCATGTTTTACGGGCAACCTGAACCACCAGCCCCTTGCCCATGCCCTCTTAGGCAAGCTTGGGGCAGTCTTGATGCCCTCATAGGCCGCCTTCGTGCAGCCTATGAAGAAAATGGTGGCTCCCCTGAGATGAACCCTTTTGCTGGTAGCGCGATAAGGGTTTATCTTAGGGAGGTTAGAGAATGTCAAGCTAAAGCTCGAGGTATTCCTTACAAAAAGAAGAAAAAAGTAGGTGGAAGAGGTGGTGGAAGTGGGAGTGGAAGTAGTGAAGATTCTTCTTCTTTCTCTCCTGGTGGTTCTTCTTCTTCTATGATGATGATGAGATTTCCTTAACATGAAATATGATCATGTTCATATCATTATTTTCTCTAAGGTATGTTTAAAAACTCAAATCTTTTTATCATCTATTTATTTTATTCATCTCTTGTGACAATTTGTGAATTGATCTTATAGTTAAAGGCTTTCTTTTTTATGAATTCTAACTTTATTCTAAGAATTTAATTCTAACCATCTACAGAAAGACTCCTTCTCCTTTCACCGATAGAAAATTATCCTTACTCCAGAATTAAAAACTAAATATCTTTGTAGGGTTTTGAAAATTAAAACCCAAATACTTAGATTACACTTAGATCTAATTAAATAGATGGTTCAATTAATACACATCTAAATTATTTCATCATTTCATCTAATAACATCTAAATGATCTAACTAATGAACTAATTCGATCTCACAATTGGGTTAATTCGAAAATTCAAAATTGATCTCAAGATTTTATTTCTTAATAATTCATCAAATCAAGTTTTATATGTATCTATACAAGATTGAAAAAAACATGCAAATAAAAATATTATTTAAGCATATAATATAAGTTTTATGTCACTTCTAAACTTTTAGAACACGTTGGGTCCTCGACTTATATTTTAATGGTGAAGATTCACTAGAACTTGCACTATTTGCACTGTTTTACACTGACAAAATCAAGGTAAAGACAGAATAACATGTTATGATTCGAATAATTGTTCTAACTAGATGTATTTGACATGATTAAAGACAACAAATCTTGATGTTCTTAGCTCCTCTGTTTATCCAAGGGCGAATTCAGAAAATTAGTATATAAGATGGGTCAAACTCTCATCTCCATATGTATATATGAACAACTTAATTGTTGTTTTTCTGTGATTTATGTTACGGAATGATCAAATAACCTGGTCTATATGGTCTAACAGGCTTAGACGTGAATTTCCCATGTGATCATTAATCTCTTAACATAAGCGAAAGAGTACAAAAGTAAAGAGTTATATAGTATTGATCGAGTTGTAAAGTTTTCAAATTTATTGAACATTATACAAAAATCCTGAATCATAAAGATGTGATGAAATGGAATTGTAAGCCAGTTTAAAAAAACTTTCACAAATTTGTTTGATGTTAATGTCAACCGCATTATCCTTGTCACCATACATCCATTCATCTGGATCTAAACCATATTTAATTTCAGAAGATAAAATTTACGTTTACGTTTAAAAATTAATGAAAAGTGTATTCTTTTGTTAAATTTTTTTTGAATTTATATTCAAGTTGAAGTGAGAGTTTTTTAAATATTATGCTGCAAATTTTAATACACCTTAAGTAATATATGTATTACTTGGATATAGGTTGATGATTTCTAGCTAGAATTCTAGGTACTAATATTGATCTACAACTTTCTAATAGATGCATCAATAATGTAATAATTAGAATCAAATTGAGAGTATTCAAGTATATATTTTTATAATTTTTTTCTTCTTATATTGGAGTTTTATCGGATGATCAACCATATTTGTTTTTTTTAGGATATAATTAGATTTTTGTCACTAAATAAAATCTTTCACCATGCATTATTACTAGACTTTATAAAGCAGTTTATAAGACCTATATAATATTTTATGGTTCAAACCATCAGCTTAACCATTTAGTTAAAATAAATATTAATTAACCATCTTAATTAAAGATTAATAAAACTAATGACATTTATTAGAAAGATATCTATTTCTTCCTTCTTTTCTAGAAAACACATCCAAAGTATGCATTCTCTACTAACTATTCCTATTTTAATGTAGTTGATTAATTGTAAGAACTTTTTTATTATCACCAACAAGCGTATAATAAATGTTAAGTTGTGTACAATTAAACCGCCAAATCTCATCTTAAATGAGAATTGCTTAACGGTATTAGGAAAATGAAATATTATTATTGTTGACCTGTTATGATTGATGAAGTATATGATAAAAATTTATTTTAACGTTTCAATTAAAAGTTAAAGTTAATAGTTAAAAGTTACAAAATATATAGCCTATGAGTGTATTTATTCGTGTATGTATGAATTATATATTGTTCATTGTCTTGTTAATAATTGCAAGATTAAATAGTCAATGATACAATACATGTCTATTTTAAGTCATAATACCTCTAAGTGATAATAGTAAGTCATAAAGTGCCCCTTAATTTACATGTTACTTCTTTCGTGTCTTTAAGATTGTTACTGATAGTAATATGTTGTGAGATTAAATTTTACTATTAATAGCAACTTCAAAAGGACAAAAGTAGTAATATTTACGCATAGTTATATCTCCCAATGATACAGTATATTTTCTTTTCTGATTAATAAGGTTTCATTATTAAAAAATATTCCTTCCTAGCTACTTTGATAAGCATACTCTCACATATTTTAGGAAAATTAAAATTTAAAAATTTTACATTTACCCTTTCAAATAATTAAAATTCCACTTTGATTAATATATAAAAATTTCATCTTTATATCATTTATTCATCTAAAGTATTTTTTTAGTCGTTTTTTGTTTCATCTTTAAGCTTGTCTAGCTGGCATCTGCATCCAAACTCCTCTTTAACTTGTCATGCACCGCGTATCTGCATCAATGGATATGAGGATCACAACTTATATTAACAAGCAAAGCAATCGAAAAGTACTTTAGAAGAATAAATGTTATTAAAATATAATTTTATATATAAATTTAAAATTAAATTTTTGTAATCAGATAACATAAATTTTTTATTAATTTTTTATCGATCTAGAATAGAGGATTATATAATATATATGTAATTATTTTATACTTCTATTATCATGAAGAAAATATCATTGAATAATTAGTATTTCTCCCTAATGAACACGGTCACGTATATTAATAAAATATTATGGGAAGTAGTAATAAAAACAACCGATCTTGATGTACACTTCAAAATTATTATAAGAATTTCCCTTAAATGTTTAGTAGATATTCCCTTTATTTATTTGAGCCACTACTAGATAGTCATGTTGTGAGATAAAATATTACTGTTAATAGTTAATTCATGAGACTAGAGCTGGTATAATGGTATATAATTATAAATGGATTACATAACATTTATAATAAAATTATAAATCAAGTACATAATTAAATGTAGAAATATATACAATTTCCGTTCTTTTAAATTTATAATTAATAGTGATAATTTTTGCTCCTATATAATTTTTTCGTCTCATAAAAAGTTTGTTACATATTTCATTTTATTTTAATTCTATTGAATTTAATGTATTTTTTATTTTGATTAAGACCCTACACTTACTTTATAATTCTCATCTACATATTTAATTTGTCTTTTTATCTCATTCATACATTCCAAATATTTTATCTAATTCTATCTAAAAACAAAAAAAATTAATAAGGTAACTTTTTATTCTAATTATAAATTTTATGAGACAGAGTAGTATCATTATCAATAACAAATTCATACTAACTAAGAAAGTACTTATTCTTATCGGCCTTGAGATTTGCAAGGTCTGGAGCGAACATTAATTATGAGCCCTTAAATAATAAATATACTACTCCTTTTGTTTCTTTTCAAACGTTTTATTTGCTTTTTGCATATTTGTCAATGCAATAATTCAATGCTTAATATTGATAATTGTATATAATTAAATTTTATAAAAATTAGATATTATTAAACCTTATATTGAAACTAATCAAATAAAACCTCATTTGACTATTTATTAATGCATGAATTAAAAATAAAATATAAATTAAAGTGATTTATAAATAGGTTTCCAAAAGAAAGCGAGACATTTAAAGAAACGGAGAAAGCTAGTATTATAACCTCTAACTATTAAATATTAAAATATCGTTTTTCTAACTTTTTAAATGGTTTCGGGGCACAAGTCCTTCTTATCCCTTATAGAGCCGACGTTACTTGTAATTTCTATTATCAGTTGCTCGTTACGTATTTGATTTCATCATGCAAAACTGCACTGTGATTTACATTTACCCTAATTATTATTTTAAAATATATCTGCTCTTATTTTGTCGACATTTTCACTAGATTTTGGCTTTCTAAGATTTTTAAAGATTTTGTGCCCCCACATAATCTACTAATTTCAAGGATCTAAACATTTAATGGATCCTCATTATTGGAATTTTTGTTTCTATTTTTATTTTGTATTTTTAAGTTTATTTAATTATTTTTTAAATTCATTTATGCTCTTCCGTACTCATTATTTCTCATAATTTATGTGCTAAATTCTATGCATTCATCATTGCGAATCTTTGTATGTGCATTATATAATAAAATTAACAAGGTATTGTGTTAGTGCAAAATAATTCATTTTATATGTTAATAATACTATTTATTCAAAAGTTCAAATGGATACTAAATTATTATCTCTTAAATCAAATAGATTTGGAGACTGATTAATGACTTGTTATAAACTAATCTATGTGGCAATAGTTCTGCTATATTTTTCATTTTGATTCATCTGACGGGTATTTTGCTATTACTTAATCATTTTTTTAATTGTGTCAAGTCGAAATGGTGCAAGTACTATTAAACTCTGGTAGTATATAGAAATAGTATTAACTTATTTCTCAAATTGGGTCGTGACTTGCATAGAGCATATTAAATGTTCTAACACACCGCTCAAGTTGACTCGTGTAATCTTCAACACAGTACCTTCAACTAGGGTAGAGTATGTTCAGTTACTTGCTCCGATTGTTTTATTTGGTATCCTTCATACAAAAATTGACCTTGTGAGAATGTCACTTTTGTCGAACCACTAAGATCATAATTTTCATTCTTCTTTTGTTTGAACGAGGACGGATTAAAAATAGATTTTAATAAAATAGCCTGAGCTTTGATACCATATTAGAGTATTTCGCTTGAATGATTATTATTGTTTATATAGATACAAGGTAAACCCTAGAATTAGGATAGGAATGTAAACTTATACATAATATAAAATATTTACATACTTATATCTACTATCAAAATACATAGGAATATAAGGTCGAATCGGCCATTTAATAGAATACTCCATGAATATCGAACTTTTCCACTTATAACATAGAAGAACCACAATTAAGGCATAGTTAAGCAGCATCAACTTAATATCCCGCTTGAAACTAAGGTTTGGATTAGGGCAGACAATCTATATCCATACCCCCTCCAAAGAGAGGTCAAGAGGAATGTGGTCAATTTCACCCCAAATAGTGAGAGTCCTGCATAGAGAGCAATATAAATTTCGTCATTGCCTGCATAGAGAGCAATATAAATTTCGTCATTGCCTCAAGAGTAAAACTACTTGCAAATAATAGCCAAAACTAGGGTTCAAACAATAGAATTAATACGTCGAGTAAATAAATAGAAAAAAAAGCGGATAAAAAGCAACTAAAGAAAACTATTAAAAGTCTAAAATATAAATCTAACGTCTCCAACTATTTCAATCCCTATTTAAGTTCTCAGAATGGTGCAACTTACTCAAGTCGTTTTTAATTTGCTCATGCCACATTTATTTCGACTTCTTTTACCCTTCATTATACTGCTTTCTATCCTTCTTACAGGATATTTCATAAATTTCTATACTAATATTATGTATTCTATCACTGATACGTAGACTGAATACTAGCTAGATTCCTTAGAAGTACAAACCAGACTTTTCTCAAAGCTTTCCCCTAAACCAAATATGTTCATTTATTTCAAGTTTCTGTTGTCTGCTGTCAATTATCATCTGATGTTATGGCGAGCCTCACCTCACCTCACCTCACCTCACCTCACCATCACTGATCAATCACTACCACCAACCCTACTTTTATTTGTCCACTTATTATATATACACGCTTCTCTTTAGCCGACTTCATCACTATAATCAAGTTACGCTTTGTTTGGCAAATGATTATTGGTACGTTACATTGGTGTTGGTTGATGTTGTCAATTAATTTGTTCAGATGAAAAACAGCTGATAAGTCGGGTGTTTAAGTTGACTGTTATTGATCGGGTGTTTAATAAAAGTTAAATGTAATTGGCTATTAGTTGTATTTAAAAAAAAAAGATAAAATCGAAAAAAGCTATATATTTTAGTAGCTTTTTATTTTGACTTAAAAGTCAGCCATTTTTTTAATCTTTTCATTTAAAAATCATTTATCCAACATATTTTTTATTTATTAATCTACTAAAACACCAACAAAAATATAAAAAACCAACAGCCAAATATTTTTAGAAAAAATTACTTGTAATAATCTAATCTTTTTTTGATTTTCCTACAATAATCTCATCTATTAATTAACGATGAATAATTCAACTTTAGAGGTATTTTTCTAGAGTAAACCTTGTAATTAGATGACTTGTTATAGCAAGTTTTATTTTAAAAAAAGATAAATTAAAATAAAATATCGAAAAAATGTAAAAGAAATGTTCAAATTTTTTTCTAAATTTGTTATTTTTAAGAATTATTTCTGTAAATTTATTTTTAATTTTACATTAATTTTCAAATTACATTTTTGGTAAAAATACCTACTATAGTAGGTTCTCCGGTTACTCGAGTTTATTCTAGGCAAATACACTTTAAGTTGGGCTTACTCATAGTTAATCAATAGGTGAGATTATTGTAAAAAAATTTAAAAAAAAAAACTATTATTCTAGGTAATTTTTTTCACATTTTTATTGTGATATTATGACTTTGGCAATATAGAAGTACAACTACAATTATATTAATCTTATAGCTTTCAAAAAAATTGTTTTTTTATTAAAAAAAACTTATATATAGTCATCTTTAGAGTAATTCATTACTCAATTACTCCTCTCTTGAGTTTGTAGGATGATACCAAGATTGAAAAATTAAACTGGGTGTATATCTTTTGTCCTTATGTGAGTTAATTGAGGAAATAAAAAAGAGATAAATAGAGAATAAAGATGCCTTAAAATGGTAGGGTCATATCCAAAAATACTAATAGATAGACTAAAATAAAAAAGTAGCTAGGGCAATCTCGAGGAACTAATAAATACAAGCAAATGTATGGCCACATATTAGCATAAAATTATACAAATTCTATATATCTAAAAAAAAGAAAAATAAATTATTTATCATGTACATATACTGTAATTTTCCCAAATATGTGGACATGAAGAAGCTATATATACTCCCACCACTCTTCATGACCTAGCAGCCAAATATTTGAGGAGAACAGATGAACAACATAGCTTTATTTGCTGATTAAAAGTTGGAAAAATTAAGTTGTTTATTTCTCCATAATAATACAAATTTTTAATTAACTATGAATAATATTAATTCAGGGGTGTTTCCTTAGAACTTCTCTAACATATTAAAAATCAAACTATAGGAGATTATATGACCAAAAAATTGATAATTGGTTAATAAACTAAAATTGATATTAATTTAGGAAAAAAAAGCTCTTAAGTTGGTGGTATTAATAGGTAATCAAAAGTTGATATTATTATATGAAAATTAACAAAAAATTGTATTATTCAAAGTGATTTTTCCTTAAAAGTTTGCTCATAGAGGCAACACTTTCTAAATGATTCTTTCTCAGGCTTTTAATTAGTTCTTTGTCAATATTATTTGGAGATATTTAGGTTCAGTCCGGTCAATGTTATGATTTGAGTCTGCCTAAGTCATTATGACTCGGATCATTCAATTAAATGCTATTTATATTTATATGTGTATCCATATAAAATAAAATAGTGTCCGCAAATTTGGTTCGTCACACATTCAAAATTAAATTTTTGATAATTATATCTTAAATTTGCCATTATTCACTTTTGTTTTATGCTAACCTCAATAATTATCTAAACTATGATTTATATATCTAATTTTCAACTCCATAATTCATTTGTTATAATCTAAGCTAAAAGTAAGAATTACATAAATAAATAAGCTTTAAGAAAATAATTTTCTTTTTGTTTTTATCTTACAAATGTCAGCCTATTTAAATAAGAGTAAAAGATATACTGAATAATTTTCTAATTTTATTTAAAATTTCATATATATATATATATATATATATATATATATATATATATATATATATATATATATATATATATATATATATATATATATATATATAACTCCTATTAGTTAAGGAAAATATTAATAGAATTGATTAACAAGAAATACGAGACGAGTTTAAATAAATTTTATTTTTGTAATGTATGTCTATTTTATTTTTTAAATGAAATTCGTTACAAAAATTTTTGCTTGGAATATAAATTGGATCAATTATATTCGACTCATTAAGTTTAGTTAATTAAAATAAATAAGAGCATGTATCGCAGAAATATTAATAAATTAATTAAATTAAATCGAAATGGAGTCAACTAAATTATTGATTAATAGTAGATTAATTAAATAGCTAGTAAAATATCATATTATTAAAAGTAATGTAATAATATATATATATATATATATATATATATATATATATATATATATTAATTTCTCATAAATACTTGTTAACTACTCATATGATATAATTACTTATATCCAGTTTATAGTTGAAAGAAAAAAAATTCTTCTAAAGGGTCTTCAATCATCTCATCCTTTCAATTTATTGGTAATTAATAAATAAGTGTATATTTTGCTATTTTAAGTTCTTATCTAAGTTCTTGAATGTTTTTAATTTTTTTATTTTTTGTTTATTGATCATTTTTAGTCTTATTTCCTTCACCTTAGTTAGATTGAAATCAATTCAGTTTTGAACATATTTTAATTGCATTAAACTAAACATTACTAAATTGAAATGAAAACAATTTACTTATACCCAATAGAACTCACTTCTAAATAACTTAACTAAACTTAATTTGCTAAAACATTATTTTAAGAAACAAATGTAAGCAACTGTATCAATTTTTTCCGATATTTACAAATTATTGTAATTTATAACTTCATATAAATAAGAAACTTATATGAGTTAATTAACTAACCCCAAACAAAGATATACTAATACAATTAACGGATTCATTACAGTATTATTTATCTTTTATCATCCTGATTTTCACTTTACCTTAAGTACTGTGTCGTATTTTTAACTTTATGTAATTGTTTTGAGTGTTCAATTTATTCATCATATGCATATAAACTAATTGAATTTTATTTTATTATAGTTTACTAATCTTTCATTTATATAATAATTGGGGAATAATTTTTTTCTTAATGTAGTATTACCATGCTATGAAGACATCTGAACTGCCAAGATATAATCAGCTAGCGTGGAAGACAATGTTAAATTTTCAGTCAATTTTATCTTCTTCACTGTTCATCTTCTTCATTAATTAAGATTATCACTATAAATATGTATCACTTTTGAATTCTAATGTCCCAATTAGTATTTTATTGAGTTTTTCTATAACTGTTTCGGGTATATTTCTCTTGTAATCATGTGTATTAAAATTTAAAAGGGTGAGATAGAATACAAAAAATGTTTTGAAAAAAGATTATACACTTAATTTGAAAATATATAAAAATCTAATTAGGGTCAATATTAAGCAAGAAACAAATAAATTTTACGGTCATTATGTTAGAAAAATGAATATCTTTTTTAAAATGTTCCTTTTTTATAATATAGTAATCTTTTTTTAGACATAATAATTTGAAAAAATTCTTCTTATCTTTCTTATTTTATGTTCTCTTCTTTTTTATCATATATACCTATATGTATGAATGTATGTATGTATATATGTATGTATAATGTATACATGCATATATGTTATTGTTGCCTCCATTAGCAATGTACAAATCGATATTATTGCCTCATTTTATGTTTCTTATATATTATTAGTCTCGGGTAAATAATCTTATAGAGGTAAGAGAGGAGCGTAAATTGATCTTCCCGTAAATGATGAAAATCAGCCCTGAAAAAGTATTCAAAAAGTATTCAACTTCAAAGACTAAAATTAATTCATGATAATTGTCCTCGATCTTTCCTTTTTTTTTTTTTTTTTTTATTAAATAAACTTTTTTCTTCATTTGATGTGTGTTGTAACACCAAAAGACGAGATAATTTTTATTTCAATTTGCAACAATGTTGATCATAATCGTATTTGTTAAAAAGTAGAGGGAACCTTAAAATTATTGTGACTTTGTGAGTATTGAATGAGTGAACGATAATATAATAAGAAAAAAAATACTTTCCTATTTTGTCATATATTTTATTTTAGTTTGTCATAATGAATTTGATTTATTTTCTATTTTTGGATACGACTCCATCAATTTAACTTTCTAATTCTCTTTTTTATTTTTAAATACTTCTAGGCACTTAATTTTGATATATTGCGAAATTTTAAGAGCCTTTTATATATTATGTAGCAAAATTAAAGAGAATATAGACAATTACACACATGTTTGACGGGGCTACACAAAATCTTAGATTAACTCTTGCTTCCAAGAATTGTAATAACACGTTTGATTATTGATATTCAATGGAATTAATGAAAGATGACTTATAGTTTTACTCTTCAAGAAATTTATTGTCTTTCTCATGATAATGAGCCTTTCATCCCATAAACATGTGTTTTTCTTGATTATATTGCTACTATTACTACCTAATAACACATTTTTAGGTGGTATTAATAAGTACTTCCTCCATTTCACAGATTTTACTACTATACTTTCAATTTATACTCGTTCTATAAGATTTGTTATATTTCTATTAGTGAACATAACCCACACTCTTTTTTATAAATCTCATCCAAGTCATCTACTCATTTCTTTCATTTTCTCATACATCACACTAATTTACACACTTTTATCCCTTTTCATTATTTGTTCAAATTATATCCTTGTAGCAAATATTTCAGTACAAAATGTAGGAATAAATTCGATGGGAAAAAAAATTAATTAGGGTAAGATAAATATAATAATAAAAAAATTTCTAACTAAATTAGATTGAATTATTACAATTCTCACCATTAAATAGCAACAATCAAATAGGTCATTAATACATTGAATTATGATTTCTAAAGCATCAATTTTGACTATGAATTGTTCAAATTATCAATGTCATATCAAGAAAAACAGAATGCCACTGAAAAAGGGAGAGTGGCACATGTTAAATTGAAATTCTTGCCCATTAAAATTAATAATAATAACATCATCATGTTGAAGAATAATTAGAACCGCCTAATAAAGAAGTGTAAAGTGATCTACAAGGAAGGACTCGTGTAAGTTTAGAAGGTAAAGAAAAATAGCTTACATCGACAATTCAAGGCGGCCAGAAATCATATTAGCCAGCCAGTCGGCATATTATGGATTTTAAAAGAACTACTAGAAATTGTTTATCCTAATAATTTATATTATTAAACTATTTAATCCATATATGAAATGAGTCTCACAGTGAGACTGTCTCATATAAATAATTGTGTTTTCACAATTTGTTTTATAATGATATAAATAATGGTACTTTGGTAGAGGTAAGAGGTAACAAAACATAATTGATCATGATTCATGACGTAAAATACATTCTCAAACATGTGATTTATTTTATCGGTTAGTATACGAAAATTTCATTAACGTTAAGTCATTAACTTAACCATTTGAACGTGTTGTGTAGCGAAGGGACCGTAAACGTCCTCTCCTCAACTATGATGCTTGCTTCGACAGATGAGCAGTCTGCCCTAATGTATAAGCAACTAGTGCAGCAATCACAATGCGAACCAAAATTCACAAAGGAAGAAAAAGAGACCACGAAAACCATAGACAATCTTCACTCGATATCAACAAAACTTACAACAAGATAACAAATTTTGTTTGAATCGGAGGTAAAGAGAATCCCCTACAAAGAAGAGGGGAAGGGGAATTACTCTTTGTGTAGTTGGTGCGAATTGAATCCTTATTACAAAAATAGAAGGAAAAGTTTTCGAATACTAAGTCAACTCATGATTCTGTACAAGCTTATGGTTATAACTTTGAGATCCAAACAAGCCACTTGAATTTGAAGTACGCTATCAAAGTGAAACAAAGGCGGACTGTTGATAGACATGGTAAATTTGTGTAGGTTTCTGAGTTTATCGGCTAAAGTAACTTTAATTAACAAAAACAAAATGTAAATCTAATAAAGAAGGACTTTTGATATAACTACACTTTCGAAGGCTATATTTATCCTAAAACTTATCAGAATTCTGATGTAAACTACCATCTGCAGTATCTACCAGGTTGATTCAGTCGCCAATCTGAGCAAATTGTAGAATTCCTAACATGAAGTATTAACAAAGTGCTAGCTTCATTTTCTCATTCTCCTTGGATGCACAAGCTACAAGTAACTATCTGGTAAGAGAAAAGAAAAAATACCATCTTAGATCTGGATCAACTTTACTCTGCCAAACATGAATTGACAATATCATTTATGGAACACAAAAGCTGAAATCAAATTCAAGATTACATGGAAACTTGTTATATAAATTTCCCAAAATGTTTATCGTGGTAATGAGCAATAGGGAACAAATTGATCGTCATTCTTTACAAGATAAGCTGCATAAACAACGATAACCCGAGAAAAGAATTTCAGAATTAAGCAGAGTTGCAGTTGTATTTGGTCTAAAACTTTGAAGTAGAAGCAAACAGAAGAATCCCTCTCCCACATGTCAGCACAACCTAAAACTATCCTCAAAACACAAAGTGCTGCTACAACATTCTCTAGTTTGAACAAAACAAACTTCAAATAAAAACAGTAAATAACAACGCATCAACTTCAAATTGAACAAGTAAATAAAGTCTGAACACGTCAAACCTCAAGTTGAGCTAGTAAATAAAGTTTAAACAAACTAACTTAAAATTGAATGAGTAAAAAGCAATGCCTGGTGTGATGGGTTTCCTACTTCTATATTCTTTGGCAGCAACTCAAGTGTTTCTATATTTAGAAGCAAGCAGTTTACATATCAATCAAAGGCATAAACCAACGGTAGTCTTTCAAACATCAAGTCCACACATGCACACAATATTCAGTCCAGAAGTTGAGAAATACAACCAAATTTGGACAAACAAGGCAATTCTCCTTCTAAAACTTTGGTGTAAATGGCTAACTTGACTGCTTTGCAAGAGCACAAAGCAAAGTCGCAAACACAAAAGATATTGCCACTTAAGCTTAATAGAGTCAGATGCAACCAGAACGTATTTAAATGAAAAGATAACATGTTACTTCAATTGCAATCATTTACTCCAACAAAGCTTAAATAAGTACTCGCAGAACATAAAAAGGAAGAACACTAATAAATTAATCATATGGCAAACTCTATTATAGTATTATAATTAGCAACCAAAAAACACTCAGATGAAATTTACCAGCGCCGTCGGAGTGTTTAGAGCGTTTAATACGAGCAAGCTGAATCTGAGTATCCATAAGCAACTTCATCCTTTGATACTCCAAATCCTTAACAAATTCCAACCTATGTTTTTCAAGTTCAATCAATTGCTCCTGCTTCACTGCTTCTACTCTCTCATACACCTCTCCGAATCTCATGATCGCTTCCGCCAATTGCCGACACCCATCCTTATAACTTCCATTCTCTTCCCTCTCAGTTTGTTCCCTTCTCGTCACGCCGCTAAACGTTCCCGTGGGCTCTGAAGACACTCTTCCTCTCTCTTCCTCCTCCTCAACCTTCGCCGCTGCCGCCACAACATCCACAAAATTCCGCCGGAAAAATGAATCATCAACCATCGACGTCCTCTTCCTAGTAATCATCGACCTTGGCGCTACCGGAAAATTTGTCGGCACCGGAGTTTCGGGTGATACTTTCCTGGATGATACAGAATCCTCACTGACACCGGCAATGAGATAATCAAGGCGGGAGAAAAACGGCCAAGGACTAACGTAACTACCGAAAGAATCAACGGTCTTCGATTTTTCGATCTTATACTTCTTCTTCAACGTATCGATACGATTCTTGCACTGGGTGTCTGTTCGCCGGCGATTTTCGCCGGAAGAATTGACGGCGGCAGCAACTTCTGACCAATGATGTTGACGGAGATTTCCCCGATTAAGAGAGAGATGATGAGAACCCCAGGCTTCGATAAGCGCGCTTGTTGATTCCTCCGACCAGCAATCTTCCCGGAGCACTGGCGTAGATTTGAAATTGTAACGATCTGTAAACGAATGAGGGCGTAGTTTTCGGCTGAGTGACGGCGGCGGTGAGGTGTCGTCGCCATTGATTTCCATTGAAAGCTTATTCCCGACCGTTAAGAAAGAAGGGAGAGAAAAAAGAAAAAAAATAAAGAAAGACGGAATTTATAGTTGAGAAAGAGTAAGGAAGGGTGATTAACTGCGTTTGTGATCGGCGGGGAGAGGTGGGGTGATATGGTAACTTAAGTTGGGTACTTGGGTTAAATCAAATTGAAATTAATTTGAGTATAAATTTTTATTTTTGTGTTAAATTAAAATTGAAGGGAAATTAAATGCAGCTGGACGAGACGACCTAATAATGAAACCGTCAATTTGGGCCGGTTGAATTCGCACGTTTAACAACATGGGTATTTTTTAATTAAATGAGCACAAAAACTTGGACGAGACGGTCTCATTATGAGACCGTTAATTTGGGCGGGCCCAATTCGCGCGTGTAACAACATTTTAATTTTCTGAGCATTTATTAATTTTGACCTTAAATATATCAATTTTGAAAACTGTTACCTTTAAGGTCAAGATTCATACCTTTAAAATCAAAACTGAAAAATGCCAAAAAAAATTGACAAAAAATGCCCAGGTTGTTACACGCGCAAATTGGGCCGGCCCAGATTGACGGTTTCATTATGAGGCCGTCTTATCCAAAGACCAGCTGTTAAATGAGAAAACCTCATACAAGACGAGTTGTATTAAAAAAATAATTTTTAAAATGATCATAATTTTTTGTATTTTTATAAAACAATTTCATAGTTTAAAGGTTATTTTTAAGTGAGAATATATTGCAAATATAAATAATTACTCCCTATATTCCTTTTTATTGTTCACTTTACTTTTTCACGTATTTTAATGCAAAATTTAGAGTCTCGATATCTCATAGCACGCATCATAGAAAATATTAAAAATTAAATATCAAAATTTTTTGCATTAAAACGAATCTAATAAAATCTCGCATGAATATATTTTATCTTGAATATATACTTCAAAAATTAAATTTAAATTTATTTCTTATAAAGTGAAAAAAATTAAAATGAACAAACAAAAAGAAACAAAGGAAGGAAGTAATTAATATACGATAACAATTAGGAGTAAATCTTATCGAACTCAGCTTTTAAAGAACAAAGAAACCTTAGACAAATTATAATAGAAATAAAACATAAATAAAATATAGAAGTATTTGATCTTTTTGAGTTAGATTATATATGGTTTAAAATACGAGCATAATTAAAGTATTACAATTATATTATGGGGTGTTTGACAATTGGTTATTGGCTGTTGACTTTTTTAATTGGTTTGTTTGACCAATTGAAGGTGTTGGTTGTTTTTGTTGGCTTTTAAGTTAGCTATAAAAGCTAGCTATTTATGGAAATATTTAGTAAACTTAAGTATTGGCTTTAAACTGTCTATTATTGAAAAAGTGGGTCAACAAGTCAAAAAAGATAGTTGGAGCAACCTTTTCATTTTGGCTTAAAAGTCAACTTTTCATCTGCTTTGAAAGCCATGTACCAAACACATTTATTGGCTGTTTAACCAACCATCAAACTTAAAACTAAGCAAAAAGCTAAGAACCAAACACCCCATATCATTTTAGTTATATAATTTATATATACAATTTTAAGGATTGTCTGTGAAAATGAATATTTTATTTTTTAAAAATGTAATTTAATATTTCGTCTTATTCAGTAATGTTGCTTCATTTAATTTTTTAATATTGTTCATGAAAATATAGAAGTATTTGATCTTTTTCTGCTTCAATATATATGGTTATATATGGTTTAAAATACGAACATAATTAGAGTATTACAACTATATTAGAAATTATATAACCAAAATGATATATATATATATATATATATATATATATATATATATATATATATATATATATATATATATATATATGTATATATGTATATATATATGTATATATATATATGTATGTATATATATATATATATGTATATGTATATATATATGTATATATATATATATATATATATATATATATATATATATATATATATGTGTGTGTGTATATATATATATATATATATATATATATATATATATATGTATATGTATATATATGTGTATATATATATATGTATATATATATATATGTATATATATATATAAGGGTTTTCTGTGGAAAATAATATTGTATTTAAATGTAATTTAATATTATGTCCTATTTAGTACTATTGCCTCATTTAATTTTTTTTAATATTATTTATCGATTAATCTTAATTTTATATAAGGGTGTTATGTGAAAAAGAATATTGTATTTAAATGTAATTTAATATTATGTCCTATTTAGTACTATTGCCTGATTTAATTTTTTTAATATTATTTTTCGATTACTCTTAATTTTTACTTCCTTTGTTCTGTGGTGTAGGAGTTTATGTTATGTGTTATAAGTGTTTATATGTTTACATCAATATGCAAAAATACTTACTATAACTATTTTAAAATGATTACATCAACTATTTAAAATGAGTACTTCAGTATGAAAAATACCTACTAATACTAGTTTAAATGCCTATTAAAGCTAATTCAAAATACCTACTAAAATTTATAATAGGTGTTTTTGTGAAACTCGTGCGCATATTAGGTGTTTTTGTAAATTAGGCTGGACTTTGAAAATCGCCTCTCAACAGACCTATTATTTACACAAAGTTAAAATCTACTTATCATATCAATTGATAAAATCAATTATTCAAATCAATTAATTATAAACCATCAATTATCAACTCTCAACAATCACTTAATCCCATTCCATGGCTATCCACGCACTCATTGTCCATAGTTTTGAAATAGAGCAAGTCCAAAATAAAGTTAGTCAACAATATTTTAAATGTGCACCAATCCTTTATCTTCTATTCACAGGTCCATTCTCTTCGCTTGCGCACTAATTTATTGTTGATTAAGCGATACATATTTATTTGGGTCATCACATTGATTTTTGTTAAGTATTTTGAGTCGATTTGAAATTGAGTTTTGCGTTCATAATCTATATTATTTTTTGCATAATTATAAATTATTTTTGAAGTCGAATTGAATCGAACTTGGCCACAAGATCAGATAAATTTCAAATCATCAGATCTATTTTAAACCCTTAAAATTTAAAAAGGGAAAAAAAAAGGGAATATTCTTAACCCTAAAGGGTGTATTCGTCATTCAGAATTATTGCTATTTCTTAGGGTTTTTGGGCCACTACCACTAGCTCTAAACGTTCATAACCTGGCCGTCCATCTTTCCTCATTCCATTTCAATCTCCATCTAAAATCTCACTCTTCTCTTAGGTTTTTTTCTCTCCTCTCTTTCTCTCTCACTTTCCTTCTCTTCCTCATGCAATCTTATATTTATCTTCATGTTTACGATTTAATTTTGTGTGGTCGGTTTCTTCTTGATAATCAAGCTGTATAATCTGCTTAAATGAGGATTTATTGCTTGAGTTCGTGATGATTATTACACCTTTGTGTTGTTTTTTTTTGGATTCTATAGATTTGTTTCATGTTAATCTGATTTTGACTGTTTTCTTTGATTTGTGTTCGAATTGGATTTGTAATCTGATTAACCGTTGTGTTATACCTGATGTTATTGAAACAGATGTGAGATTTTGGTGTTAGATTTAGATCTTAATCTTAAGTAAAGTATGCCTAAAATAATTACGTAGGTAGTGACTGATTAATCTGATTAAATAGAGATTAGAGATTAATTTGAAGAAGCTGTGTTCATGAGATGAAGTTTTGTGTTATGTTTGTTTGGATTTGGATCGCTGTAGTATGTCTAAAATGATTCTTGGAAAAATAATAGATTAGTTTGATAAATTATGGTTTTCGAGATTCATTTGATAAAACTCGGTCAAAGAGGTTATATCAAATTTGAATGGATTGAGTTATCCTTCATCTGATCAAGGTTATATTTGCAGTTTTGGTTGTATCATGCGAGTTATTTTTTGATTAAAATTTGCCTTTAGAAAGAATTAGAGGAAATATATATGAAGTCTTGGAGTGCATTTACCATTTTTAGTGCTTGTAGTTCTTCATATTTTCTGCATTTGATTGTATTATGCAAGAGATTCAATTGTTAAACATTGCAGTTAGAATAAACCAAGGAAAATTTAAGAACTTTTGAGGTATATTTTAGATGGTATAATGGCTTGTATTTTATTATTATAGCTTCTTTTGGTGGAAGCCTAGAACTTTAAATGCCAAGTGTTTTTTGTCTATATGGTTAGTTTTTTCTATGTGGACTAAGTGCTGATTTTTGAAATCCTGTATAGGCTTCATTGAAGGAGCATCTTGGAGATATTGGCACATAGCCCTTGTATTTGAAGAGAAGCCAAGATGGTACGTGTAACTTGGTTTGGTTACCTATTTAATTTTTTTGGTTTTTTATTCTGTATTTGACTTTGTGCTTTTATTTTGGTTTAACAGGTGAAGTTTACAGCAGAAGAGCTCCGTGCTATCATGGACTGCAAGCATAACATTCGTAACATGTCTGTTATTGCTCATGTGGATCATGGTAATACACCCCTTTGTTACTTTTATTATTTTGTATATTTTTATTGTTTTACAAATAGTTGACTGCTTGTTGGGAAAGTTATAAGCAATATATGGTCGAAAGAGTTAGCGCTGATATTTTTGAATCTTAGGTCTCTTGAAAAGGGTCATCTTTTGCAAACTTGTTTTGAAGTTTAGTTTATGAAGTTTAAATGGCTGTTTACCAATGGGAACACTGTTTTTACTGTTATTGGATCATAATATTACTCGAAGGAAACTGTCTTTAAGGGCCCATTTGTATTTTCTCTGCATTATGTTTGTGAATTTTTGATGTATGATTTGAGGTACTGTGGTGAGCTCTTTTTGTAACTCTTGGGTTTGGTTTATTCTGCAGGAAAATCTACTTTGACGGATTCTTTGGTGGCTGCTGCTGGTATTATTGCCCAAGAAGTAGCTGGTGATGTACGAATGACTGACACCCGTGCTGATGAAGCTGAACGTGGTATCACCATCAAGTCCACTGGGATTTCTCTCTACTATGAGATGAGTGATGAATCTTTGAAAAATTTCAAGGGAGAGCGTAAAGGCAATGAATACCTCATCAACCTTATCGATTCCCCTGGGCACGTCGACTTCTCGTCAGAGGTCACAGCTGCCCTCCGTATTACTGATGGTGCCCTTGTCGTGGTTGACTGTATTGAGGGTGTGTGTGTCCAGACCGAAACTGTCCTCCGTCAGGCTCTCGGTGAGAGAATTAGACCTGTACTTACTGTTAACAAGATGGACCGTTGCTTCCTTGAGCTTCAGGTTGAGGGAGAGGAGGCATACACTACATTTCAGAAGGTTATTGAGAACGCGAATGTCATCATGGCTACTTATGAAGATCCACTTCTGGGTGATGTCCAAGTTTATCCTGAGAAAGGAACAGTGGCTTTCTCAGCCGGTCTCCATGGGTGGGCATTTACTCTCACCAACTTTGCTAAGATGTATGCCTCCAAGTTTGGTGTTGATGAGTCTAAGATGATGGAACGTCTTTGGGGTGAGAACTACTTTGATCCAGCTACCAAGAAGTGGACCACCAAGAACACTGGTTCTGCTACTTGTAAGCGTGGGTTTGTTCAATTCTGTTACGAGCCCATTAAGCAGATCATTGCTACTTGCATGAATGATCAAAAAGATAAATTGTGGCCCATGTTGACAAAGCTTGGAGTTCAGTTGAAGAACGAAGAGAAAGAATTGATGGGAAAGGCATTGATGAAGCGTGTCATGCAGACCTGGCTGCCAGCTAGCACTGCTTTACTTGAAATGATGATCTATCACTTGCCTTCCCCAGCAACGGCTCAGAAATACCGTGTTGAGAACTTGTATGAGGGTCCAATGGATGATATCTATGCTACTGCCATCAGGAACTGTGACCCTGAAGGTCCTTTGATGCTTTATGTGTCAAAAATGATTCCAGCTTCTGACAAGGGTAGGTTCTTTGCTTTCGGTCGTGTCTTCTCTGGTAAGGTTTCAACTGGTTTGAAGGTTCGGATTATGGGTCCAAACTATGTTCCTGGTGAGAAGAAGGATCTTTATGTCAAGAATGTCCAGAGAACGGTTATCTGGATGGGAAAGAAGCAGGAAACCGTTGAGGATGTTCCTTGTGGTAACACTGTCGCCATGGTTGGTTTGGATCAATTTATTACCAAGAATGCTACCCTCACAAACGAGAAGGAAACTGATGCTCACCCAATTCGTGCCATGAAGTTCTCTGTCTCTCCTGTTGTCCGTGTTGCCGTTCAGTGTAAGGTTGCATCTGATCTTCCCAAGCTTGTGGAAGGTCTCAAACGTTTAGCCAAGTCTGATCCTATGGTTGTCTGTACCATTGAGGAATCAGGTGAACACATTATTGCTGGTGCTGGTGAGCTTCATCTTGAGATCTGTTTGAAGGATCTTCAAGATGATTTCATGGGTGGTGCTGAAATCATCAAGTCTGATCCCGTTGTGTCCTTCCGTGAGACTGTTCTTGAGAGGTCCTGCCGTACTGTGATGAGCAAGTCTCCAAACAAGCACAACCGTCTTTACATGGAAGCTCGTCCCATGGAAGATGGACTTGCTGAGGCTATTGATGATGGCCGAATTGGTCCAAGGGATGACCCAAAGAACCGTTCCAAGATCTTGGCCGAGGAATTTGGCTGGGATAAGGACCTTGCAAAGAAAATCTGGTGTTTTGGTCCTGAAACTACTGGACCCAACATGGTAGTTGATATGTGTAAGGGAGTTCAGTACCTTAATGAAATCAAGGATTCAGTTGTTGCTGGTTTCCAGTGGGCCTCAAAGGAAGGTGCTTTGGCTGAAGAGAACATGAGAGGCATCTGCTTTGAAGTTTGTGACGTGGTTCTCCACGCTGACGCCATCCACCGTGGAGGTGGTCAAATTATCCCAACTGCTAGGAGAGTATTCTATGCTTCCCAGCTGACTGCCAAGCCAAGATTGTTGGAACCCGTGTACCTTGTGGAAATTCAAGCTCCTGAACAAGCTCTTGGAGGTATCTACAGTGTTCTTAACCAGAAGCGTGGTCACGTGTTCGAAGAAATGCAGAGGCCAGGGACCCCACTCTACAACATCAAGGCATACCTGCCTGTCGTCGAGTCTTTTGGTTTTTCAGGTACATTGAGAGCTGCCACATCCGGTCAGGCCTTCCCTCAGTGTGTCTTTGATCACTGGGAGATGATGGCCTCGGATCCATTGGAGGCTGGATCACAAGCTTCAACCTTGGTGGCCAGTATCCGCAAGAGGAAGGGGCTGAAAGAACAAATGACCCCACTTTCTGAGTATGAAGACAAGCTCTAAGTCATTTTTGTCAAGTAAACTTAATTTGTTTTCTCCTGGTACTTTTTTTTTTTTATCCTTTTGTCCTTTAAAAATATGAGAAACTGGTTTATTATGTTGAGTGTCTTCCCCCAGATGGGAACTTTTTAAAATTGAAGTAGAAGCTTTTACATAATTTCTGGTACTAATTTTTACACTTTTGCATTTAATTCTTGTTGTTCGGCTTATTTACGTTTGGTGCTTTTGTTGCCCTACCCTTGTTTGATGGCATTCTGGGTCTTACTGTGTCAGCAGGAAGAATATAATGAAACTTGCGATTACTTCGCTTGCCGACTGCCGAGTCTAGGATAGGTTTCATAATGTTTGCACAAGTTATTGTTTACTTCAAGGCGAATAAACAAAATTTCACTTAATTATATTTTTATTTATATATTAAGAATTAAATACAGATTAATAGTGCTTGATAATAACGTTTAAGAAGCAAATGAGATAATAGAAGTGATTAGGAGGGAGTATTAAATTGTTTAGGTTATTGGGTGTTTCTAACTCAATGTGATTTTGTTAACTGTATTAAAATCTTATGATCAGCTTCAAATTGTTTGGCCATTTTATTAGATGTTAGTACTTTTTGTATGTAGTGTTTAATCAAAAGTTTAAGACTTATACGATGTGAAAGGGTTAAGTTGAAATTTTAAAAATTTAATTTTTATATTCCTTCGTTTCATATTACTTGCACAAAATTAATTTTTGCACTATTCATCATTCTTGGCAATTTACATATTTCGGTTATTATACGAGAAAAAACATTGTCATGTGGGATCTTGTTTTATTCGTCTTGTCACATATTTTCATAATATCAAATTTTTATAATTTTTAGTTATGCAGAACTCTACATATAAATAATCAGACAAATACATTAGATTACGTAAAAATGCATTTGGTGTAAGTATTTTGAAACGGAGAAAGTACAAATTAAAGAAAAGAGATGGTCTAAAAGGAGCATAATTATTCTGACCAAATATAATTAGAGAGTTTGAAAAAAATAAGACAATTGAACAACCTTTTTCCCAAAATAAGCTCCGTAAAAACTTAATTTTCAAAATAAGCGTCCGTATATCCAAGCCTAGCCTCGGGATCATTCGCTGTTACTAACAGCGACTTAAAAAAAATTATTATTATTATTATTTTTTTAAGTCGCTGTTAGTAACATCGACTTAATGTGTTTTAAGTTTTCAACTCTCAATTACTTCCTTATTCCAGGCGACGAGATGAAGGAGTTACCAGTTAACATTAAAGTCGTTGTTACTAACAGCGACTGATCCCTTTTATTTTAATTTTTTTTTCAATGTTTCGCTGTTAGTAACAGCGAATGTTCCCGAAGCTAGGCTTGGATGTACAAACGCTTATTTTGAAAAATAAGTTTTCACGAAGCTTATTTTTGGAATTAAGTTATGAAATAATCTTATTTTATTCAAATTTTCATATAATTACTCCTTCTGTTTTATAAAATTAACAATATTTAAGTTTTTCATGTTGAGTGTTTTAGGTGCAAATTCAAGGGGATCATGGGATTTTTTTTGTTTAATTTCACTCATTTGACAATATTTTTAAGTTTTTTTTAGTTATATAGATAATCCACCCCTTTCTGAAAGATATGTGCTCAACAACTAAAAAAATACTATAATTTAGCTCATGAATTGGTTTATTAAAACTTTAGTTCTTTCCGTCTCTATTTGATTAATTCAAGTCATCACTTTTCCAATTCATGTTAGGTAAAATGAAATTTAATTTAGCAAAGCTAAGTCTACTTTATTAAATTTTTTGTATTGTTAAGAGTAAATGACAATATGAATTAATAAAGTTAATTCAATTCAATAAAAATGAGTAAAAGTCAAAATAAAAGACATACGTCTTGTTATAAGCTTTGAGTCTCCCCTTAATTCATTTTTTGCTTAAAAGCACTTAAAATATATGATGCAAATTTAATAAAACAGAGGGAGTATATGTCAATTACTTAGTATGCCAGATTGCCAAGTGTTGACAATAAATATTCATGGCTAACATTCCATTAGTTTATTAATAATTTATATCATATGTCGGGTCAAATACATATGTTGATCGCTATGCTGTCCTTTGGATAAATTGACTAAGAATAATAAAATTGCGATCCGGTGTGATGAACAAGTGAGACTTATAACCAAAGGCCACAAGTTGAAGTATATAAAAAATCATACTAAGGGACTAGAATGAAAATAATCTCATCCTTGAAATGAGATTAGTGAAATGAGGTTGTTTTATTGATCGATCTCTAACACTCATTTCATGTTCACAATGCTTCCTTTGGGGTTCATCAATGCAAAAATGATCTTTATTTGACTATATTATCTTTACACATATAAAATAAAAAGTAAACAAATGATGAACAATTACTATTAAACCAATGTATCAAAGATTAAAATCAAAGCAAATATAAATCAAAAACTTAATCTAAAATATGTATGAAAATCCATCTTTTTTAATTATGTAGTTTTTTTTTTGATTTTGTGAAGTTTTAGATTATTTTGCTGAAAATAACAATTGAAAAACTTCTAAAAATGGCAATCATCAGTTAAATGACAATTACCGAACTACCCATCTGCCGTCTCAATTCACGTCATTATCAAATTCTATACAACACTTCTCAAAAAGACCGTGTAGCAAAATGACAACAACAAAACTCTGAATAAGTCAAGTATAGATTTAGTATACATTTTCATCATGCACCACGTTTCATTTCTCAATGATATTTTTCTAAACCTACACCTTTCGATTTCTCCGCTCTACTAACTCATCGTATTTCCTAACTCATAGAGTCACAATACACTCTAAGTACGCACCAAGTCCATACAAGACTAACTCTCAAAAAGGGGCAAAACGCCAACCTTCCTACCTAAGTAGAGTAATGGAATCACGTGGATTTCCTTCTCTTCTCAACCCAAAACCCCACTTTCTTCATTATCCAATATATCCTCCCAAGTCCCACCTTTTCTCTCTCTTTCTCTACGACCTCCATTGTTATATTCATCCATGGCTTCCACAATCCACGACCTTCCAGAAGCTCTTCTATCCCACATCCTTTCCTTAATATCTGAACCTCGTTTTCGCAACTCAGCTTCTCTTGTTTCTCAAAAATGGCGGATTCTCGAACGCCATACTCGAACTCACTTAACTCTTCGAGGTAACATTCGAGACCTGCTTTTTCATCTACCTGATTGCTTCACTTATGTTACTCATCTCGATCTCTCTCTTCTTTCTCCTTGGGGACTTTCTCTCTCTTCCTCTTTATCCTTTATGGATGAGCCTTCTTTTCTTCTTGCTCGTCGTCTTCATCTTGCTTTTCCTTCTGTTATTTCTCTTACTCTTTATTCTAGGTCTTACTGCACTCTTTCTTTGTTTTCCCCCTTTTTTGCTTCGATTAAACATGTTAAGCTAGTTAGATGGCATCAAAGACCTAATCAAACTCCAATTGGGTCTGATTTCGTTACGATTTTTGAGAATTCTGGGATTCTTAGGTCAATTGATTTGTCTTGTTTTTATTATTGGACTGATGATCTTACTCATGCTTTAGAAGCTTATCCAATGATTGGGAAGAATTTGGTTGAGTTGAATTTGTTGAATTTTTCACTGTCTGAAGGATTTAAGTCGCATGAGATTATTGAGATTACTAAAATTTGCCCTAATTTGAAAGATTTTAGGATTGTGTGTGTTTTTGATCCTAGGTATATTGGGTATGTTGGGGATGAAGCGTTGTTGGCGATTCCTTCTAATTGTAAGGAACTTAGGGTTCTTCATCTTGCTGATATTTCACAAGGTGATCGTGATATTGATGAGGAAGGGTTTAGCAGTGAAGATGCTGGGTTTAGCATTCAGAGTTTAGTTGGATTTTTTTCTGGTTTGAGACTAATTGAGGAATTGGTGTTAGATGTTTGGCCTAATGTTAGAGGAAGTTGGGTTTGTTTGGAAGCTTTGGCTTCGAGGTGTCCGAATTTGAGGTCTCTTGAGTTGGGTTGTTTTCATGAGATTTGTAAGGCTATTGAATCTCATTTGGATGGGATTGCTCTTTGTCAGGGACTTGAATCGTTAACGATTAAGAATTCGGCAGATTTGAATGATTTTGGGTTGATTGCTATTGGTAGGGGATGCTCAAAACTTTCGAAGTTTGAGGTGCGTGGATGTAGAAAGATTACGATGAGGGGATTGAGGACGATGGTGTGTTTGCTTAGTAAGTCTTTAGTTGAAGTGAAGGTTTCGAATTGCAGGTATCTTGATGCCCCTGCTTCGGTGATGGCTGTGGAGCCAATAAGGGATCGGATTAGGAGACTCCACATTGATTGTATTTGGGATGGCGAGAAGCCCGATAACGAGAACGAGGACGAGTTAGCTGTGCTTAGTGTTGATGAATTTAATGAATTAGAAACCAAAGATGACGATGATATGATCGAGGAAGAAAATAGGATGAAGAAGAGATGTAGGATGTCTTTGGACGCAGAAAGTTGGTTAATGATGAATGGCAACATAAGAGAATATAGCACTAGCAATGGCTATCGCTTAAAGACATGGGCATGTCTCGAATTCCTTTCGCTTTGGATCGGTGTAGGAGAGCTCTTGACACCATTAGCAGACGTGGGACTCGAGGATTGCCCTAATTTAACGGAAATTCATATAAAGATGGAGGGTGATTGTCGAGAAAGACCAAAACCGTCACAGGGCACATTTGGGATCAGCTCACTCGTGCGTTACCCAAGATTATCAAAGATGAAGCTAGATTGCGGTGATACAATAGGCTATGCATTGACAGCCCCTTCTGGGCACATGGATCTTAGCTTATGGGAGAGATGGTTCTTGAATGGTATCAGAAGTTTAACACTAAACGAACTCGATTATTGGCCTCCACAAGACAGGGAAGTGAACCAAAGAAGCTTGTCACTTCCTGCGGCCGGACTTCTTGCACAATGTGATTCTTTAAGAAAGCTCTTCATTCATGGAACTGCTCATGAACATTTCATGATGTTTCTGATCCGGATCCCGAACCTAAGAGATGTACAATTGAGATGTGATTACTACCCTGCTCCCGAGAACGATATGAGCACCGAGATGAGAGTAGATTCGTGTTGTCGATTTGAAAATAAGTTGAATGCCCGTCAGATTCCCGATTGATTTTCATAAAATCAACAAAATTGTAATTTTCACATTTTCTCATCTGATTTCCTGTTCTTGACAATACTGTAATTTAGGCTCTTAGGATTAGGTAGTTTTGTGCAATAAGTCACTGCTTTGTATCAGAAACTTACATTTAACACTTAAAGCTTTATGGGAAAGGAAGTTTGACCAGAAATTCCTCAAAATGTTCATTCTTTTTGCATATAATATCAAACTGTGAACTTTTTTTCTCCATTTCAAAATTTGAAATATGATCTACTGATTGAGTTTAAAACAAACAAGGGCCGAAAGGCGGAAACATGATAACGAAGGTGACAACTCTACTACGATCTTTCAGGTATACAAGAACGTGGATTAGCACTTAGCAGAGTGCATATTCACAATCATGCAAGCGGGAAAGTATGTCCTCACAGTTTGGCCGTTCATGCGGTTCTGCCCAGCAATCTGCAATTAGAATCAGATCGTGAGATCCGATAAACTCATTCTACCAATACCCTAACAGCCTGTTTGGTATGTGGTATTAAACGGTGGTAATGGGAATGAAAACTAGTGTAATTTTGATTTAAAATCTCTTTGCTACCTTGATGGCCATGCATGTGCAACTTCAATCATCTCATTTTCTTCATAAAATTCATTCTAATGTATTACCATTGGGAAGGGTGGTATTTGGTGGTAATAAAAATTTGTAAACAAATAAACTTTTTTGTGATTAAAGTTTCATCCCCATGGAATGTCATGGAACTTTTAATGAAATTTTACACTAAAAATTATTCCCGTTATCACCCTTTAGTACCACTAACCAAACGGGCCGTAAAAATAATAAAAATGAAACAACCCAGTAGCATTTCATTATCCCCGATTCCATTAAATACCTCCCATCTAGAGTTTAGGATCGGTTAACCCTATCGGCTGACAATGATATGTCAATAGAAGAATGCCTAATAGTTATAAAAGAATACCTGCAATGAGTTGGCCAAGAGGTCCTTCGGGAAGTTCTAAACGTGAACCCTCGTTTGCAACAGCACAAACCACCTACATAACCAAGTCAAATTAGATTCCATCCGAGAAAGGAAGCGGAATTTGAAACTGCTGAGCTAAACAAGCTAAGATAGCAAGGTGAAAAATACCCGATCGGGTGGTACACCTTCCCATGGCCTGGTCAGAGTACAAAGCTCCCACATAATGACCCCAAGGCTAAAAATGTCGCACTTCTCAGTGAAGGGCTCATTACGGATGAGTTCAGGAGCCATCCATTCAGGAGTTCCAGCAGATGAAGAGTCTTTCATAGGTGACTCTGTCATAATCCTTGACAACCCAAAGTCACATATTTTCACTGTCCAATGCTTGTTCACGAGACAATTAGCACTCTTCAGATCACGATGGACAATCTTCATCCGGTGTATGCACATCAAACCTCTATAAGTGACCACAAATGCCCAAAATCATTCAATTTTTTTTGGATACACAAAAAACATATTAGAGGAACGCGGCTTTTTTCCCTATCCAAGTCAATTGATTAAATACTGGATGGGAATCAGGAATAGGCATGACCAACGATGAAAACACATACGATTAGCATAATTATATCAAACTAGTATAGAAACTCGTGCAATGCACAAATGTATTAGTATGAAATATATAAAAATATAACTTCAAAGAATAATGCAAGTATATATTATCGTGATTAAATTTGTCGAATACATGACTTCTTTAAAATAAAAATTAAATACTTATTTTTTAAAAAAATTATTTATCGAATACATCACTTTTTCATTCAATTAAATATTTTAAATTCTAGGTTAGGTGTATAGAATTCTATAATAATTTATATAAATACTTTACCTAATTCAGCTCCAACTTAAAAAAAATCTGATTCTAAATTACGTAAACAATGTCATGTAATGAACTTTAACTATTATCACTAATATAAATCCATTCAAGACTCTATAAGGATGATATTTATCATTTTCTAGCATTTTTATTAGTATGTATGATATGATGCATGGCTCAGCCTTAGCTCTAACCAGACATATCTCATCTCAATGCAAAAAATTCAATTAACAATTGATGAATGCTGTGATGTTGGTCAATTATACAGTATCAGGAATTCAGTTATAATCCGATGATGTAATGATAAATTTCATCAAAAAAGGACTAATGACATCAAAAGACAGACCTGCATATATCGCGCAACATTTTCAATCTTCTCCTCCAGCTAACCTTCTTCTTTTGACCACTCAAGTGGATCAAATAGTACAAAGAGCCCATTTCCATGTATTCTGTGACCATTGATAAGCGTGGTGGTTGTGTGCAAGCACCAAGGAATAAAATTACTGCAAGAAAACGGCAACAGTGAGAAAATCAATTTTACTAATTACAAAGTTCACAGCTACAGATTTCAGCAGCGAAAATATATAGGACTAAATATCAACACTTCAAGTCTCCCGGTCCCGGACTACACAACAACGATGCCAAAGCCAATCCAAACAATATGGGGCCAGCTACTTGAACCAAAATAGATAATTGTGGGAAATCTTCGCTAAGAAAGATGTCCCCCACACTAAATGTAAAAAAGAAAGGCAAGTCTTGTATGAAACCATCTCACCGTGAGACGAGCCATACAAGCAGCCCATTAGTAAAAAAATATAAAAAAACAAGGAAAATTATTAATGGTTACCCTGTGTTTTTGCACTTTATCTTTGGTACCCCTGTGTTGTTTCGATTATTAATGGTACCTCCAACATTTCATGCTAATTACAAGCGTGACATTTTTAAGTTTTTTCCGTTATCTTGAATATAAACTAACGGTTAGTAACTGCTGGGGGTACTTGGGGTACCAAATATAAACTAACCATAGTTAGGTCAAATTCAAATATAAACGGTAAAATAACGGCAAAAACTTGAATAATGTCAAGGTTGTAATTAGTATGAAATGTTGGGCGTACCATTGATAATCGAAAAAACAGAAGGGAACCAAAAATAAAGTGCAAAAACACAGGGGTACCATTAATAATTTCCCAAAAAAACAATGATATTTGAATTGTCAGGACGACAATTTTTTTAAAGAGCTTGGGCTGACCCAACTGAGGTTGACTCATGGTGAGACGGTCTCAATAAAGAATTAGTGAAAAAACAAATCTAAGATTTGCTGTTTTCAGGTTCTCAGGATCACTCCTCAGATGAACGATTATATTATGATTTCATTGGATTCATTCTAAATTCATTGTAAGGGAAGCACAAGGAAGCAGGGAGGATAGGACTACATACATGAAAATGACAAAGTGAAAGAAAAGATGAAACGTGAAGTTTATTGAAATCATATCTGAACGAGAGAGTTACCATTTGGGTGTCGTAGGCGACTGGAGGCAGTACAAAAGAAATTTGTTAGATTACAAGCAGAAAGATTATTCACAATGACAATATCATATATCAAGGTACCTAAGAATCGCTACTTCGTTGCAGAAGTCCTCCATGTTTTCAGAAGTCAGACCCTGCTCCAGAAACACTTTGATGGCAACATCAGTCCCGTTCCATATTCCTCGGAAAACCTCCCCAAAGAAGCCTAGAAAGTGAGAAAGATAACAGAGTTAACAGAAAAATAGAACTTTATTATGAGTCAAAGTTGTCATCATCATCATCATACCCAATATCCCACTCGAAAGCAGGGCCTGGGTGAGGGAAGGTGATAGACATTCCACACCCATACTCCCTTCACAGGGAGGACTAGAGGAATGCGGTCAATCTTACTCATCCAACTCAGACAGTTTAAGAGAAACAGATGGAAGGTTAAATGGTAAGACTTCCCACTTCCTTACCACCCCCTGCTTTGTTTGGAGGTTTGATCCCTCGTCTATCCCAACTTTGATCGGATCTCCTTGTCACATTCTGAATTTCTAGTCTGAAAGGAAAAAGTTCCCATGAGTTGGGAAATTGGGATCTCCTTGTTTCCCCTCACCTTATACGAGATATACCTTATCTATGTAGTACATTTCAGTCAAAAAAACTAAATGCCACTAAAATTTGACACCCGTATTATGTCAAAATATACAAATTTTGCATCTACTAACAAGGAAAGAGAGCAGAGTGGGACATTTGCTATAAAAAATATGGCTCCGTTGACACTGGATCCCGATAAAAAGATGTGTATGAAAGATAATGTACACACCAAGATGGTGTAGACAGTAGAGTCCAATGAAGTAGTTAGCAACACAGGACCCATGACGCCAACCATAGAAGGAGTGGATCTTTTTCTGATCCAGTTTTTTCAATTACAAAGCTTCGTTTTCTCCTGTCCTGCATGCGATTTGTTTAGTATATTGTTTATATATTTCAACCCAAAAGTTGATTCTTATATAACCTGTACTCCTTGACCAATATTTGATTTTCCACTTCTTTTAATGTATATGTATCTCTTTGTATATTGCATATGTCTCACCACTCAATTTTTATAGTTAGCAGTACAAAACACAAAATTAAGACTTGCAATGAAAATCTGTAAAATAAGAACTAACAAAATTTACTGTAAGCAACATACGTGCAAGAGAAAGAAGCTTACCAATCCCAACACGTGTTCCTTCAGTCAACTCGGAATAATCAATATTCCATTCTTCATAAGGAAGCAGAGACTTGTCATGATACATGCGTGTTTCTAAGATCTTGTTCCATGTTGACACCATTTCATCACTTGGAGCTTGTCCCGAAGTTCTGTTCCTCTCTGGAGTCCGGCTCCTATACTGATGAGGAGAGGAAGGCAATGATATAGCCTTTTGAGAACTTTGTTCCCCGTGCAAAGCATATAAAGCAGATCTCGTTCCAGATATTTCATCTCGACTACGAAGACGTAAATCAGATACCTGAATGTGGACAGAGTAACTACTACTGAGTACCTTCAACAAAATAATCAGGCAGACTAATTCCAATCAAATTATTCAAGAAAAATATAACCAGATATTTCAAAGGTATATTATCTTTGGATTACACAGACATAAAACAACATTCCATTAGTCCAATGCCATTAAGTGGCTCCCAACCTCCCACCTAGGATTCGGTTTGGGGAGGTCGGATGCACGCAACCTTACCCTTGTAAGTGATAACACTAACAAAGAGGTTGTTTCCGATTGACCCTTAATTCAGGCAGACATACTAAACTTAAATGACCCTCCCAATAAAGGAAATAAAATCTCAAGCAATGATGTATGCAAAAATGTGTATATTGCATATAAGCATCATGAATCGTAATCCAGCTTACAAGAATCTATAAACCAACAATCAGGAATTTATCATCTGTCTTTAACAGAATACAAAACTGGGCAGGCTAATGAGTTGAAGAAATCCTAGAGAATTGAATTTTTGAACAGAGAAACACATAGACCAAAAAAAAAAGTACATCAAAGGACCATATCAACGACAACAAACATACAATCAAACACAAAGTGAAGCCTACATACATCTGTCTCGGGATTGCCACTGGTATTTCTATTGTTTGGTGAAGTGGGAAGAGACACATCTTCACCACGCTCTCTCAAAATTCGATTCTGCTTCAATGTCTCATTCATCACTCGTACAGCCCTGAAAAATCAGGGCAACTGTACATAAATACGTGAACCATGCCAGCACAGTGGTTAAGCAAATAAATATGGACATTCTAGTCAATATCAATCTTTATATTGAACCCTGCTCAAGCAAGCAACCAGCATTATAAATAAGTCAAGTAATAACACAAACAGCACGACATGAGGGATCGAATTAGTTCTGCATTCCATTAAGTAATTGCAAGTATCTGAACATCAGACTTACAGCCATCAAGAGATGACTCGGACTTTTTTCCCTCGTAATTAATGGAGAAGCAATACCAAATAGAAGAACTTCCTCGGGGCTCGGAGCATAGCCATGGAATCATTTTTAATTGAAATAGTAAAAAACTAAGGTTGCAGTATTATTGGTCTTTAATAATACCAATTATTCATGTACATATGATCACTAAACAACTTTTGTTATACAAATAGTAACTTTATATTCTCCATAATCAATACAATTAATATTGACCGCAACCCATTTCAACTATGCTTTAATCAATGTATTAATAAATCAAATATGAAAATGAAACAAATTACTCTCATCATTAAAAACATTGTTCTTTGCTTTCCTTAGCAGTATCTATTATTTAACACGTTGGACATCATAACAACCAATAAGTTAATCAATGCATTTGTCGCTCATTTACAACTCCGCACTTGCAGAATGATAATGACGGGATAATATCTACAAACAGTATAAAAAATTCCTTGAACATTTATTTTAAAAAATAAGTGATGGATCATGAAAGACAATCCAATGACTCGTGATTCCTCTTTTACTTATTAACTTCGAAGAACCAAGGCATTACCAACTAAATTGGACAAAGTAAATTTTATACTCCTATATATAAATATATATTTAGTTGGGAACTGTGGAAGTTAATGTAAAAACAATAATAAACACTTAAATAAGTATATAATATCAGTTAAAAACTTCAAATTAAAAAGGTATTAGTGTATTACAGGCTTAAAATTAAGTTCATAAATGCACAAAATCTAGATGGCTACAGAAATTTATAAATCAGTTGCATGTAATCACATAGCATCCTTTTTAAATAGAATACAAAGATTTTCACCGAGATCAAGATATCATAAAAAGAAAACACAAACATTAGTAACACAAGAACACACAAACCTCACAATGTCGTCACCAATCTCTGGAGTGATGCTAATGCTCCTTCGTCGCAACCTACGAGCTTCCGATGTTGCTGCACCAACTGATCTGTATGCCAGTATTAAAAGCTCAAAATATTTCTAGCTCGGACAAGATTCAACCAACAAAACTTCATACACTAACCACCAGCACACAAAATCAAAAGAGATCAGCAAATATAGCCAGTTACAAAGAAAATAGGTATAATTTCATCATGTCTGTCCTCCATTTTAATGTTAAAATAATCTGAGGGAAGCTACCATAATATTACTCTTAAACATAAATTCATACACTCTCACTCACAACTCACAAGAAAAGAAAGCTACTTTCCTTGAAGGGTCAAACATGTAGTTGATCATCAAATATTACATCATGTACCCATATGTGAGAACGACAATCTAACCAATAAACAAGCATGTCAACATGTCATGAACCCAAGAACACATTCCACTTTACTTAATTATTACCGACTTTGAAAGAAAATTGATACATCTAAGTTTTTTGAGTCAAGACAGAGAATTTCGCCAAACACGTAATCATACCTCCACTCACTCAATAAATGGGATGAACAACCTGGAACGGTATATAATACGGAAAATCTCTATAACATCCCGATATCTTCATAAGTCAAACAATTTTGATTAGACTGAGTATCAAACAGTTGTTCGCTCTCTAAGGTCATATATCCATTACAATAGTTGTTCCAAATATTATCATAATAAAACTCATCATTTTCAGCAGTAACAGTCTATCCTACTGTTAATCTAAAAACCCCATATTCCGAACTTCAAAAATAGCAAATTCTAACCAACCCACAAAAAGTAAATGCAGCATGCTCTCTCTGCATGTATATGAGCAGTGAGCCAAAAAACTTGAAAAGTTAGAAACCTTGATGAACCAGTATCATGAGCATAATCTCTCAAAGATTTTCTTTCACCGCCGGCGCCAAGCATGGATCGACCACGTGCACGAAGTGAAGGATGCTCAGGACTGCAATCATCAAAAGTTTAAAACTATGGATAAGTAGAAACTATAAAGTTTACATCGACAGACCATAATTACTGATACCAATGAACATTTCTCACAAGTAAAAGGTCAATGAAGTTCTGATTTCAAATATCATCCAGAAATATCAGCATACGGACAATTTAATGACAAAAGCGAAATCTTCAAAATTTTGGAGCAAAAGGATATAAGAAATTTAAGCAGACTAGAAAGAAGTTTCATTAAAAAGATGATCAGATTTCAATTACACATAAGCTCAAATTTTCCTTTCAATTCTCCCCTTTGACAGAGGGGTGTGAAAATAAGGGCGTTATAGATAGTTTATAAGAGCAACAAAAAATAAGATCTGCCAATAAACTATGCATGTCATGGGTTTGAAAGAAAGGGTGGCATCAATCCAGCATGAACGACATGGGGGTATGCAAGTATGACGCCAAAGGAGCTAGTGCATAATTTGGGTGCATTTTCAACAAATAGATCAATAGATAAAAAAAATCCTCATCACTTGAAGATGTAGAATCAAGGAACACCTTGAACTGGCAGTCCGCGGTTCAGCAATGACCTTTCTCCGACTCCGTCTCCAAAATGCTGCCGCAATGTTTGGTTCACTATGTAATTAAACTGAGGAATGTTAACAACCAGCTCAACGTGAGCACTGAAAAAGCAGATATTGACATGGAAGAGACACAAATCACCAAACAGGAATAAATATCCATTCTGAGGCCTCCACCCCAACAAAAGAAACAAAAAATTCAAGTCCACATGACAAAATTTTGAATCATCTGGAAAGGATGTAAATACCTCAATCTGCTTTCAACACTAGAGGCTGACCTAAGAATTCTGTTCTGCAATGAAGGACCAGGAACATTTATATCAAATCTCCTCGCAAATGGACCAATATTATCTTTCTCTGCACTGGAGAAAAATAAAAGGACATTGGCAAGATGTATCTAGCAATACATGTCGATAAAAAAGAGCAACATTCCTCATCTTTATAAGTGAGAGAAGCAGTAAATACATAACTATGCTTTACCTTATTTGAAGCCTGTTTTATTTTAATATTTTGTAATATCACATAAATTACCTAATTCAAAGAAAATTAAACAGGAGATAGGAACTATAATATATGCATATAGGCCAAATTAATCAGATTATTTGATACGAAATTCTGATATAATTATCCTTTTTTCTAATTATAAGCATCTTATAAGTGTTTTCCTATTGATTTTATTACGTGAATGCCCTCATGACCAGAGTGATCATTTTTCTTTGCAGCACACGCAGCATAGAATAAATGACATCAAAAAATTTTCAAGAGTTTGAATAGAGTTTTAAAAGATAAGGGTATGAGAGAGGAGGAGAAACCTGATGTGAAGCGAAAGCATAAATGGAAGGACTTAAAAGGGACAGGCAGGGTGAGGAAGAAGTCTGTATCCTGTTCTTCGATTAACAGTCGGTTGGGCTAAGCCAAAAGGAAAAAATAATTAAAAGGGATACTACTTCTTTCTTGTTTTGTAATAATTAAACACTTGCTGATTCTTTGGCCACACACCATTGGTTTATATTTGTTTCATTCTCTCTCTTTCTCTTTCATCATCATATGGACTCCTCTATTACTCTCCTAGCATGAGTGTACTTAATATTTGTGACAATCCTCTAACGCTGCAATTGCTATTTGTTATGAAACAACAGTAGACAATAAGAAGATCTGGAAAGAAAATGAAAGACTCTTCGTAACTAACTATCTAGTAGTGATGTTCGTAATGGAAAAAATCAGATCACATATTGCAACATCATTTGCAATTTCGCTTTGCTAGATTTACCAAGTTAACAAAGAATGATTTATCTTAGGTCAAACAGACTTTAACTATATAGGTGCAGTTCAGGATCCGACAAACCTGAATGAATGTGCTCAAACTTCAAATAAACAACTGAAACAAACAGCTAATTTGGTAAATTTACATTTAACTCTAACTCTCAGAAAAATTGCTTCCAACTAACCTATCTTGATCAACTCTTTCCGAAAATCCACACATAGGACTGTTGGGCTCAAGTGGAGAGTCACAAGAATCATTTTCTGCAGAGTCACTCTCCCCTGCAGCTGAAATATGGGTTAAGAAAATGGCCCTGGTGGATCGAGGTATCAGTTGACCAGGAAACTTCATGAGATCAACCAAAAGCTCCATTGAATTCAAAACTACTACCACAGACATGTGCTTAAAAGAATCTGCACACTCTATTCTTTCATCATTGGGCAATCCCTACAAGAAAAATGGGCACATATAATAAGTTCACCAAAAACAACTGAAAAGAGAAATAACATTTTCTGATCCTCTCAAATTCAAGAATACATACCACCATAAGCTTACTCTCTAAACCTACAGTATCCGCCAGAACTTTAAACAAAATTGCACGAGGACGACAAGAACCATTTTTAATTTGTCCTAGCAACTGAACCCCACGAGCCATTGAACCTTGAGAAGCTTCATCTAGTAGAGATTTTACAGGGCTGGAATCCGTTGTAGAGCGTTTGTAAAGATCAGAAACCTGTCATAAATCCGACATTGTTAGATCAAGAGGAAAGCGATAAACATACCAATGGGGAAAAGATTCTCACATAATTTGATCTAGAGGAAAGCCATAAACATCAAGAACAAACATAGATGGTCTTATGAAAACAAGATGATGCCAAAATTTTGCACCACTTGTATCTACGCAAAATGTAACTACTCAATACTTCCACCACCCTTGTCCTAGATTTCAAAGACACTGTCATAACTCCAATCCAAGGTCACGCCATCTATCAGACCAAAGAATATCCTCAAACTTCCATCATTACTTCCTGATAACGAGCTATCCAACATCAGTCATTTCCACCTTTACAAATAGCAGAAAAGGCAGACACATTTAATCAGTGGTTAATCAACCTTACCGAAACACCAAACAGCACCAACTATCCATATTACCTTACATACCTCACATTTAACCAAAAAATTTCTTGGGGGTGTTTTCCATGAAAAAATATAACATTTGTATTCCAAATTTATTCACATTTGTTTTGGTTTACATAGTCGACCCCATATTGTTGGAATTATGGCTTTTGCATTGTTGTTATATCACATGAAAGCTCAAGGATTACACTCACTTAGGAAACTGCAACACTGCAAACAATATTTTTTATCCTTCTAGTATCTGGCACAGTTTGCAGGCCTCTATTCTAATTTCAATGAAGACAGAAGCAGTAGACTAGAAAAAAGAGAGACATATGCCAACAGTTAAACAATAATACACCGGTATACAAAAAGTTAGAAGAAAATAAATCATAATCCACAGCAAAGAAAAAAGACAAAATACCACAAAAAATTAATCAAAAAGTTTTGGAAGTGACCAGACATTATTGTTAAGGAATTCTTACCAATACAGCAATTTTTTTTATAACAGCGGCCGGATTAGAGTTTAATCCTTTCACTAAAGCTGTGATAAGTTGCTTCAACATATGAAGTTTTTTATCCCTCTGGGCATCTACAAGAATAATTTCGGCCCTAAGGCCATCAGCTTCCAAAGTAGAAAGCTCATCAAGCGTAGGAAGACGATCAAACATCTCCATAAGCTTCTTATCCTGCAATGTATAAAAGCTTCAGGTTGTAACCTATCATAATCATACTTTTCAATATCTTCCCTTCTTTCACTTAGCCACCATTCAGAAAAGGGAAAAAGTAGAACAGGGAAAATGCGGTAAAAGTTAAAGACACACTAAATATACAAAGGTGCAAGACACACTAACGCATTAACGTTTTTGTGCCTTTTGTGCCTATGATGAGCATTACATAAATTACTTCCCCATATATATAAAAGGGTTCGGCCTGCAGCATCTTGAGCTTCAGCGGCCACTGCGTTTAAAAACAACGAACTGGGGGGTGGGGGGTCGCGGATCAAAATAATGTAGAGGGTCATAACCACCTGACAATCGACATCACAGTAAAGCTTTTAGCTCTCTTCAGCAAAAAAATAGCTTCTTAGAAACCTTGTGACATTTAATCATAACTCTGCCGTAAATCAAAAACATTGTGTTTAGACATTAAGTCTTGCAAAAGTTGCAGAAAATAGTTTTTGGAGGCAGAGACAGCTTATGGTGGAAGAGTTTTTAGGGAGAAAATCTAATAACTACTTCTACTATATATAATATTTTTTCAGCTACCCTATAAGAGAAATGCAATCCATGAGCCAAAAAAGGCATCATAGCTTTCTATTTCACCCTCTATTAATTTGCATTTTACTCATCCAGCCTGATTCATCGCCTACAATCAGGAACAAATATAAAATTTGTTCATATGTCTCCTACTCCCAGTCATTCAATGTAGTATTGAGTAAAAGCATATATCAAAGTGGTCTGTTCATAGATTTCAGAACGTGGAGCATTCTTTGTTTCCTAAAATTTTTTAAAGCAATATAGCAACTTAATCCTAAGTAAACAAACTCTACAATTTTACATGCCCACGACCAACTCCATGATTCAGATAATAAGATGATTGAAACCATCACTTGGGCATTCGGCCATGATTTAATCCAAAATGAATCATGAATGAGTAAAATATACTTCTATATAAAAAAAATTGAAACATCACCGAGAAACAGCTCACACAGGTGATATAATCATCTAACAGATATTTTTTCCAAATAGGGTCTATGTCATTGTTTTCTATACTTAACATGCAAATAAAAAAGTTACTCACCTGAACAACAGAATAAAAGCCATTCGGAATAGGTTCAGAAAGCACTCCAGTGCTCCATAGAACATGTGATGCTGTCTCAGAGGACAGCTCATCCTGCTCACTGTGTCTAATGGCTTCCTTGCGATTCAATCTTTCCTCTTGCGAAGTCAAAGAAACTGATCCAAAACTTTCCGCAAAATCTGAAGCCCACCAGCTAGAATTAGAAGGCTCCTGTTCTGCTTGCCCTATATCACCATGTTTCTCCTCCATGCTGTTGAATATTTGCAATGTAATAACATTTCGCCCCCAACTTTTACCCCATAAAAGTCCTTTTCCATCCAGATGGGGTATTGCAACAAAAAATCATTTGCTCAAGTTGTTTGCTTCCCAAGACCTTGGGGCTGCACAGCCTGCATATTGCAGATTGAAGTGTCATATATTGTTCCAATTTTTATGGTCCACTTACATCCTATGATGACAAAAACGCCTCTGGTCGACATAATGGACTCAATAAACATAAATTTGCAGTTCTCTCTTCAGATAGTCAAATGCAATCTAACATATAGCCTAAGAATCAATATCTACACAGTTACCTACAATAATCACCAAAAATATGACACATATCTATAAACTGCATCGAAGAAAATGTATCACAAATAGCAATTAATCTTTTATGGAGAAGAATATCAGCTCATACAAACACAAATGATGTTCCAGAGGACTCAAAATCTAGTATGATTCACAACATTCATCACGATCCTAAGTTACATGGGAATGAATAGAAAAATAACATATAAGTGCAGATCTACATTTTACATGCCATTTACAAAATTAGGATACAAAGACACTGCCCCAAACTAAGGTACAGATACAACCATACAAGTTCACGACCTCAATCGTTAAGAATTATTTTCTTCGAGTTTTTATATTGCATACAGTACAAGAACACAACCTTACTCAATAACAACCATTTTTTTGCTTGTTCTTTAAAGTCAAAAAATTCCTAATGGTATTAACATAGTGCCATGATGCCATCAACTTCGGTTTTATAATGTTCATAATAAAAAAGTAAATAAAGCCGTTATTTGACTTGCAATAAAGCTTCCACTCACACTCCAATCTATCACCGAAAATAGCCGAACCCAATCATTCAAATACCTTTTGGTTAGAAAATTCACTAAAATCACATTTGTGTATCAAAAAAACAGCACCAGTCCAGCAGAATGCCTATTTGAACGAAACTTGTGGCATGGATTGAGTTGTAGATTGTAATAACATTTAACTCGTGAATTTATTTATCATTAAAGAAAGCTAAGTTCAATAGATCATATACAATGGACAAGCAAAATCACTTAGTCAATTAAGTTACTTTTGAAATAACAGCATCAACACACTACGTTATAAACCCAAACGGCCAAACACAAGAAACAATATCAATTATCTTCATAAATGAAAAAAATGGCAGTCTAGCAATGCAAATGGAAAGGTCACAAGCAACAACAATCCAACACTAAATGCTAATCTATTTACGGCCCATTTGGTTAGTGGTACTACATGATAGTAATGGGAATGATTTATAATGTAAATTTCATCAAAGTTTACATATCATTCACATGGTGATGAAACTTTGATCACAAAAAACTTTTTTGTTTATAAATTTTCATTACCACCTAATACCACTTCTCCCTATGGTAATGCGTTGAAATGAATTTTATGAATAAAATTAGATGATTCAAGTTGGACAAGCACGGCCATCAAGGTAGCAAGAGATTTTTCAACCAAAATTACACTAGTTTCTATTCCCATTACCACCGTTTATTACCACCTAACAAACAAGCCGTTAGTAGCAGTGATATCGTCTATTCTTGATGGGCCAGAGACTTTCTGTTCTTTGGTATAATGGATTGTATGTTTGCTACTAAAGGTCAATTAGAAACCACGACTTTATTATCACCGGGTAAGGTATTAAGGTTGCATATATTGGACCTACCAAAACCCACCTACGTGGGAGCCATATAATAGCATTTAATAACATTGGGATAATTGAATGTATGTTTACTTAGCCACCTCTTTATCACTCGCAAGGGCATACATCCTGTCTAATGGCATTTAATAGCATTGGGATAATAGAAGCGATTTACTATCAATGACATGATCACCAATATACAAATAGAATTAGGTAAGAATCACTTAAGTCGAGATCAAAATCCATTAATATGCAGCACAGGATCAGATTAACTTCACCAAGTTCTAGATTACAAATCTAGCATCCCCAAATTAACCCTATGAATATAGCATCCCATAGAAACAACCTACATTATTTGAATAAACCTTAAAAATCTCAAAACATACTCATATACACCACATCTAACACAAACCCACTTCATGAAATGCCCAAATGATAAAATGAATACGACTTAATTCATGTAAAGGGACAAACATTGATCAAAATCAATACAAATTAGAGGAAATGGAACTAACCCACCAGCGGATCAAACAAATTGAATCTGGGAAACCGAGTACAGCATTAGAATCTCAAGTATAGTGCAGTAACAAAAAATTCATACAGCTATATGATCAACAACCATCTAATCCTCTGGTACAGTTGAAGAAAAACGTCGCAAATCAAATTGAGGGTTTTTATTGTTGCTACGAGATTTGTTAATGGGTATTTGATTTGATTTGATTTGATTTGAAAAATAGGATGAAATGAACTGATGGAAAAAGGGATGAGAAATTGAAAAGTATAAAGAGGGATTGCGATGGCGTGACTGAAAATGAAATGGATTGAAGAGGAGAGAGAAAGTGGTGGGATGGTGTAAGTCACGTGCTTAGGAGATAGAAAGAGAAAGAAAGAGTGTGAGTGTGATAGGAGATCATTGTAGAGACCGACGACCAATTGGTAACGTATTTGGGCATAGGTGTTCATTCGCATTAGTCAATAATCGAGTTAGATGTTACTAGACCTGTCAAACAGGTCGGACGGGTCGGGTCGTATAAAAATATTTTCGGGTTCGGGTTGAACGGGTTTAAAAAATTACGGTTTCGGGTTTAGACTACCTCGTTTAAGACCCTAAGTTGTCGGGTTCGGGTTGACCCAACGGGTTTTGCACTTTTTTGAAAAAATAATTTACGTCAATGATAATATATTAATATGTACCTATTACGATAATATTTTAGTATGTACCTATTACGATAAAATTGTAACTTATATAGAGTACATATCAAAAGTTGCATGAAACAGAAAATAAAATTAGTTCAACAAAGTATGACAATTACAATTTAATAAACTTGGTCATAGTCTACTATTTGATAATCTAAGACAACATTTACTAAAAATCATCATCTTCAAGAATTTCAATTCCGCTCTCTTCTACGCCGATAACTTGAGGTTCTTTGTTTGGATCCCGCAAAATCGGAATTTCAACACCGTCTTCAAGAGAATTGTTATCTTCACACAAATAAAAAACGAACTATTTAATTAGCTATGAATCTCTTTATTTCTCAAAATGCAAAAAAAGAAAGACAATTTACCATTTTCAACATCATATCCATATAGCCAACTTCGGGTTGTGACCAAAGTCTCGGCACTCTCCGGTAGTAAGGAAGCTCTCCATTTTGTTAGTATCCTACTTCCCAAGCTAAAACTCGACTCGGAAGCAACAGTAGTAATTGGAATACTTAACAAATCTCTTGCCATACTTGCAACTTGTGGAAACCTTTTAGCATTATCCTTCCACCAACCAAGAACATCCAAATCCGACAAAGGATCCAATTTATGCTCACCTAAGTAGTCATCTAGTTGTGTTCTACCTTGAGAAGAAGAATTCTCATAAGATGAAAACGCCTACAAAACAAGAGAACTTCTATTAATAATTATTGAATAACAAATTTAAGTACAACATAATATCAAAAGGTTAAGAATGAAAACTTACAGTAAGACTTGCATTCCCGCTTCCAACTCTAGTACAATCAAGGGGAGAAATATCAACTTGTGAATACTCTTCAAATAGCTTGAAGAGACTTTCTTTCACTTTCTCAGTCTTATATTCAGCACTTCTACCATCTAATTGCACAAAACAAAACTTCACATATTGAAGTTTTAAGCGAGGATCTAAAATGGCAGCCATGGAAAGAATCATGCTATAGTTTTCCCAATACTTATCAAATTTAGCCTTCATGCCCTTCGCCATATTGCTTATCGACTCATCCTCAATATTACAATAACTCAATATGAGAGACTCAACTTCCAATTCTCATCTATGTAATGAGCAGTTAAAGAAAGGTATCCTTGACCAACAATTGAGGACCACATATCCGATGTCAAGCAAATCTTTCCAGGGATAACATGTAATGCCTTTTTTAATTGTTTTCTCTCCCTTTGATGAATTTTAATAGTCCAATTCCTAGCTGTATTTCGACATATTGGTTTACAATTTTCATTTAAATATGTATGGATATCCCTATTCCCTTCATGCTCAGCAAAAGTGTAACTATATCCATGCCTAATGATAGCCAAAGCAACCTTTTGTTTGTACTCAATAGGATTGTATTTCAAAACAGGCTTAGCTTTTTTATCTAAGAGCATTTGACGAATATCACAATTATCACGAGCTTGACAAGATTCAGTGTGACGTCTAAAATTAGTAGTACCATACATTGAGTCGGCAAAGATAGGTCCTTTATTACAATACTTACAGTAAGCTCTTGGCCTCTTATCAGCGAATTCATCACCATCGAAAGTATTGTAATGGTCCCAACAATCTGATGTCCATTTTCTCTTGCGAGTTCCGAATGTTGGAGTAGCTTCTTGCCCAATGTTAGGAGTCTCAACATCTGTTCCATAACTTCCATCTGTTCCAGGATTGTTACTATCATCATTTGGCTCAACTCCTACAAAACAATGTAGATTACAGGTTCATTATATTAGCATTTGGGTCTAAAAGTGTCATCATTTGCCTTTGAAGTTTGATTTATGCAGATGTTGATCAATTTTAATTGTTTAGCAGAAGTTTTCAACATTTATTGAACTTCCTTTCAACTTGTCCTCATTGATAATATAAACTCCATTATTGTTTTTCTATAATCGATCTTATAATATATCCCATTAATTTTATCAACACATGTTCATGTTTCTATTATTAGGAGGCTTTAACAACATTTTTGAACAAAAGTTATGTGAAGACATATCATTAACTGCAAATTTTCTCACTATTATTTTGGCAGTATTTTCCTGATGGAATTTTCTCTTTAATGATAGCTAACAACAAGGATGAGGGAGATGGAAACGAGGAAAGCGATACAGAGGAACTTGCTGAAGCAGAGGAAGAGGAGGAGTCTGACTTGGACTTAGCTTGGAAAATGCTTGATCTTGCTAGGGCCATTTCGGAAAAGCACTCTAGGGAGACAATGGACAATCCAAGAACAATCCAAATTCCAAACTTTAAACTTGAAAAGCAGAGCAATAATCAAGAACAATCCAGATTCCAGAACAATCCAGAACAACTTAAAAAGCAGACAATGAAATTTAAACAAACAACAATTAAATTTAAGCAAACAACAAACAACAATCCAGAAAATACAGAGACTATTATCAAACAACAAAAACCAAGCACCAAAATATAATTAAATTTAAACAATTTCTTCGACATTGTTAAAACCTCGAAGAAACTGGAACCTACACGCCCAGAAATTCGCGAGGAATTCGAAGAAAACAGCGATTCATACTGAAATTGCCAGAATCCGAATACGCAAACTAAAATTAACTACAAATCAACAAGTAAACAAATGAAATTGGTACTTCAAATTACCTTCTTGAGGAGTGGGAGATGATGAAGAAGAAAAGAATTGTCCAAGAGGTGATGGTGAACAGTCTGAACACCCTTTTCGTGGGAACGGAGGGCGGCGGCGGCTACTACTTGAAGCTCGACGTCCCATAGATTTAGGGCTGATGATGACTGGGAACGGAGATGATGACTGAGGATGAAGAAGAACTCTGAAGAAGGAACGATCGCCTGAGGAGTGAGGTGTGACTTGTGAGGATGAAGAACAACGCAGATTAGGGCCGGCTGGATGAAATGAATGAAGCGCCTTTCTTTCCTCTTTTAATTTTTAAATTTTAAGGGTTAAACCCGACGGGTCAGACCCGACCCGACCCGTTTTTGACCCATTTTTTGCGGGTTTAAAAAAGCGGGTTAAACGGGTCACTTTTTAAAAATATTTGTTCAAAACCCGCTTTTTGCGGGTCGGGTTTTTTGGGTTTAGCGGGTCGGGTTCATATTTGACAGGTCTAGATGTTACCGATTAATTTAAAATCGGATTTTGTATTTATGTAGATTTTTATATAATTGTTAACTAATACCGCAAGACCTTTATTTGATTCGTTTCTTTATTTGGGATAGAGATAATTTTTTACAGGTAAGAGTGAAATTAATCTTATATTAGTGATGTAAATTGAATTCTATTAATATAGTGTTTGGAAATAAGTATTTTATTTTAAATTTTGGATTTCAATTATGAAATCATAAATGAAGGAATTTGAGAATGACAAGTTTTGGTAATCATTCTCAAATTCTGAACTTTAACTACTTTAAAAACAATAGTGGAATTTGACCAAATTCAAATTTGAAAAATTTTTGATTTGTCAAACAATAAATTTGAATCAATTTCAGATTTTCAAATGAAATCATCGTTCTCAAACATAACATGTTATAATGATAAAATAAAATGTTAATAAGCATTAGACTTTATTGATAAGGTTATTTCCTATACGAAAGAAGAGAAAAGTGAATTAAACTTCGTGTAAACAATAGATGATAAGAATATAATGTTGAACATTTAAAGTATATAAACCTAAATTTGTATATACTACATACTTAGTATAGTAGTGGGACTTAAATAAATATATTATAAGTCCAAATTAAATGCCTCAAAGAATTTGATGAATTATTACTTTGATTCATAAGTTTTGTTTGATGAATCATTACTTTGATTCATAAGCTTTGCTTGGTGAAACATTACTTTGATTATTTGCTTGGTGAAACATTACTTTGATTCATAAGTTTTGTGTTGAACATTTAGAGTATATAATCCTAGATTTGTATATACTACATACTTACTATAGTAGTGGGACTTAAATAAATATATTATAAGTCCAAATTAAATGCCTCAAAGAATTTGATGAATCATTACTTTGATTCATAAGTTTTGTTTGATGAATCATTACTTTGATTCATAAGCTTTGCTTGGTGAAACATTACTTTGTTTCATAAGTTTTGCTTGGTGAAACATTACTTTGATTCATAAGCTTTGTTTCGTGAAACACTTTTGTTTCAAAAGGAGATATTGTTTCATGCATAGCTCTATAAATAGAGGTTACATGCCAAGGGTTTATAAGTCCATATCATTTTTTATTTCTCTCTTAAGAATACTCTCATTCTTGTTCTTCCTTTCATGAGATAATATTGAGAGAGTAATTAACTCTCAATATCATCAAAGTTCTTAATTCACCACAACACTTGTATTTACAACTGCAATTTCCTTGTGCTAGGGTTTTGTTGTGTTGATTGTATCTCATTGTGAATTTCATTTATCATCCCAAGCACCTTTGCGGGAGAAATATCACAATAGGAAAGTGCATGAATGCCTTCTACTTATATCAAGTTTCCGAGTGACTTCTTTGATTATCGCAACCATATCTTCATCGTCTCCTTGGTGATTCAACAAGAGTTCAAAGCCATATACAAAGGATCACAAATAGTGTAGATTTATCTTGTACACATATTTGTAATATATCATTATTGTAATATATAACACTTATAGAAAAGGTGATATGGAGATTACTCACCCTTTAGTTCAACTCTAACCTGTTAGTGTGGTAGTCCTATTTGGTGAAGTTGTAATTTGGTTGAAGATTAGTTTTTTTCAAGATAAATTGGAGTACCAACTTGCAAGAAAATCGTATTAAAGCAACAAAAGCGGTTATCCAATGAAAAATAGGATGATATTGAGTGTCAACTTGTTTAGCAAGGATGAGATCGGCATTGAGAGATGTGATATTAGGTGACAATAAAAACTTATACACAAAAATTCATTTTTGTGATTACAGTTTCATCACTATGGGAATGACATGAAATTTTAATGAAACTTTACACTATAAATTATTTTCATTATCACCTTTTAATACCATTAACCAAACAGAATGTAAGATGTTTATTTGCAATTTCAATTCCACCTTCTAAGGAAAGTGAATTCTAATGGTAGTTTTGGTTGGGCAATTGAGGTAGGTTGTCGTTTCTTTGTTAGTTGATTATGTTAATATTGTCAATTTTGATGTTATGTTCAAGCGTGTGTTGGGTTAGTCCGATCATAATAGTCCAACATAGTTGCATAAATAACTTAAAATAAAAATCATCAAACATATATAATATATTTCGCTTATAAAAGTAATGATCAAAATACGAAGAAATTTGAATAAAAGAGGGAAACATAGTTTTTTTTTTTTGGGAGCTAAGACCATTACATGAAATACATTTAACATTTAAATTACATTTACTTCAGCACAATTCACAATCCAACCTTAATCATAAAGTAGAAAGCTTTTAAATTAACCCTAAGCAAGAAATTTGATTTTCTAAAGCATCACTTTAAGCAAAAAATTTTATCATTGGTCACAGTCCCACACTAATGACCCGTAAAACATCATTAGTTTGTTTTTGTGAAGCATGTAATTTTCTTTTTATAATACTCATTTATCTCTTTGAGTTTGCAATTAAAAATGACATATTAAAAAAAAATGTAACTTTTTAATAATTTCAGAGGGACAAAATATTTATATGCATAGTGATATACAAAAAGATAGTATACTCTTATTTTATTTATTAATACTATGAGTTTAATGAGTCAAAAATAACAATATTAGTGGAATAAATAAAAAGTTTACTAGATGGTAAATTAATATTTTTTTCAACTCAGGAAAATTGAATTGTATTTTTTGTTGGAAATCAAATACAACTACGATCAATTATCAGCTAGCATTGTTCTTATTTAAGCCTACCTTAGAAAAAACAATTTAAGGTAAAATATTAAATACTCACAAAAACTTGGGTGAGACCGTCTTACTTGTAAGACGCGTCTTATTAGATCGGGTCAATTATATATGTATTTTTTTAACAATTTCACCAATTAAAATGCCAATTTTAAGAACTAAAAGACCAATTTGAAGATTTAAAAGACCAATTTCAATGATTTGAAATTAACATTTTAAGTCATGGAATTTGATAACTTTAAGACTTTAAAGGTCAATTTCAATACTTAAAAAACCAAATTTACGACTTAAAAGACTAATTACAAGACTTAAAATCCTAATTTCAACCTTAATGTAGGATGACTCAAAAATTGATGTTAAAAACTTTAAAATTGACCTTTTAAGTCTTAAAATTAGATTTTTATGTCTTAAAATTATGTTTTAAAATCTTGAAATTAGGATGTGAAAATATTAAAAAAAAGACTATTCTGCAGAGCCAGTTGCACGGCTTCCCACAGGAAAATTTCTGTTAAATATTTGGCTTTTTATTCTTTAACTCAAAATTAGGGTTCAAACTTTTATTTAAATTAGAATTTTTTGAAATATAAACCTTTTCCATGAGACAACCAGTGGAACATCCATTGTAACAGACTTCCCTCTCTCAAGAGTGACGAGTTACGAGTGACGAGCCACGAGTCACCCCTTGCGAGTTGCGAAAATGGAGATATCTGGAATCGACACCGATGGTCGTGAATTCAAGAATACAGCGGAGATGTGGAGGGAGCAAGTCGGCGAAGATGGCGACTCTCACAAGAAAATTGATTGGTATCGCAATGGCGTCGGTTACTGGCAAGTCAGTACTGTATACTTTTACTTCAATAATTATTGAAAAATGAGACATTTTTTTCATCATAATTAGTTAATTGTCTAATAAATTATTATCGGTTGCTAATTTGTTGAACAAGGAAGTGGATGCTTCAGTGGATGGTGTTCTTGGTGGTTATGGGAGTGTGAATGAAGCAGATATTAAGGAAAGTGAAGATTTTCTTAAAAACCTATTTTCAGATCTCTTGTTTGATACTCCTACCAATCGTCATCTTGTTGCTCTAGGTATGTTTTCACTATTATGCTTGGACTTTATTGGTTTAACTAAATTATTGGAAATGAATGCAATTTAATTAATTGTAGTGCAAATGTGAGACCTGAAACGATGGAAAAGTTTAGGTTTTCATACTATTTTTATTACAACTGAACCGAATTGAAGTGAATTTGAAATTAAGTTTGGGAGAATAGTCTATTAGGTTAGTAAATATTGAGGTATTAGCTAGTTACATGATATTGTGTTGCTTTTGGGAGTTGATTTCATTTTTTATTACTTTAAACTTGCCGCTTCAACTTATGAATGTTACTTAACTAATTGTATTGCGGCTGAGACACAAAATGATGGCTGAAATTCAGCCTGTAGTTGTTAACTGAACGGAAGCAAAATTTTGAATTGATTTGGAAAGAATTGTATATTATTTTAGTGAATTCACAAGGTATTAGCTAGTAACATGAAATTGTGTTGATTCTGGCATTTGATTATCATTTCTAAAGTACCCTTCCAATTGGTTTAGATGGTAGCTAAGTGCTATGAATATATTATTGTGTTTACGCTTTGCAATCCTTACAAATTGCAATATATGAGTATGAAACTGATTATTCAGGTTGAGTACTTTTTTAATATGTTGCTTAGGCACATACTACGTGGAGAGTAAGATAAGATATTCTAGGTTTATATGGGAGATGTAGCAATATCTTGTTTATTTTCCTTTTAATTATATCGTCTGTCTTCTGTTTGGGTGAGAGAATATTTGAGTGAGAGAACTACAAGGCTCGTGTCAAATCATATCCAATAATGTGTTTCAACTACTTATTCAAGGAAGTACCTAGTTAGCCTTAAGGGCTTTGTCAACAAAGATCATATTGATTGTAAGAAAATCATTCAAAGGCAAATTCATTCTTGTCTTGTAGACATTTGCTTGTTATAGAAATTTTAGATTAAACGAGATTGCAAGTATGACATAATCAATCAAGCTAAAGAGATAGTTGCTTGAAGCTCCAAATAGTTAAACGTGAATCATGAATTGAGTATTTGAGTGTGAAGTTGTGTGGGAATATTTCTTTTATCACTGAGCTCTATTATTTCAAGTTGACAACTTTCAAATGTCTTGAGATCACTTTGCTTCTGGGAATTCCTTGTATGCCATGACTTATAGGCTAGAGGCAAGGGCATCAGGATTCTCGAACTCTTCTTTTCTTCTCGAGGACCGGTTTCACACACTTGAACACCGTATTTTGGCGTAAGATTAAGGAAAAAATCACAAATATGTCACGATTTACACTTAAATGAACGCCAATTATCCAATACTTGTACACATGATGCAAAATCTCCACTTTCACAGTCTATACGAATTATTTTGTCTTGGTCTATATTGCGATTGCGATAACTTCAAAACCTATATAATGCGTTCATGTTGCAAAGATGTGGCTAAAAGCCTTTAGTCATCATCCATACTCCCTAAACATATGCATCTTTTTGAGAAAATGTTAATTGGACATTACATATTACCCTAAGTTTACAAACTTACATCATGGGAACATTGTTCATTAATTAGCTATGTTGATACACACATCTTAGTTTTAGTCATATATCGTTCTCAACTACTTTTTTGCTTTTTTATTTTTCATAAATAATTTTCTCATCTTAGTAAAACTTAGTTAAATCTTTTAATCTCCAATCTTTTGGAATTAAGACTTTGGCGTTATTATTTTCACAAGCCTAATTTTGGATTCACTTTTGCTGAGGTGCATCTAATATGCTTATCTTTCCATTGGAGTTGCATTTTTAGAAGTCTCTTTTCTTTATTTGGTTGTTTTGAATAGGTTAGCGTGTCAAAAGAAATTGAGGAGACACTTTATATTTTATAATTAGTCTACATGGGGATGCTACTAGTGCGCTCAATAAAATTCTTCAATGGGAGACTCGTTATGCGGCCCCCACAAAGTCTCAATAGGAGCACCAACAACATTTTTTTGATCTCAGTGATAAGTTGTGCACATGAAGCAAAAACCTACTGAAGCTTTCCTATGCATCAAACAAGGATAATGCAACTTCCCTGCAAAGGAACAATTTTCTCATTTCTTCAAGTGTTGTAATCATGGAGTTGGAGGACTTTTGCAAGGAGTTAACAACAAGGTCAAGTCATTGTCTTGCCCCTCTTTGGGAAAATTGCGAGAATTAAACCTTTGATGTGTGTACAAGTGTTCACACACTTGAGGGAAGGGTGGATTAGGGTGGTAATGACAGTCTTATTTTTTATGTTCATTTCTTTTATTCATTGTCCGATCACGTTAGATGGTTGGGTGCAAAAACTTATGAGATTCATGTTGAAGGTTTGCTAGAGTAGAAGGTTTATGTGTTCCTCTTGTTTGATTCTACCTTGTTATTCTTTTAACTTTATGTTCCACATGGTAAATACCATATTGGATCCAAGTCCTAAAGTAACTAAGGTTATTCTACATGTGATCCTGTTCATGCATATGCTTCAAATGTAATCCATATTTTCTTGTGTTGATTGTTGTGATTTGCATCAATTGCAATTAGGAAAAACATGTTTCTCTAAGAGATTATCCTGTGTGCAGATTGTGGCTCAGGCATTGGTAGAGTGACCAAAAATCTTCTTATAAGATATTTTAATGAGGTAAAATATTCTTTTCCTTTCTGGTTTATGACTTTATTTCAAATTTAATATGCTCATCAAAAATCATAGTTTTTAATAGATGGAGAAAACTTGTATGATCGTCCTTATGAGAATCATCTTCAGTGGAATCTTCTCAAGTTGGAGAAAGGGAGAACAATTTCAAAGCCTTAATGGCTTATTTTCTATAATATGGGGTCAGCTAAGTAAACCAAAACAAATCAACATTTGAGATCGTCGCTAACGAAGAGTATACTTTATTTGTTCATATCTTTGATACTAATTTACAGCTATGAATATTAGTTCTAATGATCATCAATATATTTATGTCTTCCATTAATTACTATATATTATCATATGCTTCAATAATTCTCAATTCTTGTTATTCCTAATTTTGTTATCGATTTCATCTTTGACGTACCTCTTTTTTTTAAAGTTACTCAAAGTTCCAACCTTCACTTTTTTAAATATATGGGTACATGAACAAACCAACACAAATGATGTTTTCTCATTTTATCTTCCATATCTTTGATTCTCATATTTTTATATTCATTTCAAATTCTTTTCTTTAGGGCATTGAATTTAATATGCGCATCTTAGTTATCCTCCATCTTCATACAATGATCTCTTTGAAAACTCAAAATTTTAATTTATATTGTATTGTTGTTGGTGATGAAGTTTCCATAAATCTAAGAGGCACATCTTGGTATCATATTATTCAGATTGCTACTCTCCATTTGAGTGCGTTGTATCTAATGTTTAACGTCTTGATTAATATCTTGTTCTTGTGAAAATTTGAGCCTAGATACTTGAAAACTTATTTAAAAGGAGTACTTTCTTCATATTTACCTTTTCCACACCTCCACGACTCTGCCATCCCAAAACGACACTCCATAATCTCTAAAAGTTGTTTTCAATGAGTCTTGAATTTTTGAGTCAAGTGCTATATATAATGAGCTTTAGTATGCTATTTTAAGCGAAACATGTAATAACAATCCGTGAATTTGTCTGTATAGTTCTTTTGAAGTTTAAATATGGAATGCTTTTGGCCATTAGAATTTTATTCTTTTGATTTTGGTTCATTTAGTACTTTGAAAATGGTATCTTTAAATTTGTCAATAAATGAAAATATGACTTGTGATTTGCTCAACTCCTTAAAATTACATGGGTTTGGAAAATGATTGGCTTTTGGACCTCCTTTAAACACACGGGCTTAAGCTAGCAAAATATCCTTGTTTAAACTATTGTCCTAGTTTGCAAAATAATTTATTTGTTGTTTTAGTATCATCATTCTCTTGAACTATTTAACTAATTGCTCCAAATGTATTTTTTAGTAATTCACCATGCATATTTTGAATTAGTCTTTTGTAAATTTAGGTTACTTCCCCTTTGTATAAGTTACTTTATATTTGTTGTTTAGGTTGATCTTCTTGAGCCGGTGTCTCATTTCCTGGAGGCAGCACGACAGAGTTTAACCCAAGAAGGTGTTGTTGGTGCAGATGAGCACAAAGCAACAAATTTTTATTGTGTCCCCCTACAGGTAATTTATTTGATCTATTCTCTTTTCTGTGGAATCTGGACCGTCTTGTTGGTGTACTGTGTGAATAACATACTTCCTCATCTTAAATCTGTATTAGAAGTGTAGAACTAGTTTGTCAAGAACTGGGTTATTTACTTATTTACTCGATCTTTGATGCTTTTATGAACATTGAACACTTTTATGAACGAGATGGGCACTACTTGGGATGTTTTTATTCTTACAATTGAACATGCAAGGACTTCGGTCTTTCCATCAATCACAAAAATACTTTTGTTTTATCTTTCATTTTTTTTTAATTAAAAGGTATTGGGGGATTTCTTGGTATATCTGGTTATCTCTAATGGATTCTCTAACTATGCTTTGGCCTAAATGTCAACATTGCTAAATATGCTTTCCGTCCTCCAATACTGTGGCATACTGATGTTGGAAGTTGGAATTTCTTTTGTACTTTAGTTTGATATTATGTGTTTTGAACCAATTCTTCCAATTCTTCATTTTGATTAGCAGGAAGTTTACCCCAGTTTATTTCGAGCTGGAATTATTAAACTTAGAATTTTTAAAAATTTGGTTGTCTTGACAATAATATGAAATTTTTATGTTTCAGGAGTTCACACCGGATTCTGGAAGATATGATGTCATATGGATACAATGGTGTATTGGGCATCTTACGGACGACGACTTTGTATCTTTCTTTGAGAATGCGAAGGTGAGTTAATGTTTGTTATCCAACTTGATAGACTAAGATTTTAACACTTGGTGAAAGAGGGAGGAGAGTTTTTCTTGGTGTTAATAGTGTTTTTTCTTTTAGGTTTTAGAGTTATAAAATGTTTTTTCATTTGTGGTGTTGAACTCTTTTTAGCAAGATTTTTGATTTTTGTATCATGACTTACACCATAGTCATAGTACTAAAATGATTGTGATTGTTGGGTGCTTGACTTGCTTGTTACTTAAATGAGTGTAAATCAGTGTGCTTATGTGAAAGAGGTATTGGAAGTTTGAAGTCTTTGCTTAATATGGATTTAAATTTGCATATACATACTATGTTATGAGATTCGAACAACATTCAATTACTCTAATGCCATTAAATGGGTCCCTAGTCCCGCAATTAGGCAACTAGGCTCCCAGCTAGGTAGGGTTTGGGTGGGGGTTTTGGATGTACACAACAATACTCCTGTGATATCAAAGAGATTGTTTCCGGTTAACCCTCAATAGCAAACATCATCATCAAATTTACACAAATAAGAGGTGTACATATTTAGTGAACCATTTATTGTAATCCGTTGATCGTAATAATCCAAAACCAAATAACTATATCATATTTCAAGTTTAATCAAAATATTCATTTGAATGTATACAAGTGCTTAAAGTTTTAGTTTGTCTTAATTATAAATAGCTAATTCAAAATAATAGGCTCAAGTTTGAGAACGATAAGTGTTTCAATATTGTTTAGAAGACTTTTAAATGTGTTGTAGAATGTTCTAAGGGGTCATATAAATTATGCATTCAAATGGCTAAACAAATAGCTGGTTTTAGGTTTATGTAATGTCGAGTTTTAGAAAGTTTAACATTAATCTTGATATCTTTACATATAAGAATCAAGATGAATATATTTTAACTAACCAACAAATAAAATTGCTACAGTATTAGTACTTTTATTGATTGCAATATTGGAATTTTAAGTTAAATATGGAAATAAATCAAGCATTAAAATCATGTTATTCTTGGTTAAATCAGTATCAATATCATGCTTTCTGAACTCTAAGTATTAGTCCTACAACTATATTACTCACATTTTTAATGTATGACAGTCTTATCATTATAAATTATATAAGCTTGTTTTGAAATTGATTATATATAGAACCAAATGCATAAACGGAAATGTTTTCTTTTCTTTTGCTTCTCTTTAGGATTTCACTCATGACATGTCCCTTTCTAATGTATTGCAAACTGGGTTGCCTTTATTCTTTGGCTTGATTTAAGGACTTCAAGACTTAAAGTCGCCTTTTTATATGTTCTTTTAATGTTGCTTCTTATCAAAATATGTGAAGTAGCTAGTGCTGTCATATCATTTACTAGCAATCCTCCTTTAAGAGCTTTTAAAATGTTTAGAGGCAAAATACACTTGAGTCTTGATCTTTAATCTCTAAAGTTCAAGATATAAAGGATGCAAAATTGTCTTTTTATGAGACTAAATAAGATTTAGCTGTGATATCTTAAGAAAGGTTACCTACTGAAATATTGAATTTAGATCCCAAAACTTGATTAGGTTAAACAACATTTGTCAACATTTATTAAGTAAATATCATAAGCTAACATTTTCAATATATTTTGATCAAAGGATGTGAAAATCAAACTTAAGTATTTACTATAAAGTCACATTAACGATGCTTAGAGTTAGACAAATGAACTACTTAGACTAAAATTAACTTGGATGGCGAAGATTGAAAGGGTATGGAAGATGCATGACATATAGCATTAGATAAAAATAAATGGACAAGGCAAGCTGTTATAGACAATCTCCTACAATGATTTGCTTCGGTTTATGTAGCCAACCTATAATTAAGGCTTCAACTTGCTATTCTAGTAATGATAGTAACAAAATCCATTAAGATCAGACTATGGTTATTAATTTTACCCTACAAGATCTGAAATCGGCTTAGCTTACGAATGATAATTGCTAACCAATAACTCGCTACCCCAGGTCACTAAATGTAAGGTATCATAAGGCAACTGTTGCATTTTCTGAATTGTTGTGTTCTCTTGCAAGTAAAAGTAATTAAGAAAGGAAAATGTAAGAAAAAGATAGCTAAATGTAATTTGGTTTTGTTGTTTGGATTACACATCAGAACAATACTCGATTCAGCAAAAGCCTGTTTGTTATACTTTTTGGTTTTTAACTTGTCAAAACTACAAAACAAAAGTAAGGAACCAGAATATGCTAGTAATTATTATGTGGAGCAATGATTGGTTGAAGATCTCACTCACTACAAGCCTACAACCTCTTTATCTCCTTTGAAAAGGGTATGGTATGCCATCTTCCAGCCCTGCCCAAACCTTGATCATAGCTTCTATGGGCTAGATATACTTAGGTTGTTGAATTGCAACATGAGGTGGCACATTCTTCTTTTTTTTTTTTTCGCTAACTTATGATCTTGTGGAATTCTATGGGCTTATGATATTCCTATTTTAAAAGCTGATTTCACCTAATATTTCATTTTCTTAAAACAATTTTAGGCTGGTCTCAAACCAGGGGGATTTTTCATTCTTAAGGAGAACACTGCCAGACAAGGTAAGTAGCATCTTTCTAAATCAAAAGGGATTTTGATGTTTGAGTATTACAATTTAACTCGCACTTTATCTCTTTTTAACTTTCTTATTTTATCTTTTATTTCCTTCTTTTGGTATTGGTTTCTTCTTTTTGGATTCTGGTTTTCTTTTTTTTTTTTCTATGGTTCACTCTTTTGCTTATTTCTTGTTTTTTTTTTTTTTAAATAAAAACCTAGGAAATTCAATATGTAGTTTCTAGTCACTCTAGAATGCCAAAAGAAATGCCCAAGTAATTAGTATGTTCTTATGTTTAGCATTTTAAATTTATGTTGACTAAAACAAGTGTTTTGTATCAAAAGGAAAGTACAAAATTCATCAACCAATGACTCAAAATTTATAAATTATAGGCTATTGCAAAGTATCTCCATAAAGTATCCTAAATTCCTGATCTTAGAGCTTATTATTATTCTAAAGTCGTTGCTTTTAGGTTTTATGTTTTCCCATTTTATTTCATTTAGTGTGATACTTATTTCCACGATGTTGATTTTTTCTAGTAAATTTTTGAATTTTACATGAAGTTTTATCTTATATAGATTCTGATCTTCATGCTTGTAGAAATGAATGTTAAAGAGGGAGTTTGGTGTTTATCAAGGATGCCAACTGTTGCAGATCTAGACTATGGATTGTTATATTACTATTTCGTGTGTATTGTGCTTTTGTATATGAATATATTTTTTGTGCACCTGCAGGATTCGTGTTAGACAAGGAAGATCACAGCATAACAAGGTCTGATTTATATTACAAGGAGCTTTTTCGAAGATGTGGGCTGCATCTCTATAAAACTAAGGTATCAATTTCATAATCTCATGCTTGACAATGGATGAAAGAGTAGATACAACATCAGCTATGTTGCACAAAACAGATTAACATGTAGGAAATGTTAATTTCAAATTAAAATTGTGCCCTTTTTACTTTATGATTAATTTAATTAACGTTCGAATGATGATTGTCAATGTAACCGACTCATTGTTAAGTTAATAAATCTATACCCATCGTTTATTGTAAATTTCGTGTCATTCTGACTTGAACTTGTACTTCAGAATCAGAAAGAATTTCCTCAAGAACTGTTCCCAGTAAAGATGTATGCATTGACTACAGAAGTGCCTAAGAGAAGGCATTCAACAAGATCTAATTCTAAACTGCGTGCTAATAGACCGGGACTCATCAAGTGAAAGACGTTCCATAACATGGCATTTGTAAAAATCTTACGGAGCTGCAGCTCCGGGCATATGGATCTTTGCTCACTTGTTTCATACTTAACTTGTTAGCCGTTGTGCCCGGCAGTGGTATGTTGTATAATTTCTATTATTTGGCTTTGGATTTTGGAGGATATGTTTTCTCAGGGCATTACTTGATTTATGTGTGTTGAATTCATTTGCAACCCTTGATTGTTGCTATTTCGTGTTCAGTAGCTTGTAACCTCCTTTTGTCTTACTCCTATTTGAGTGCATAATTCAATCGAGTTTTTGTATTAACACTGTGTTTGGATATGAGGAAATTGGAAGAAAAGAAGGGTAGAAAAATGGAGAAAAGGGTAGGAAAATGGAAGAATTGCAATTTTCTCATTTTTTGGATATCAATCGGGGAAGGGAGGGAAATAGAGGGAAGAGAATTTGAAGGAATAACTACATATTCTTAACAAAATAAATTCTTTTAACATCAGAAAAATTTAGAAGAAATTTACCAATCTCCTCTCCCTCATTTTCCTTAAAAATGTTTTTGGTAAATGATCATCTAAGTAAGCATGTTATGCCATGTTTGGTTGTTACTTGTAATAATGATGGAGATTAGTTCTCACACTTGCCATGTTTTTATTGCAACTATATACGAGCAAATATGTTTCTAACCTAATGTCCTAATCATATAATCAAATTGCATATTTTCACCTTCTTTTTTCTTTGAAATAATACCATGTTAGTAAATGCCCACAATTAATCTCTTCATTTCACCCTTAAAATCTTTCGACAATCAAGTACGATTATAGTTGTTGTAAGTACTACTTTTCTCCAATAAAATTTTGTGTTTGTTTCTCATTTAATTCTTTTCTTTTTTTTCCTCAGTCTGTTCTGTAACAAAAACCTTTCTTGTCTATTTTACCTTTAAATTTATTTCATCTATCTACCTTTTACCTCTTTCTACACTATTTTAAAACATCAAAAAGAATATATTCCACCCCTATTATTTTTACATCTGAAATCTATTTTTTTTTTTAAAAAAAAAACATTTAGAAATTACTTCTCTACCAACCTAAAGTCAAAAAGAATGAATGCATATATAGCAAATTGATTACCATTCTAGAAGTTTCAACTAATGAATGGGATAAAGACAACACCACTTTGCATTAAACTTCATCATTCGTTATCCAAAACCAGTGAAAGCAATGACGAAAAGTTTTTTAAAAGTGCTCCTATACAAATGGGACAGATGGTTCTTGATAGTGTAAGGTACCCCATTTAATAAAAACTATATGATTTTTATTTTCCAAAAAAGATGTATACAAATTAAAATTCTTTTGTACATTTTTACTTCGTATCTACTTACTATATCAAATATTTTTTTTTTGTAAGAATATCAAATAATATCATCCCGCTGGAATTGCTATAAATGATTGTTGCTATTTACCAAGGATATGATAAGGGGAGATTTTAACATGGTTAAAAAAAAAAGTTTTTATCTAATGAGGAAAATAAAGAGGGTGAGATTACATTAGAGAGGAAAATTATCTTATGCTCGGTGAAAAACAGATGAAAATAATATGTAAAAAAAATTTATAAGCAAAAAAAGTACTTTGTGTTTTTAATGATTTACTCACCTACTATAACGAGTAGTTTTAAAGGTTGTTTTCAAATCTTACAATTTATACAATATTAAGTTAGACCAAATTAATCTTAACTTTTCTAAGTTAACATATTTTACAACTTAAGGTCTCAATATATTTTTCAATAACATTATATAATATTTTTTAAATACTTGTATTTTCACATGTTTCCACTAATTTTATTTTAACATTATCATGTATGCACACTTTTCACGATAACTTTATTATTCAATATTCTTCTTTGCTTATTTCTCTAGATATTTCCTGCAAAGATGCAATACCATCAGACCATCACTTACATAATATATTAATACTCTCTTTTTCTAATGGTAGAAAATTCTCCAACTTTATCCCAATAAAAAGAACTTGGGTTAACCAGATGATTAAGGATTTTTCCTTTTATTTTTATGAAAAGAGTTTAATTTTCATACTTACAAAACGATTAATTTCCTTTCTCCATCCTTATTGTATATGTCCATTATTTTGATGGAGCTAAAAATTTATATTTTTTTGGTTTCAGATTATAATGGAAGAAAAAGATAAAACTTCTAATTAAATTATATACACTTCTTATTTATATAAAATTGCATGCTTACTAATATTCAATTAAAAACAACCTCTTTCTTTGTTTTTGATTAGCAACAGTAATGTTTCGTATATTCGACCCGCTCAAATCCCAATTTAAGGTTGTACTTTAGGTTGGAATTGTTTAGTCAAAATAAATAAATGATAAATGAACAACTGATATCCTTTACATCTACATGCAAACAAATTTAAGCATCCTGCTACGGTGCTACCAATAAAATACACAGTTGACAGTAGCAGTTACTACAATAATTAATAGGACTTTGTTATACATAGCCCTTAGGGCTATGTATAAAAATTAGCAAATTCCTATAATAAATGTACATGGACTAATTTCAATGGAATCTTTGACAAGTTTATTAATAGATCAACAAATTACTCATTAAATTAGCCTTGTAAAATAATTAATCTTTGACAAGTTCACCACAAAATTAAAGTAATAAATTGCTCTTATATTGAAAAAAAAAATTACTCATGATTTATATGGGGAATATAAAAGAACCTTATTAGCATTAATGGTTATATGAGGAATATAAAAGAATCTATAACTATTACTAAAATAAAACACCGGTAGTATCATCACTTATCAAAATTGCTTATGTGTTATGCTCTTAATAAAAAAATTTCCTCTAAAGCTTAATGATGATGTCATTGTTATAATGACTATTAATATTTTTGACTTTACTACTTTCTAAATATAAATATAATATTATTTATATTGATTGATTTTTTACGTTTTAGGTCACATTATTTAACGTAAAAGAAAGTCATAAAAATATATTTTATTTTGTTTTTTAAAAGATTTTTATAAAATCTTTATAATGTTTCTTATTAAATGAGTATAAAATATTTTAAAATAGTTAAAACATAAAAAACTTAAACTTTTTATTCAATATCTCAGAAATTTTAATAAAATGTTGCATCGGAGGGGCATTATCTGATAATAAAATAAAGATGGAAACTTTCATTGGTAATGCATAAGCTCTGATATTTGCTATGTGCAAGGTAACACAAACTTACAACTTGCTTTATTCCCTTTCTCCTTTCCTTTCCTCATTTCTCTTCTTCCTTTATTCTTTCTTCCTTTTTTAGTTTCAAGGAAAGATTTTTCTTAAAGTTCTTCTTTTTCTTGCAATTATTTCATCATACAGATCATCATATAACTTTGCTAATCAGTAATTACACCTTTTTTTCTCTAAAAGACTATTTCTTTCTCTATATTTCTCCTCTTTTTTTTTGTGGGTTATTGGTTATTTTTGGATTGAGATTGGCTTTCTATTGATTACTATATTGGGTTTTCTGGTAAGATTAATCTTTTATTTCTTTCTTTCTTTGAATTGCATCATGGGTTTTTCTTGTGGAAGTTTGATGGTTATTATTACATTTATTAGTACCTTAATTTTATTTCTCATCAGTAATTCCTTATTTCTCATCTATATTTTGAATTGACTGCTTTTTTTGAATATTTCCTTTATTGGATTTTCATGGAGAATGGTATTTAAGACCTATGATTTAAGTGGCAATTGTTAAGAGTTTGATGGTTATTATTACATTTATTAGTACCCTGTGATTTTATTCTGTTCTATATGATTGTGATTTATCAGCAAAATGTGTGTCTAGCTCTCTATTAAAGTGCTTTAATTTCTACTTCTCTTCTATCTTTTTGAGTTTGGTACTAAAAAGTAACATTTCCGAGCAAAATCAGGGATAGAGGAATAGCTAATACTAGTACTTGAGCTTTCCAAGGTAATAGTAGTTGAGTTTTTGATTGGAAGACTCAACAACGTATCATTAAACTAATATGAGGTGGCTTTGTTATGAAATACTTGTTACATCAGACATATTGATACTATTTATGTTTCAAGTTTATTTTATATATTATTATATATTATAAGAACTAAGAAGAAATATAGTCAACTGAGATTTTCTTTAAATTGTCTAATCGCATACTTTCATTATATTAAATTTTTGTAATTTTTAGTTTAGAATAGTTTAAGATATAGATGATTGAAATTACGTTTTGGATTGCTTTACAAGTTTATATGTAGCAAGTATAAATGAACGGAGATTTTTGAAATTACGTTTTGGATTGTAATTAGGTTGTTGCTGCCTAAAAAAAGTTTGGAGAGTTTGATGCATGACAAAAGGTTATTTTCAATTGACCCTTGATTGCTATCAGAGTCGGCAGTTGAGTTTTGACTTATGATGTTGAGACTTCCTGTAATTTTGACATTGTCCCTTGTCCCTTCCATTATTTACAAATGATCTAGTAGTCTATATCTGATTGGAAAACTGAAGTCAAATATAGTTAATTTTGTAGTAAAGTCTGAAGTTGGTATATCTATTCTTATGTTCATCACTTGTATTGAATCACTTTATACTTTTTCCAATACACATCACACATTAGTATATCGACATCCAAAGTGAAAATTAGCTCAAACCCAAGGTGCTCTTTTGCTTGAAAATGTCTGATTATGTCATAACTTCATTTTATCTTATCTAGCAAAACATAATTCGCTATTTAGTTCGCCTTTTAGATTCGCGATTCGCTCAAAATGGTTCAAATAGCCTAAAATCGACCGTAATTCGCTTTGTTTTTATTCGCGATTTAGCGAATCATGTGACACTGACTTATCATATCAACGTAATTGTCTTGTTTCTCGTCTAATCTTGTTCGACCAACGAGCTTGAATAGGCTCGTTGGTTTCCTGTCGACAGATAGCTTTGATTCATGACTCTCAAGAGTATGATGGCGGATAAACAACTAAACTTTAATCAACCTCTGCTCTCTGTGAGGCGTGGCGCATCAATTCCTGCTCTAAAGGGAAATGAAAGGAAGAACAATAACTCCTATCCAAGCTTGCCCTCTCTTCCTTTTTACAAATCAGAACTTAAATCAGGCCCCATTAGAAATCCTGGTGTTGTTCCTTTTAAGTGGGAACAAATGCCCGGAAGGCCTAAGGGAGAAAACAATGCACGAAACGATGCTCTTGAGTGCCTGACTCCTGTTCCGAAACTGCCACCAGGGAGGAATACAAACCATATGCAAAAACAAACTGATGATGTGCTGCAAGAATATCCTACGTCTAGTTCTAGAAACCGAGCAGACGATAACGTTTCCCGTTCTTTGGAAACTTCTTCGTTTGATACAGTTGAAGAATCCGGGGATGAGAAAGAAAATAAAGATGCTTGTAATTCAGACGATGAAAATGTGGCCTATGTAAATGCTCGGGAAAAGGTTTCTAGAACCGAGTCATTCTTTAACTGCAGTGTTAGTGGTGTAAGCGGATTGGATGGTTCAGGGTCATTCGAGGCCTTTTCTGATCCTCAGTCACGAGATTTTATGATGGCTAGGTTTCTTCCTGCAGCAAAAGCCGTGGCTTCAGAAACACCGCATTTTGTTTCTAGAAGACACCCCGTGGCTAGAGAGCAGGAACAACCGGGGATCAAGACAGTGACACTGAAGGAGTCCCCTCGATACGAGTCTGTTCCTGATCCCCTGCGTTGCACCAATGGAGAAGAAAACGACGATGATAAGGAGGAACCCGATAGAGCAGAAGATTTATCTGTCAAACTTTGTGGGCTTATGCCTAGATTTTGTATGATGAATCCCATACCGGGTATGAGAGATCACGTCGAAGTGATTTCCTCTGCTCGAAGTGCTCGCACAAGACCTGCGTATGCAGCACCCGGTAGGGATCATAAGCGGAACGTAAGTATCGTATCATTCTATCATTTATATTCTTGTCTGTTGTACTACCCCGAGCCCTTTAAGTGGAAGTGATTTATATTTAATGCAGGATGCAGGGATTGCTTGTCGAGGTGAACTGAAAAGAACTGCGAAAAAGTATACTCCTACGAATGAATCAACGATGACTAGCAAGGAACCTCGAGATTTCAGTCGATGTAAGCCAAACTTGCCTAAAAATGACAACATAATGACGAACTCAGCCTCACACGACGATGCTGAAGAAATGAGAATTTCAGTAAACCGGCTTGTAGATGAAAAAACCTTGTATGTAGATTCTGAAAGTATGGTCGAATCTCAACACTCAAATTCAAGCTTACTGGAATTCAAAGGAAGAAACCCTTCTATGGATTCACTGCAAGATATAAAGTCTTTCCGGGCTGTCAGTAATGGCATCAAAAACTTGCAGAAAGGCAATAAAGACGTCACTTTAATCGTTGATGCTCAACAGCCACCCAAGGCTAGTTCTCCACTTGGTCTGAACTCCCTACTACCTAAGTCTCCGTCTGAGTCCTGGCTCTCTCGAACATTGCCTTCGATGCTCTCAAGGAATCCATCTTCCAAATCATATTTGGTGAACCATGCTTTCAGGCATTCACCTGTGAATCCTAAATCATCTGGTGCACAAAACATGCTTTTCCTGTCTGCAGGGGTATACTTTTTTCCATATAGGATAGTCTGTTGATGTTTGTTAGAGTATATAACATATTCTGGGGCTTTAAATATCAGATTAAGCTTTTGGTTGAGTTGGTTACGTGACAAAAAAATCACGGGTTCGAATCGATATGTTATATACTCTAACAATGTTGATTTGAACTGCATTGACACATTTCTTATTGTTTTAGGAACTTGCACCTATATCGGAAAATTAGACGCGATCACAAGACTGGCAAGCCAAATTTATAGGCATTGAGTTTGTGCTACTTGCAATACCAGAAACTGCATAGCTTCACCTGTCTAAACAGTTATAAGACTATTGTTTTCAATGGGGAAAAAATTACTGATAGGTATATTTAAAAAAAAATAGTGCGAAAATGTGGTGACAGTCTCGACCATGGTAACGAGATGTGATGGGGTAACGGGAGTACATGTAATGTTAAATATCAGTCGAAAGCATGGAACATTTCTTGAAACAACCCAAAACAAATGTAACACGGTGATGAGTAACGCGGCTTTTCTTGGAACATTTCTCGAAAGCATGGAACATGGTAACGCGGCTTTTTACATTACAATGTGGGAAATATTAGATCTTTCTTTTTGAAAATCTTTACAACGTTACACAGCCAATATCATATTATGCGGGCTTTAATTTTGCACTATGTTTGCAAATTTCAATTCTTTTGTGTAAAGCATATAAAGCTATTATTTTCCTTCTCGGCCATTTTTTTGTTAAATGTAAAACAAATGTATGTTCCACCAGCCTTGTATGTTTACTTTTCAAACCTGAAATGACTTTTGAGTGGTGATGAGTAAGCCGTAGCAAATTTAAACAAACAAATGGAGTATTTACTTTCCTATTTGGGACATTCACAACACCACCATTTTCATTTATGGATAATATTGATAAATCTCAATCCTCGGAAATAATTTTTTTTATTGAAATTTTTAATTTTTTTTTCTAGATTCACCCTATGGGTTAATTACATGATTCTTTAATCCATCGTAATTGATCATTCACAACACTTAATACCAATTTACTTACGGATAACCTTAATAGATCTCAATTCTCGATATTAAATTATTTTTGTTGAAAATATTTTGCATTTCGTATTCCAAAATGTTGTCTTATACATCATAAACCAAATCAAATCAAACATTTTCACATAAAGCAAGACAAAAATAGAAAGCAACAAAATTCTATTGAATCACTAAAAATTTGGACAATTTCCATTGCATAGCAATATTAAAGCCCTAGTTTGCACACATACTTGAATCACTAAAAGAAACATAAAATGAGTATTTACTGATGTAGTAGGAATACCCTTCAGAATTAAAAAAAATGGCATACTAGATTGAGATAACAGTGTAATATTGTTACTGCTGGGTTGATATGCTGAATGAAGTCACTTTCATGGGTGTAGCCACCACAAGAGGAGCTTCAGGGGTGTCGCTAACTGCAAACTTCTCATGCATGAAGCGGCTGTCTACTATAGACTCGTCTTTCAACACAATCTTGTAGCAGTAACAGCTCTTCATACCCTGTTGGTTTTGGTAGCACTCGTGGCCACTGTTCTTCACTTGCTCGAAGTTCCATATAACGCTAAATTTTCCGGCTGTTACAACTATGTGACGCTCTTGTTTCCCTTCCTCCGTTACCTGGAAACACAGGAACCTCACATGTTAAAGAATGCATAACAGCAGAGAAAAGGATACCTGATACTATTACTGAATGAGATGGTAGAAAATTAGTAATGGATAAGGACGACCATTAGAATTGATATATTAGTTCATGTATTCGACCACAATCCTTTGGGATCAAAGCTCTAACATTGTTATTGTTGTTGTTTATCCTGGTCATGTGCCGGTTGCTCTGTCGAGAACCTGACGGTCACTAAAATCCCCTTAACGCATATCCTTGATTAGAGATTGTGAAATACCTTATCAATGCTACCAGCCCACAACCCATCACCATCCCCTTATGTGCTTGAGGTCATAGCAGACTAGATTCTCCCATTTATGGATCGAATAAGAATTTTCATATTTTGACAAGAAACAGAAATCAAGCCATATTTTTATCCTCACAAATAACAAATAACACGAAGCAACTTTAAAAAGGGCCCATATTAGACAGTAGGTTTTGCTTGAAAACTTCACAAGTTCTCAAGCATAGTCATTCACCGAACAGTCCATATCAAGTACGACCCCGAAATACCACAACATGAATAGGGGGCAAGATTGTCCTCATTTCAATGCTCAATCTCAGCATAGGCATGTGTGCTGTATAAGATGCAGATTTTCAAAATAGGATAACGCGAATTTAACTCCATAAGCTATTTCTGCACCAACCTCAATTTTCCTAATTAATGCTAGAAAACTAACTAACCCCAGGTCATAATCTCAAACACAGGGCCATAAAAGGGAGAAAAATCCAATCAAAATCCGCAAAAGCTCTGAAGAATGTGTAATGATTCAATAATAACCCAGCCAAAACTTGAGGAATATCTCTTTTAAAATCTGAAAGCTCTGGAATGCAATCAGGTTACATCTACCTAAAATCTGCCACATAAAACGTTGAAACCCAGGAAGAACTAGAAAGGAAAACCCAAAATTTCCTAAAATAAGCTATCTAAAGACAAAACCACATGCTAAAGTACTAGTAAACACAAAAATTCAATGCTAGCCCGAAAAAAGGTAAAAAGAAAATCACAACAGAAGCCGTGTAATCAACATGACAACATTTAACACTACAACAATAACAACACTCCATTATCAAACGCCAAAGTGGCTCCCATCTAGGTGGGTGGGATTTGTGTTTGGATAGATGCAAATTTACACTTGTTAGAGATAACAAAAGTATTTTTGTTTCCGATTGACCCTTAGTAACAAACATCAATTGCAACTTCACACGAATAATAAGTGCACATAATTTAACAAACAAAACATGAAACAATAATCAGAACATAGAAGCTGATAGTAATGCAGCAAACACAAAAGGAGAAGGATAAAAGTAAAATGAGTTCTCTTACCCATGAAAACTGACCACCATGGAACTTGTTGTTTGACCCTGCCCGATGAGCATCCACAGGAGTTAACTTAAGCAATCTAGGAGCTGATACTCTATTACCCATTCGACCACCAAATCCTGTCTTTGTCCTTCCATCTTTATCAGTAAACAGCGTACAAATAAGAATCAAATATGTATCTGTAGTACCCAACACCCATTTTCCATCGTAAGTAACATCCACATGAGTAATTGGCGAACCAAGGCCAGGGAATGCAGTCTTTGCTTGTCTCATAGATGTCTTAGAATACAGCCTAATCTTTCCATCAAGTGAACCAACAACAATTGAACCATCCCCAGTGGAAGCAAAACACTGAAAGTTTGTTCCTCTTGAAAATTGATGACCTTGATTCCAATGCAATACAGGGGAGTTAGAAGTGGCAAGACTCTGCACCATACCGCAGCGTTCTCGCATATCCCATTGGCACAGTCTATTATCATCTAAACCCAAGAATGTTGATCCTGAAGGATCCAATTGTGCTCCTTTGTTGTCATTAGTTATGTCTCTCATTGAGATATCCGCCCCATCTTTGGCAAACTTCCATTCAGTAACGATTTTCCCTGTTTCGATATCCAATTGATGAAGCCCAGGAGCATGTGGTTTATTCTCCAGTACTGGACTCATTAACATCATATTAGTTTCTCCCCTCATTAAAATTGCCTTTTTTGGGGTTGAATAGCTTGAAGAATTTGTGTTCTTTGACCCACTTCGATCAAACTTAACACACACCCCTTTTCCATGAATTCCATGCCTGAAATTCTTAACAACTTGAATACCATCATTCCCAACAAGAAAACTGTTATCAAGAGCACCTAATGCCAAACTCTGAATCCCAGAATTGGCAACTTCTTCGATTTCTTCGAGGAGGTCTCGGTGCAACAGAGACGGAGTAGACGCAGAACTAGGAGTCTTACTTCCACTTCCAAACTGTTCATCATCAACTGCATCCCACATTGTATCATCAGCATCTTCAGGATTAAGCCACCCAAGAAAATCTTTCCCATAAACTTTAAGCTTATTCTTCTCAGTAGCTTTTAACCCATGAACATTCTCAAATAAACAATCCTGGAATTCAGCCAGAAACAAACTATAATAATTATTCTTCTCAAAAAATTTCAACGCCCAAACACCATTACACACAAAATCAACCCGTAATTGATCAGGAAACATCTTCAATTGTAAATCCGTGGAAACCCTAACCCTAATTTTAGACCCAACCCTCAACTCCCAATACCCATTTTTCTCCTCCTCCTCCTCCTCCTCATCCTCATCATCATTAGATTTCACAAACAAGTAAGAAGTACAACCATCAGCAGTTTTCCATTTAGAATCAGAAGTATCACCACCTACATGCCGATAAAGTTTAACTGCATTTTTTCGACCTAACCCAGAAGAAAGAGTTTGAATTGGGGTAGAAGAAACAGGGTATTTGAGCTTAAGAGCCTTTAACCTAGCTTCAACATCATCTAAAGAAGACGATGAAGGAGTTGTAGGTTGACGGCTATGGTCATCTTCAACTTGTTCTTCAGAAGTATCATAATCTTCTTCTTGATCGGAATCTCGTTCGTCGTAATCATCAGAATCAGAAAGCTCTAAACCTTCACGACTGTTGGCTGCCCCCATTGATGAAGAATATCTTAATCTGTGAGAGAATCTGAGATTGAGATTGTGATTTGAAATTTAAATTTGGGAAAGTGAAATGAAAATATAACCGTTGAACGATAGTTACTCAAATAAATGGATTTTAGAGAGAGAGAGAGAGAGAGGGAGGGGGAGGAATTTGAAATAAAATGAGCAAAAAAATTTGGAATGGATTCATATATATATATATATACATATATATATTTAACTAAACATAGGCCCAATGGCGGTTGTGAATTCGGCTTATTTTTAACGCTAATAGACTTGGTTAAGAAAAGCAAAAGACGAGAATTGGGTCTTATTTAATTAGAATATGTGTTACTTTCTCAGGTAAACGTCCAAAATTCGATTCACATTACTTTGTGAGACGATTTCAATTGAGTCAGTCTAAACTATTAAAAAATTACTTTTGTACAAGTGGACGTTCAATTTTTCATTTTTTTCAATATTTTTTGTTAATAGAACTTGTATATGGACTCGTTCATGGGTGAAACGGTCTCATACAAGACTGATTGAAAAAAGAAAAGAAAAAGACAAAATCCAAATAGTTCGTTTTGTATAAGACCGTCTCATTATGAGACGAATCCATATAATTAATTTATTTCTTTAATTAATCATTTTAAAAATTGTGAGTGATACTTAAGCACACTAAATATCTGCAAGTCTTGTATGAGACTGTCTCACCATGAGACGAGTCCATACAAACAACCAAATTAATGTTTTTTAAAAAAAACAATTGATTAAGTAAGTTAAAAATAGTTTCTTTGTTTAATTTTTTTAAAAGTAAATATTAAGTCAACCCATATTTAACCGTTTCATGATGAGATGGTTTTAATAAATTTTTTTTTGTCAAATATAAGTAAGTCAGTCAAAAAAAAAAATATTTCACAATACTACCATCTCATTTAAATATTTTTGAAACCCAAAATAGCATGCTAAATATGCATTGCTTGTTTTGTCCGTAAAGGTATTCTTTGGCCCTATTCCAAATCTAAAGATCAATTAAAAAAACACGTACTATTTATGTTTTTTTGTATGGTCCCCAATTTTTATTTTTCATCATCCTTTCTATTTTATTGTCACCTTTATTTTAAATTAATTTAATAAAATAACGAAAATGTCCTTAGATTTAAAAATTTTTAAACTTCTATAAAACACTTCAAACTCACTCAATAACACTTTTATCACTTCAAAAAACACAAAATCTACACATAAAATTAATCGGAGCTAAAGTGCGATTGAACCTAGGAGGAGTCGTTAACAAAAACTCGAGGTAATTTCTATTTTAATGTAATTAAAAATTTAAAAACAAAAAAATTACGAGTCGCACAAAAAGTGTGACAGAACCTAGGTGGAGTCGCACAAAAAGTGCGACTGAACCTAGGAACCGTCACACTTTTTGTGCGACTCCTCCTAGGTTCAGTCGCACTTTTTGTGCGATTTGTAATTTTTCTTTGTAAGCAGGTGGAATGGACTCCGTACATGACTTCTCCTAGGGCTTTATTGAACGAGCACGCACGCACCGCCTATATTAGAGGTATCACTTGTTTTGATATTGTGGAGTTGTATTTGCCTGAGAGGACAGTCAGACAGTTTGGTTTTGTATAGGCTATTCCCCCCCCCCCCCGTTGAGACCTACCCAAGCTCTGCAACCAGCACAGAGTTCCTATTCAGTGACATTCGCTTTTCCGTCTATGCACACGGAGATGTGGAGTAGGTTCCCCTATTGTGCCCGCGTTGGTGATCAGGCATTGCGTCGAGCATCTGTTCCATCAGAGGCTGTCCCTGAGTACATCGACTCGTTTAGAGTGTCTTCCCACACATTTCTCATCCCCGGTGAAGGACCTACTGCTGCGTTTGGTGCAGCGGATAACAGAGTTGAATACGTTAGTGTTTCTATTTATCCATTTCATTTTTATGTGTCATTATCGAAATTGTTGTCTAATTTTTTGGTAATACAATTGTTTTGTTTGTACAGTTTGCAGCTGAATTTTCAACTCGACTCGCGCCATTGCTCAGGATGCCAGCTGTTGTTAATATGACGCCCCGGGAAAGAAAGGCTGCTGATTTCTATTTGGATGAATTTAGAGATTTGTCTGCCGAATGGCAAGAGTTTAGAGGGCACAGCCCTTCATAGACATTTATGTTTGTATTGATGAAGAATTTGTATTATTACGCGTTGCGTTTGATTCACAAACATATTTATTCACTAATATAATTATGGAATGAATACTATAAATACAATTACTACAATGAATACAATTAATGAAAACACTAAGTATAATCAGTATAATAAACACAATCAACACAATAACTACACAACATTGTACTAAGGAGTATCTAAATTGACTGCATCTTCAACGGTGTTATTATGCTGTGGTCGTTGTACGCCGCACAGTCTATTCCAAAGTTGTTATGTTTCCGTCACCTATAACATCAATCCAATCAAACAGGTACGACGGAAGAATATACGGAAAAATTACGACCTGCTAAACCATCTGAAAAAAATAACAGTATATTAATATCATTCAATTGATCTAAAACATATATGATTATAGGAAAGGAAATACGGGTACCAGATAAGTTGAAACTGAAGTTAATTCCAACTAACGATTGGTTTGATCGGTTGCTGATCTACCACTAGATCTCCTGCGTAATGAAGATCTGGATTCGCGACCCCTTGAGGATGATCTACTGTACTCGAACGCACTTTTGTTTCTCCTGAGGGTTCTGCCTGTCGTTGGTCTTCCCTTCCTCGGTGGACTTGCTTGTGGCTCGGGTATATCAATATCATCAGAGTGTAGTTCATGTTCAAGTACCTGAGACATGCGTCGTACAACTGTGGGGTCGGCTTTTAAAACTTCATCCACCGACGATTGAAAGTACTCTTTATCATCGACGTTTGCGTGTCGTACTTCTTCGTTGGCGTCTTCTTCTGCCTCTAAGTACTTTAACATTTTCCAAAATGGATGTATATCGTCCAAGTACAACGAACCATGAAACTTGATTGACAAGTAACACTAACACGCACAGGGTAATCTGTGGGTTCTTTGAAGTACACAACCGCATTTGTCAAAAACATAAATCCCTAAGTTTAACATCCTGTTGTGCTCCATCATCAATTGTTCCAAGGCAAATATTGAAACATGACGATACAACGGTCTCAAAAAATTAAGTCGCGACGTCCTTGAAAACAAATTCATAGATTCCTGCAGAGCTTGTCTTATCCTCGATTGCTGATTCGTTATCTGTGCGTGTGCCCTTTTAAAGAGGGTATCAAATGAGCTATTACCGCTACACAGGTAGTACTTGAAGGACGAGTGTTGGTTATCGCTCTACTGGTAAGTGCAAACAGTCATTCGTCCACATACGCACAAATTTCTCTTTGTGAGGAATCCATGTTTCAGCCAAATACCGCACGGCCCTGTTGTTCCTAGTCGAACAAGTGGACACAATCTCTTCCCACCTGTTTTCAAATTCAGGGATCGTCAGACTGTTAACCAAGGGGTTCCATTTTGTTTGCCTGAATATCTGTCCCTGTTGATTTCTCTTGCCACCGCACAATTTGTCGACCATGTTCTCCACGTCATTGCCAATATGCCATACGCATAAAAAATATCGTACATCTGCATTAAACGGAAATTTAAAATTAATTGAGATATATATATATATATATATATATATATATATATATATATATATATATATATATATATATATATATATATATATATATATATATATAGATCGATAATAATTAATCATTAAAACCTGTTTACCTTGAAAGACAACACGAATAGCTACAGACAAACCCTCTTCTCGATCCGTTACGATTACGTTAGGTGTCTGAACTCTGCCGTAAATATCCTTCAACCTCTCCAACACCCAAGAATAAGACACAACCGTCTCATCTCGCATCAAATAGAACGCAACCAAGAAGTTATGATTGGTTGGCGTCATTCCAATTATTTCGCAACGGGGCCACTTTTGCTTATTAGTTTTGTACGTTGTGTCTATCAACACAACATGGGGCCACGAACGTATCATCTGCATAGATGTAGGATTTGTAATCAATAATCTACTCAACTGCCCCTCACTATCCAAGTCTTTCCAAACTACATAATTATGCTCTGTGGCCATATAAAGACAGTGTTAAGAGGAGTCCTACCATCCATCTCTTCTCTCCTTATTGACTGTCTTATATTATAAATTTGATTCATACTATTACTAGCAAAAACACCAGGAAAATTCCTTCTAATTGAAGTCATTATAAATGCTGGTTGCATGCCAGTTGCACTAAGATCTCGTATGTGCTGCCTAATATCGACAGTCATCCTATTTACTCTTATTTGACCACCTTTGTACACCAAGAACGGGTGGTTATGTCTTCCTTTTTCACCAGGAAACACTCTTACTGTCCAAGGTCTTTCCCCTGGTTTACGACTACTTCCTAAAATCATAAATTTACACCCACAAGCCCTACTTTTAGAACCAGGTCGGGCAGCATTGTCTAAGTTATGTAAATCACCTCTTATATTACCATAGCGGTGACATCTTAAGTACAAACTCACCTAGAACGTCCTTCCTTTTGTTTATATGCAGCACGTATAAATTGAAAACCAAATCTTAGTGCTATCTCATCAGCCCAAGCATGTAAATCATCTATAGAATCAAATTCCATATCGATAACAAATCTATCGGAGTAATCTACATTATCCCCTAAGTTTTCAAAGTCCTGCAAATATAAATTTATTCTTAATAAATTAAAGATTAAACTATTTAATATATTAACAATATCAATTAGTTTAATAATTCAAATTTCAATATATTAACAATATCAATATAAAAATATGAAATAAAAAATTTTACTAAATAAAATACATATATAAAATAAAATAAATTAAAATAACATAAATAAATAATTTAAGTAAACACAAAAATATATATAAATATATAATAAAATAATTTACTATAATATTTAATAAATAATAATAACTTAAAAAATAATTATAATAAATAAAAAAATTAATTTTTCAAAAAAAATTTTAAAAAAAAATTTCCTGAACTCCCCAGTCGCACAAAAAGTGCAACTGGACCTAGGCCGAGTCGCACAAAAAGTGCGATTGGACCTAGGCCGAGTCGCACTTTTTGTGCGACTTAGCCTAGGTCCAGTCGCACTTTTTGTGCGACTCTCCCTAGGTCTGGTCGTACATTTTGTGCAACTGGAGGGGGTTCTGGAATTGTTTTTTTGAAAAATTTCGAAACAATTAATTACTTACCGAATCGTTATCATGTTCGTTTTGATTCGCCATTGTTATTCGATGTACACCTTTAGCTTGTTTAAGTTAACATAGTATTTTTAGAGAGTTTTAGAGAGATGTTATAGTTTTTGAGTTCGAAAATTATGCATGGACAATCTTGGAAATTCATTATATATAGGGTGGCTATAAAATGAAAAATATGGCGATATTTAGTAATACCCATCAATATTTTGTGGAAAATTTTAAGTAGTGAGAGAAAATATGCAAATGAAATGAGATTAAATATGTGTCAAATTTACGGACACTAATTAAAGAAATAATGTGGTTTATGACAAAAAATTAAAGAAATTATAGAATATAAGGCACATGTATTGAGGAAAATAATAATTTGATAAAAAAAATTTCTAAGAAATTATACATATTTTCATTGGATTTTACTTTATTCTAACTATCAAAATAAAATACTAACAAAAAAGATATCACTATTAATAAACTAAAAAATATATAATATATATAAAATAATAATCATTGAGGGGTTATTTGATACTTTTTCTGTTTTCATTTATTCTTCCTATTTATTTTTTGCACAAATTCCAATTCAAATGTAAAAGTCAATTGATTTTAATAAAAATTATTCCAAATAACCTAATATTTTACTGATTTCCCTATAATAATCTTAATTTTTAATCAATCGTAAATAATTCTAATTTTAAATGGTGTTTGCTTAAGGTGAACCCGGATAATCTACTAATTGTAAAACAGGTAAATTTGCTACTGGTTTGCAAGAAAAAGAAAATCCTATGAATATCTACTCCTTCCTTTATTATACACTATCCGAGAAAATACTTACTACTTTTGTTATTTTTAAAATTTATCTTTTTGTAATTAAAGTTAACCTATAAAAAATTAAAAACATGTTACTATTTGAAGAACCACCTTCTTGGATAAGTGATTAATAATTTGGATTATTTATGTTTAATTAAAAGTTTAAAATATATAGGAAAATTATTGAAAGATTAGATTATTTAGGGTAAAATTTTTTTAACTTTAATTCTGAGTTTTTAAAAAATCTAAAAAGTTATTATTTAGAAAAAATACATTGAGACGAATCTATCAAAATCTCACATGAATACGTTTTTTATATAAATCAATGGTAAATCATTGTTAAAGTTTAATACTAAAATTCGTAAATTCTATTTGAAAAGAATACAAGAAAATAGAGAGAGTAATATTATACTATTTACATGCATGTAAGTCTAGATGACGGGATATATAAAATAAAAATAAAATAAAAGGCATTAAAGAGTTAACTTTATTCAACTTGCAAGTTGCAAAGTTCGTTAATCGAAAAATCCAGTTTGACGTGGCACAAAGTGCTGAACTTTCAACGCGTGCCGACATCGTCAACGTTAGATTACGTCAATTCTAATTTATTCCTCTTATTATTTGGTAGAGGTGTAGTTTTAAGTACAGTAATTAAATTTTGGATAATTAAAAATTTTGATAATTTGATATTAATTCAGATATATATGTGTGTGAGATTGTGCGTGCGTGCGTGCGTGAGTGCATCGTGCTTGTGAGCGCTATTTTAGATCTGATAAAGTTATATTTAGTTTTGGATAATTGGATAAATTTTGGATAAATCTACCCATTGACCATTTGTATAATGGATAGCTATAATTTATAGTAGAATTGAACATAAACTTGGTACATACTACTTTGATTGAACTGACTTAGTTTCGTAATGACTAATGAGTGGAGAACTATTAAGATCTCAGAATTAACCTTTAAATATACGAACTTTAAAGGAGCTATTTTATTTACATAAATAAAGTCAAATACAAATGACTCTGTATGGGCCCTAAAGGGCTTTTATTATATTATTTTTACTTGAATTATGATACATTACTATAGATTTATAATAGTTAATATGATTAATTATAACTAACAAAAAACAAGTACTTAAATTATGAGGCATTTTCTCAATATAACATGCTTATTTCAATGAAAATTCACAAGAATAAAATTATAAATAAGTCAGGCCAGCTGGCCAGGTTGTGGCAGCCCAAGTTAATTCGACCAATTATACAAGTTTATTATGCACAAAGTCCACAAGCATTATTATTTTTATTCTTTAAACCAACCACCATATTATGATTATTATTATTATTATATTTTTTTTAATTTTTTTTAGATGCATGCTGGCGGAGTTGCCTGCAGCTTTACTCAGTTCTATCAGTTGCGAGAACTTCTCTCAATTTCTACCAAGTTGCCACTACCATGATATAAAAAATAAAATTTGAAAATACACAAATACGCCCAATGTATTCAATTGTATTTTTATACAAAGAATAAACAGATAGATATTTAAAAATCAAGTTGCTAATAATCTTATCCGTTAGTTATAGAAACAGTCAAACTACATAAATATTAAAAAAATATAGGAGTACATAAATATTCCCCAATAACACACTCAAAAATGTCTTATTGTATCTCAAAAAATGGCGAGAATATTAAGAGAAGTATCACGTATCGGCGCCAATTTCGATTTATTAGGAAGCTCCGGCGGTTCAATTATGCTGATATGTTTATTCGTAATGTCAATTTCAATCATATCGATAATTGTATTTGGTTGTGCCGATGGTTTTGAGCAAGAGAAACACCATAGGGTTGTGGCGGCGAGGCGGCGAGCCAGTGTGTATAGTACTACGGGCGGTGATACAGGTGGTTGTGGAGTTTACGGTGGTCATGGTGGCGGTGCTGCTCATTGTGATGGTGGTGGTTATGGCGGAGGTGGTGGTTGTTGACTCGTGTCCTGAATTCTGATTTGAATTTCGTGTAGCCGGCTTTGTTTGAGTTAATGGTTTTCAACATTATCTGCCAAAATTAGGTCTCGTCCCAGTTGGAGAGTTGGAGAGAATAGCTGCTCGTTTTGGTTCGATTTTCATCTGACCATTTGCAATTCGCCTATGCTGTAACTAAAAAAATTATTTGATTTTTATTTTTATTTTTATTTTTTATCAATAGGTATTTATTTGAGTTTTCTTGTAAATTTGTGGTTAGGAGTTGGGACATAGTAGGTGTTATTAGGGGTAATAAAGAGTAAGAATTAGTCTTTGAAAAAATGGAGGAAAGACTAGAGTTCATGTACTTGCATGTCATTCACTTCAATTGTAAAGGTGCAACTAAATGATTGTAAATTAAAGTAATTATTATTGAAAATATTTGATTGCTATTATTAGACATAGCGAGAAGTTCCAGGTATAGATTGGATAACCTAATTAATTTAAATTATTAGTATATCTACTTCTAGTTTTGAGATTATTTCATCGAAATACGGTCTCTTACAAGAATAATTTTTTAATGTATTTAAATTTATAGATGTTCTTTGTGGTTGGTCGTTCGCTTGCTTTTGGTTAAAATGTTAGAAAAGTGTTTGATAAATAGCTTTATGAATAATTTAAAAATTGACTTTTACTCAAAATAAAAAAGCTAGTTTAATTAGATTTTTTATTGACTTTCATCGCCTTATTAACCTTCTTTTTCTCCAAAAATAACCAATAGTTAATATCTTATTTTAATAATTTTGTTGGATAGTTTGCTTATCCATTTAGATTAAAAAGCAACAAACATAGTACATGTTTTCAGCCCCTCAAAAAACCAACTAAAAGGCCATTTGTCCAAACACATCCTTTCTCTTATCTTTTTTGTTTTCTTTTGTTCTACTAATTTACTGTTTTGCAAATTCAAAGCAAAGGTAAAAATAAATAATTTTTAGTTTGGGTATCCAAAAATTATAAAAATTTAATAATTAAAACATATATATTAAGACAAATTTATCAAGATTCCGTGCATGCAAATATTTTGGAAAATTTCACATGGTAGCATCAAACTTTCATAAAACGCCCGTGGTAGTATCTTTGTAAGATTCTTCTACATAGTAGCAACCAGTTCATGCTTTATTTAACTGCCGTAGCATTTTCCGTTAAATTCTTGTCAATTTTCGTTTAATTCACCATTTTGACGTTTCAACCTTTTTAAGTTTTGGTTATTGTCATTATAATTTGCTCTAAACATTTTAGAGCGTTGATAAATTAAACAGTGAATTAAACGTCAAAATGGTGAATTAAACAATTGAAAGCATAAAAATAATTTAGGGCAAATTTTAAAGACAATAAACAACACTTAATTAAGGTAGAATCGTCAACATGGTGAATTAAATGGAAATTGACAAAAATTTAACGGAAAATGCTACGGCAATTAGATAAGGCATAAATTGGATGGTACAATGTGAAAATTTTTTTAAAAAAGTACTATTATTGACGTTTCATGAAAGTTCGATATTACCATGTGGAATTTCCCATATATTTTTCATTATAATCTTCTATTTTGTACTCTTGCGTTGCCAACAGAAATTATCTATCTTTGTAATAAAATAAAGGATAAATTACGTGAATAATACAACCATTTGTTAATTTTTCTACAATAAAACCAAATATTGATTAATCATGAATAATACCAATTAAATAGGGGTTTTTTCCTAAAATAATACCAACTTTAGTTCATTAACTAATATACCAATTTTTTTGTCTTAGAGATTTTTTAGAAAAATATCTCTTTAAATTGATATTATTTATAATTAATCAATAATTAGTTAACAAAATATTATATTATTCACGGAAATATTGCCTTTTGGTTTTACGCTCTTCTCACTAGTATCCGAAGGTTTTGCTGCTGCAGAAGAAAAGTAGTTTTCTGATTGTTGAGGCAAGTTCATACCAATTCTCTTTTTGTTTCGTGAGGGCTTTAATTGATGCAAGGCTTGTTGGAATTGAGTTGTTTGAATTTATTTCTAGTAAATGGTTGTTGTTTTAATTGTTACGAACTGACATTCTTTCAATGAGCGATTCTTTGTTTTTGTTGAATACTGTTACAATGAGTGATTCTTTGTTACTAAGGGAAAACTGCGTAAATTTGTGATTCTACTTGTTGCGAGAGTTGTTCATATCAAAACACTCTGGAAGATGATTGTAAATTATAATTCTGGGGTGGAATGAGTCTAATTAATCATTAATTTAGGGTTAATTCTATTAAATGTAGTTAAGTGAGCCAAGGAATCTCATTTGGTTTACTACGATTAAGGGATTTTATGAAATACTTGAAATGAATAAACCTGGTTATTTGGATTCTGGACTTGAAGTGACTTGTAATAGTTAATATAGTGTGATTTGAATGACCTCATTGGGTTGATGATTGTGGTTGATTGAGATAATGAATATGTATGATTTTGTTAAGGATAAGTTTATAGATGTTGTTTACCTTTTAGTTTGATTGGTGTAGATGGTACTTATTACTAAGATAGTTAAGAATAGTATCCTATAGTGAGGAGCACTGGTAGAATAGAAGTATAGTTTACAGGAATTATAGGATGGAAAAATTTTAGTATTTTGACGAGTGTTTATTGGAGCTAAAAAGATTTATATAATGCTAAAACCAATCATAAGCATTTCACTATTTTATGCATGATAGCATTTGAATTATTGAATCAGAATGTATACTTTCATATATTGCTTCTTATTTGTGCAACACGACATAGTCTGATATGCTTTTCAGGATGGAAGGCAGAAAATCAATAGCCAATGTTGATGATGAAATGAGGGAAATGTTGGCAGAGTTTATTGTGGGAGTCATATAGTTTGAAGAGTTAGTAGAACTTGGGAGCAAGTTTCTCGTGAGGTTTCAGCAGGTGCTTGAGCTTCTCAGACGCTCTTCTATATACGAATCATCAGATCTGGTCAAGAGCATCATTAAAGCAAATGAAACCAAGAGGATTAATGCATATGTGAAAGCTGGTTGCTCCAATGCGTATGATAACATGCTGAGTGTTGATCAGCTGAACACAAGTTTGTTTGAACTTCAAGATTGTGTAACCAAAGCCAAAGCCAAAGCCATAATAAACGAACTTGAAAATCTTATGGAGAAGGCAGGAAATGCATTACGTGTGAACTCAAATGAGCAATTCGAGATGGTGTACCAGGGTTCAGAAAAAGTAATTGCTTCTGAAAGACCCGATGCTGTGAGTTGTGCTTCCTTTATGACAGTTATCTACAACATGGTAAAGCAAGATTATGTGATGCAGGAGAAGATTGTTTCTTCATTGAATTTTAAATCTTCGAGTGGTGAATTGGAGAGCTTTTGCCTGATGTGGTCATTAAGGCCGTTTATAAATGATGATGTTATACATCAAGCTTTGAGACAGGTTAGATAAATTTACTTGCTTTGGATGTTATTTTCTACTTATGAGATCTTACGAATTCAACACCTAATTATATAACCTGCTTCCTGAAGTTGAAAATTCATTGTTAGTTGAACGAAACCTTTAATTACATTATGTCTCTTGTTTCTACCAAAGGTTGCAATTTGGTCATTATTTGTTTTTGGTTTACAATCGTTCAACGTTATAGTAACATAGACCAATTCTTTTACAAATTACAACAAATCACGTTACAATATAAGAATTTTAGTCGAATTTAGGAGTTGGAGTTTCTTTAGGACTAATAAGAACCCTTTAACCTGCATCTTCCACCAAGGAGGTACGAGACATTCTTTGTTATTTAGTCATATGATTTATTAATCGGGGCATACTCTGTGGAATTATAAATTAAAATGTACTTCAAGCTATGTTACTTGGACTCGGGTATTAATATCGGATATTGGTACGTGTTCAAGTGTCGTATACGTCTAAACATTCGATTTTACACTTAAAATAAAGTTTTTATGTGCCATACCAATGTCCGAGCATCAAGGATTGAATACGGGTATGTGAAGTAAAATGAAGAGTTCGAGAAGCATAGATCTCAACTGTTTAACCCCATGAAAGTCATTCACAACGAGAAGCATAGCTTGCAAAGTTTTCCAGTCCCCATAACGTTTGGAGGGCTTTAATGTAATGTGAGTGCTTAGTCTCAGTACTTAGCTTCGTTCCTAACGGCCTAACTGTTCATAGCCCATAGACCGTGTTGGATAATAACTAATAAGGGACTAATTCAAGCGTATTTTTAACATGCGAACAATGTGAATTGAACCTCTCCTTGAAGTGCTTGTTATCCATTTTAAGTTTTAGGGAAACCAAAGATGATAGCTGATATTGGGATCTCTGTTGTAATGTTTCGAATCTAAAACACTTAGGATAATTGGATCGATAAGATTGCTGGTAGCTGTGATCGGTAATATGATATTACTAATATGATGCTCTGCTTTGTTAGCCACCTCTCACGACTTAAGGAATTCGGTGATGGTTCACATTGTTGCAGCCATTGTCATCATCCTCATGATGATCTGGACTCTGGTGGTTAAGAATTGTATGGTCAGTTCATAGATCAACTTCAGGGACAGCTTCATCACTTCTTTTGATTAGATGGGTTTTTTCCAATGGTAGTTAATACGTTGATATTGCCAAATTACCAAAATGATTGATATTTGATCGAACTCTTGCCATGCAATACATAATTCACTTGAAAATTATTAGTTAATATGGTAATCTTTTGTAAATTAATATCGTGGCAGCTAGATTAACTCAAAGATATTTGTTTCCTGTCGATTATGATAACTAAATTCTTTTGATTACTCCAAGTATTTATATACTTTTTTTTGATTTCGAGTTATATATAATCCTCTACAAGCATGAGAGAGGAGGAAATTTGATCTTACTGATGGTGAGAATTGATCTCCGATCACAAGGGGAGGACCGTGAAAATCTTCAATTACTAGACCGACCTATGATTGTCCTAAGTATAAGTTTATGTCAATTGAGAATTTGCCCCTATGTTTGGATATTTGGAGACAAAATGTTGCTGTACTAAGAATGCCATTTGGATTACATAGAATACAAAATTCACCCTATATTTAGGCGATTAGTGTCCAATGATCTGCCCCTTTGTTGATATTGATATCAATTGCAAAATGATTGGGTGTATGTGGCTATTATTATTTTATTCAAAAACGCGGATAACTAATATAAAATTCGATTATTGCAAGTGTACAACAAAAAAGCCGTTGAAGTTTTCATCAATTATTTATTTTCGATAACCTGAGTTCTCTAGTTTTAGAAGAAAAACGAATAAGTTGATATGGTAAATTGGTAATTTAAAACCGTTAAGTTTTCTGCATTTTTTAAAAGAAAACTGATGTTGAGAATCTCATCAGTTTTAAGGTATGACGCGAATAAAATACAAACTAAAATAATGATATATGTGCGAGTTTATTGGGGCATTAGTTTGGAAAAAGTTTGTTAACAAAGTTTGCAGTTCACATGCCTCATTGGTGTTCGCCCCATCCATCACATTTAGTGATTTATCCTATCAGCTTCGTTTCAACACAAATAGTAAGAAACAAATGAGGATGTTGAAATTGTATGGATGTTATTAAAAGACCAAGAAAATGTGCATATGAGAATTTTAAAAAGTGATGACTGGTGAGGGAATGTTGCAAAGTTAAGGGCACGGACAGAAATAATATGTTTTGCAATTCATACGGACATATGGAGTATTTTGCTTATGGCCACACACTCGCACAACAGCCTGTTGCTGTTTCTTGATTTCATTTCTGTTCATACCTTTGTTTTACCATTTCCACACACTTTTTATAATTCTTGTATGCATAATGCCTAGCTTTTTTTATACTGACTACTACCTCGAATAAGACAATCATATAAAATCTCCCATTATTTTATTCAATGCAGATTTCCTGGGTACTTAGCTAAAGAATCATGACAGTTTTCTGGGCATTTTTATATTCCAAGATGACGTAGTTTAGAGTGAACTCAGATATTTTTTTATATTTCAACCAACTTGTATGGAAAAATCAATTATTTTTTAAACATATTTTTAGTGATTTTGATTCCCGAACTTTTTGGGATTCTTAGTAATAAGTAGTGGCTTTCAAGTTTCAATTGTCTGCCCTGTTGAGCTGTTCTTTACATTGATAGTTGAAAATTTTGTACATATATGTTTGGATTGATTATTCTTCTGTTGTTTTGATCATGGGTTTGTTCTTTGGACATGGATTTTGGTGGGGAGGTTTAATGTTTATTTTGTTAATGGTGGAAATGGGACCCACTTGGGGGCAAAGAAATTCTTCTGGTTTTGATGTATCTTCCATGGCTAGACCAAAATCTGTGAATATTGGAGCTTTTTTTACATTCAATTCGGTTATTGGAAGAGCATTGAAGTCAGCAATAATAGCTGCAATTGATGATATCAATTCCAATTCAAGTATATTACATGGAACAACAATAAACCTCATTTTTTATGACACCAAATGCAGTGGTTTTGTGGGCACTATGGGAGGTAATTCTTGCGACTTTAGGACTTTGCTCGTCTTTTCTTTCTTTATAAATTTCACAAATTGTTGTGAGAGACGTCTCTCCGAGAGACGCATTAGATATATGGGTTAAATAGCACAATTAATACAAATTAAAGTGAAAGTAAGAATGCGTGCTTCTTGTTATGAGGTTGTCTCTTTGAGAGACGGTCTCTCACAAGAGTAGCTGCATAATTTTGTTGAGTTGAGGATTTAATCATCAACAATCAATCTTTAGGAGTATTTCTAAGCTCAATTTAGTACTCGCTTATAAATGGTGGTATCGGGAATGAATTTTAGCATTAGTTTTCATGTAATGTGTATGTCATTGGATGAATAATAAATTAGAGTTAGATAAGCGTGATCATAAAACATGTCAAGTAGTTTTCCTCCTTAAGTCACCTTGAATTTTCATCAACATTCTCACCCTATAATACCGACAAACGAAAGGGCCGCCAATGTTTACCTCCATTTTGAAGCATTTTTGAAGAAATGTAGCAATTTGACTCGGACGGAGTATATACATAGTGATCTTCATAGGAGTTGTTTTGGGGCTTGAATTAGAGCTTTGGAATAAGTTCAACAGACTCAAATCTATGTGCTTTTTATTAATTTTGCTAGAAACTTGAAATTTTTAATCTTCCTCCATGAAAGATTCCAAAAACATTGACACGACCTGATTTTCTATGTAGCCTTGCAGCTAATGGAGAAGGACGTGGCTATTGCAATTGGTCCTCAATCTTCTGGCATTGCTCATGTTATCTCAAATGTTGTGAATGAGCTTCATATTCCCTTACTATCTTTCGCAACAGATCCTGCTCTCTCTGCGTTGGAGTTCCCATATTTTATCCGTATGACACAGAGTGACTATTTTCAGATGTATGCTATTGCTGACTTGATTGAGCATTATGGGTGGAGAGATATAATTGCTATATTTGTGGATGATGAATATGGCAGAAATGGAATATCTGCACTAGGAGATGCTCTTGCTAAAAAGCGTGCCAAGATTTTGTACAAGGCTGCCTTAGCTTCAGGTGCTTCAAAAAATGATATAAATGATTTGTTAGTTGAAGTGGATATGATGGAATCTCGAGTTTTTGTAGTCCATGTGAACCCTGATTCTGGTCTGAACGTATTTTCTGTTGCAAAGTCTATTGGGATGATGAGTAAGGGCTATGTTTGGATTGCTACAGATTGGCTTCCTTCTGTTCTTGACAGCAAAGGACCAAAAGACTCTTCTACGATAGATTTACTTCAAGGTGTGTTGGCTCTTCGCCATCATACTGCAGATTCTGAAAACAAACATGCTTTTATGTCTAGATGGAAGGTCTTGAAAAATGTGGGAAACTCTAGCCTTAATTCTTATGCTTTCTATGCTTATGATTCCATTTGGTTAGCCGCTTATGCTCTTGATTCATTTTTCAACCAGTCTGGTAACTTAACTTTCTTTAGTAACCCCATGATTAACGGCAGTGCACACAGATCATCTCTTCGTGTTTCCCAAGCAGGCCAACAATTGCTCCAGATACTGCTCGGAACAAAGTACATGGGTTTATCTGGGGAAATACGATTCGATTCAGAAAAGAACTTAGTCCATCCTGCATTTGACATATTGAATATTGTTGGAACCGGGTCTAAAAATATCGGATATTGGTCCAACTACTCTGGCCTTTCGGTTGTATCCCCAGAAACTTTGTACCTGAAGCCTTCTAACACTTCTTCTAGTAGCCAACAGCTAGGCGCTGTTATCTGGCCTGGTAACGTCAGCGAAGTTCCTCGTGGATGGGTGTTTCCAAATAATGGCAAGCCTATGCAGATTGTAGTACCAAATCGCGTCAGTTACAAAGAATTTGTTGCTGCAGACAAGAAACCCCCTGGAGTTCAAGGATTCTGTATTGATGTCTTTGAAGCTGCTCTTAAATTGCTTCCGTATCCTGTTCCACACAAATATGTGTTATATGGTGATGGCATAAGAAATCCAGAGTTCAACCGTCTTGTCTATGATGTTGCTGATAACGTAAGTATTGTTGATTTAGCCTCAGTTTTATTTCCGCATTTATCATTAACTTAGTCTTAGTCTTAGTCTTCAACCCAGTATTCTTGCGCAAAGTTAGGGTCCGGGGGAAGGGTAGAGGACAGACCATACTCATACCCCTGGGCTAAGAGGAATGCGCACGGTGAAGTAAACCCTTAAACATTTTTCATTAACTTAGTTTTTTCTAATTTCTAAACAGAGATTTGATGCAGCTGTTGGAGACATAACTATAGTCACAAACAGAACTAGGATAGTGGATTTCACACAGCCATTTATGGAATCAGGATTAGTTGTAGTTGTCCCAATAAGAAAGGTAAAATCAAGTGCATGGGCATTCCTCAAACCTTTTACTATACAGATGTGGTGTGTTACTGGAGCCTTCTTCTTACTTGTGGGAATTGTTATTTGGATTTTGGAGCATCGAGTCAACACTGAATTTCGTGGTCCACCTACTCAACAACTTATCACAATATGCTGGTTAGTAATCACTTTTCTTCTAGAAGCTTCTAAGTCTGATAGCATTTTTGTTCTGTCATACTGGGTTGGTAGTTGCTCACTTGCTTCTTATTCTTTGTTGAAATTACTTGATAGATTATGTTGTTTAAGTTCTCACTTTCGGATTATAATGGACAATATAAAAATGGCTCCTTAATCATATGCACTTCTTATTTAGTGAAGCTGCCGATGATGTTTGTTAATAAAGGTCAATTGGAAACAACATTGTTTTGTTATTATTAACAAAGGTAAGGTGGTGTACATTTGACCATCTCAAACCCCCAAGCGGGGAGCTATTTGATGGCGTTGACTTGAGGTATTGAAATATTATTGTATGTAATAATCTAAGTGATAAAAGATAAAATTTCATTTGTTCTGTGTTGTACATGAGGCTCTTTAAAATTATAATTTGTAGCTAGATGTGGTTTATGCTTCCCATTCATCAATTATAATAATATATTTCTCTTCAATTTTTCAGGTTCAGCTTTTCAACTATGTTTTTCTCACACAGTAAGAATTCTCTTTCATTTCATTTTATTTTTAACTAAATTTTGGTTCTACTTATCAAAAGTGTGATCATATATTGTGATTATAAAATTGCGTAACCCCAATGTCGTGGCTCCTAGTTAGAGTGGGGTTTTAGGGACGGATGTACGCAACCTTATCCGTATTATACACTTGTTAGTAATAACAAAGAGATTATTTTTGTTTGACCCTTGATAGCAAACATCATCAACAACTTTAAATAAATAACAAGTGCACATGATTTAATGAGTCATTTTACTATAACCCAGTATAATCTAAAACCAAAGAAGTATAAATCTTGACCGCATCGAAATAAGGGATGCACTTTTTGATGCAAAACTAAGGCTGAATAGGGCCTTGGTTATGCAATGATGAATGTTGTGCGGAAGTTTGATTTGTTATTTTTCACAGAAACTACAGATGATAATGCAAAGAACACTAAACAATCACAAACAGAACCAAAAAATGTCTTCTTGATTTTCTGATGATGGTTGATCTGTGATCCTTCCCTATTACTCACGCTAATCTAACACATTACAAAGCCTTCCAGACTTTGCTTCCAAGGTTTCCTTAAAGCATCAAGGTTGCTCCACAACTCTCAATACTCCAAGGATCAAAGGTTACTCTGTAGCCTTTGATGAAGTTGCCACCAACTTCAGAGAAAACAGAAAAACACTTTCTGAATTACCTCTTGTTTTCTATTGAATGATTAAATCTGAAACATTCTTATTACACAAGTGAGGCTCTCCTTATATAGAGCTCTCAACTAACATAACGGCTATAATGTCACAAGCCTAATTAAAAAGACACGTGCTATTACAAGGCGCTTAAAACAGAAAACAGAAAGCAAAAAAAACACTAACAAATTCTGATCTGGAAAACTGTCGACCAGCCCTCCTTCAGCACAGCTTCTAGGATTCCACGTGGACTTTTAGCATGGTCCTAGGCCCTTGATGGCTAGGTCCATGTGCCAAGATTCCATTTCCACTGTAGCCCAGGTCCTGGATGCACAGGTTTGGTCTCCACGTGTCGTGCAAGGTGGCCTGGTCGCTAGTTTTTGCTGCTGTGCTGTTCTGACACCATGACCTGTTCTGTGTGGTCTGAATGGTCTGTATGCAGCCTTGTGTGGGCTCCTTTGGTATCTTTATTTGAAACATCCACATTTGTTTCACTTTTCCACCCAAGTATTCCATTTTAATTCACTTGGCAAACCAAACAAAAGAAAAAATAAAAAAATTTATAAAAAAAAAAGTTTTCTTCCAAATCTAACACCGCCGAAATCACTACTCAAGTAGTCATTTGGAGTATCCATATTTTGTGATTACTTATTAATTGTTCATTTGCTGCAATCTACAGGAGAGAACACCTTGAGCACATTAGGAAGATTTGTGCTACTTGTATGGCTCTTTGTGGTGTTGATTATCAACTCGAGTTATACAGCTAGTTTGACTTCTATTCTCACAGTGCAGCAGCTATCATCAAGAATTGAAGGAATTAATAGCTTAATCGCTAGTAATGATCCAATTGGTATTCAAGACGGCTCATTTGCTCATGATTATCTTGTCAGAGAACTCAATATAGCTGCGTCTAGGATCAAAACTCTAAAGAGCCAAGAATCATATGCCGATGCTCTTGAGCGTGGCCCTAACAATGGAGGTGTAGCTGCCATTGTCGATGAGCTTCCTTATGTTCAAGTCCTCTTGTCTTCGAGTAACTGCAATTTTCAAGTAGTAGGACAAGAGTTTACAAAAAGTGGCTGGGGATTTGTAAGTCGCTAACTTGCTTAACTCTTGGCCCTTTGATTATTGCATATGCTAGTTTTTCAACCATCAGATTGAGTTTTTTTATTTTGATAGTTTCTGAACATGGTAATGGAACCGATGTGACAAAAAGATCACGGGTTTGAATCTCATCTACCCGTTTTGTTAAGTAAAATATTTAACGTCAAGAAGATAAAGGAGGGCATCCACACCTCAATTCAAAATGACTCTCGTAAGAAGGGGCTTGATATAACCAACCATCAACCGAACCTTTTGCTTTAGATTGTTCGTTGACACTATTATACTATCCAAAATGGCAATTGACACTGAATATTCCTATCTTGAATGTACTTAAGTGTCTTATGATGGTTAAACTATGAAAGAATTGATACTAAAATCTTAATGACAGTAAATTCTTGAACTTAATGCATTTTCAAAGATTGGTTTTGCATATTTTATTCCAAGAATGTATTTTGTAGCTTATGCATCTTGTTTTTTGCTGTTCCTTATTGCCATTTATTTCTCAGGCATTTCAACGGGATTCTCCGCTCGCAGTTGACTTGTCCACAGCTATACTCCAACTCTCGGAAAATGGTGAACTACAAAGAATCCATGATAAGTGGTTAGAAAACAGAGGTTGTCCAAGTCAATCCGGTCTAGCTGAAACCAGTCGACTCTCTCTAAAAACTTTCTGGGGCCTATTTTTGATTTGTGGCAGTGCCTGCTTCTTGGCACTTGTTATGTTTTTTAGCCGAGTGTGTTATCAGTTCAGCAGATATGCTCCTGAAGTTGTAAGAGAAGATGAGAGCGAGGCCATAGAACAGGTTAGGTCGAGACGTCTCAGCTCAACAAGCTTCAAGAATTACTTAGATTTTGTCGATAGAAAAGAAGCCGAGATTAAGGAGTCCTTTAAGCGAAAGAACAGTATCGAGAGCAATCGATCACAAGCTAGTCGAAGTCATAGTTTGGAGAAGGAGTCTTCTTCCTCTGCCTAGTTTATGAGTTGCAATGTTCAGGTTTTTTTCAACACAATACAATTGCAGAATTGCGACAGTTGCAGAATGATATTTGTATATATGTTTATTGCGGTCTTTCTTCTGATCCTTTCCCTTATTCGAGGCATATCAAACTCAAGGAAGGACTCCATTACTACAATGGCCTCCTTCGACGCATGAACATGACATTATGATGCTTTGACAATTGTTCGACTCACCATAATGCCCATTCAATTGAGCTTGTGTGCTCGAGTCGAAGTGTAAAGTTTAATGGACTAAGTTTGTGGGTTGTGTGGGCCAAGTGTATAGTGTATAGTGGATGCTTAGTGCTACTAAGTACTACTTATAAAAAAAAAACTTTCTCTAATACACAATATACAACTTAATCTTTTCTTTAATTTTTATATATCCCTGAAACTTATATTTATCTTTTTATTAATCATATTTCAAATTTAAAGAAAAATAAAATTTTTTTATAATTTAACTGAATAACATAGGCATACATGTGTCAAACCGACATTTTTGATATGCACAAAATTCAAATGTATGGGAACAATTCATGTACATCATCTTCAAAGTTATCTAGTAGAAATCATTGCTTCTAAGCCTTTAAATCGTGTTGAATTTGCCTCTTAACACATGAATATATGTACAAGCATCAAGGACCAAAGGCAATTTGTCTTTTGGTACAATAATTTGGGTTATACTTACTTATTGTAATTAGATGTACATGTAATCTAATGTAACAAGGAAATACATATAAAATTATTAATTGAGATAGTTGAGGACCATGGATATTGGGACTAAGCACATCCCCTTTTGCTTCAACTCAGTGTATTCCACTTCATTGCCAAAACTACCCTTCAGCTCATCCTCTCCATTCATATCACTTATTTTACTTTTATTACCCTGCATCTTTTATTATTATCAATGTCAATGATATAAAATATACATATTTTTTTTATTATTATTATTGTAAATTATGTCTCAAAATCATAATTTGGTTTTGACAATAAATAAAAGCGAGACAGAATTTAAATTTAACATTTTTCTTAGAAAATAGCTTTCCATTTTAAAATTTTTTAACAAAAAAAAATTGACAATTAACTTTCTTTTATTTGGTTTACTAAAACTGTCCCAACGAAAATGAAGATGTTGAACTATTAACATATAGTACTAGAAGTACGAGGATTTTATTTATTTAATTTTTTTCTTTTGTTTTTTTATATATAACACACTCTCTTTATCCTTAAGAGATTATTACACTCTTCATTTTATTCTGCCCTTTTTAACTTTGCAACTTTTCCTTTTAAGGTAGGTCCTTACAATTTTTTTAATTTTCTCACTTTTAATCCAACCACACAATCTGATGGTCCTTACCGACTTTTTAATACTTGTGTCAATTGTTATTATTGGAATATCTTAGGGATAAATAGAATACTAAAAGAAAAACAAGAACGACATAACTATAAGGGGTAGGAGTTTTACCATAGGGCTTCCATTTGCCTTTTCCACCTTTCTTGAATTTAAATCCATCTTCTTGAAATATGTAGCAATCTGTGGTAACAAAAGTTTAAACCAAGAACAACAAGATAGTAGAGGTTTACATTTTTCAATGATATTTTATTTTGAATATCCGTCTTTTGGTGATTAATAGACGGGTATGAACATGAAAAAGATAATCATTATGATTTATGGATAGTATGTAAATGGTGGTAAAGACTCACATATCACCCTATATGCACCCGTCTCGACACTCCGCCTTATACACATTTTTATTAGAATATAAACTTCGACGATATTCTAATTATAATTACATGTCACCTATTGACGCTAATTGGCATCAATCTATCAAGCGAGTATGGTCATAGTGGGTATACATAGTCGGTAATAAGTATGAAATGGTTTTAGGTGTTGGCGATTAAAATTTTGTAGGTCATGAATGATGGGTAGATAGCAAAAACGAAAATCTTAGTCGAGTTTAGTTATGGAAAAGAAGATCTTCACTACGACTCCACCCAATCGTCATCCCTATATTTATTTACACCTACGTAAAACATATTTGACATAATCAATTGGAGGAAAATTTGTGCACCAACTTTCCCATGAAGGAGTCGGTATGTTGACTAACCGACCCCAAGGAGAGATTGGTTTATGCCGCAAGCATCATACGAGGAAGTTGGTTTACGAACACGATCCTCCTTATCGATCAACATTTCCATGATGTGAAAAATTTAGACTAGTTTCTAATAAATATTTTGAAGAATGTTACGTGTATATATAGAGGTGTTCATTCGGGTGATCGGGTCTGTTTCGGACGGGTGTCATTCAATTCGATTGTATTTCGAATCGGTTATATTTCGAAAGCGTGTTGCGACGGGTCACACTCTGGTGGGGCGGTTAGTCACGATTCGGTTGAAGATCGGTTATTCGAGCTATCACTTTTTTAAAAATAACTAATAAGATGATTAAATATGAGTCGATCATACTTCTATGTAAAAAATTAGTTCAGGTTTACAGTAGTTCGATCTAAACTTCGTTCGGGTTAAGTCGGTTTTAGCCGGATCGAGTTTGATCTCGATCATGATTCGGATCGGATATGACTCGAGTCGATCATTATTAAGTTAGGGTAATCTCGGTTAACGATTACGTGTCGGTTAGAAAAATCGGTTACAGTTCGGGTTCAGTTTCCCAATTTTGGTTGTCAACCGGTTCGGGTATAGCTTCGGGTCGGGTAATGTCGGTTCGATAAACCTAAAAAAGAACACATTTTCGGATCCATTTACTTTTGATTTTGAATCGGATTTCGGATCGAGTCACTTTTGAACAGCGCCATGTATATATTAGATACATTGAAAAGATATTAATCATCATCATGCTTTGAATAATCTTCATAATTATTTCTTAATTATAATCTTCTTAAATTCCAAATTCGACAAAGAATTTATCGATAAGTTTCTCAAATTCAAAGAAAAAAAAAACACCATCATTTTTTTCTCCTTCAAAACAAACACTATCATTTTTTTGTGTTTTATACTCCATATTATTTTAATCAAATGTTTGTAATACTGGATTGTCGACTATAATTATGACTATTATTATAATTAAATGTTCCATTTAATTTTTCACACTTGAGGATACAATATTTCAATCCTAAATATTTCTAATTGTGTTTAATTAAAAATTACAAAAAGTTAATATTAATAAAATTTATATTAAGACGAATCAAACAAGATCTCACTTAATTATTTTTAACTGTAGATTTAACATAAAATACAAATTAAAGTAATTAATGAATAGTGTCAAAAAACAAATAGAATATTTGATTACAATAACAGAAAGGATTATAATTAATTTAGATAGTATTTTATCATATATAAAATAAAGGATACTGTCAATATATCATTACATTATTATATTATAATAATAAAACAAATTTATGACTCAATGGGTAATTTGAAAATTCGGCCATTTTAGGAATACATTTAGCACTTTTGATGAAGAATCTTCCTCTCAATTCTTTTTTAAAAATTTATTTCAATTAAAATTTCAATTTCCAAATGAAAATTTTGTTCTGCAATGACAGAAACCAAATGTATCGTATACTACTTTTTCCTTTTAAAATTGCTACTGATGATCACAAGGGACAAGGGACGGAGAAATACATAAATAAAATAATATTAGTTTTTTTAGACAAGGATGCTTAGATAATATGATATCTAAACCCAATAATAACAAACAAAAAAAACATATAATAAAACTTTCAAAAATCTAATTATAGTTCATGTCTTTGTTAATTGCACTCTTCATCTTATATAATTTTTTTTATATAGTTTTAGAAAATTTCTACCGGCAAAAGGAAAAGAGAAATTGATCTCGTGTAATTTTCTCACTCTCCATTTTTTCATTCTCCGTTAGACCATTGACACTCCGATAGTCCGATATGATATGGGTAGGAAGGACTCATGTCAAATATGAATTATCGAGTCTGAACACATAAAAAAAAATGTCCGACAACTCAAAACTCTAAAAAACTACTTGTTAATTCATGTTAGTTCTATTTTTAGACCCTAAATCTTCCTTAAATTGTATTTTTATCAAACCAAACAAATTAATATCAATAAAAACAAATTAAAAAAACATCAATAAAAAATAAAGAAATAACAACATACCTTAGGGCTATTAACAGGGGAAGAAGCAGTATCTTCCAAAGAATCATCATAAGAAATCTGTTGTGTTTTCTTATTCTTGAAGTTTAATTTCTTAGGCATGTTTGGTAAATCTGTTGGAGCCAAATGATGAACTGTAGTTTTCCTTTTCCATTCAGGGGCTGAGCCAGCATCAGACACCATTGAAGCACTCTGCATAAAGCTCGAACATCCCGAACTCGAATTAAAACAGCTGAATTCCTCTACCAACTCATCATCTTTGTCGTACGCAATGAGATCGTCGTCGAGATACTGTGTCCAACCACTTTCCTCAGAGAGATTATCTGTTTTGGTGGATGAAATTAGTTTGTTTGGATAGGAAGAAACAGAATTTTCCATGAACAATGAGAATGAAAATGAGACTATGATCAAATGTGGAATGAGCAGCGTGCAGTCAGCAGAATAGCAGGTCGTTAGTATATGACAAAAGGAAGACTTTGTTGCCGGCCTAGGCATAGTCTTTTGAGATTCGTAGAATATTAGTGATGGAATAACTACAAATAGAGAAGTTCAAAACAGACCTGATAACTTTGTAACTGAATTTAATTTGGCCCGACTTAAAAAATGAATTTACAATTATGTAAAAACCAAGATCAACACAAGACCCGATTTTAAAACGAACAAAAAACTTAATTCGAAATCGACCCGATGACCCAAATGAACACCTTTATTTCTTTTTATTTCAAGATAATTAGAATATATCCCCATGTAATATTTCATGTTAAAATTAGATAGGTTAAAAAGGGGGTTTTAACAAGATTGATAGTATTACTTGTATCAACTAAGCGCATTGTCTTTTTAAGAAAGTCAAATTTTCTATGAACTTGTAGTGTCATAGGTTGAATGGAATTAAGTTGTGACAACTGAGAGGGGGAATTGATCTTCTCGTATGTTGTGAAAATTAAACCCTATTACAATGATGGAAGAAAAAGTCTTGAGCCATTAGCACCATAATTCACTAACTTTTATTTAAACGAGAATTTAGGGGTTGAATGCACTCAACTTTATCGTTATTTTCAATTGACTATTACAGTGATGAATTTTAAACAATTTTTAAAGGATGATCAATCTAATATAAAATCCGTGACCCGATATATATTTAAAACATTAAAATTATTTCAGGGTATCGCCTCAATGAGCATAACTAAGGTTCACCAGTGGGGTCAAGGAACCAATTCAACTACTATTTATTATCTTAAGTTGATGATTGTAGTTCCATAATATCATAATATGTTATGAATCAACTATTACACACCTTTCTCAACGCTAGGGATGGTCATGTGTACAGGACCTTGTTGGATCCGCCCCGGACCTGCTCCTTTTTTAAGGGTCTGGGTCATATTTTTTGAGACCCATCAGATCCGGGTCGGATCTGGATCCAGAAAATATTTGACGGGTCCGGGTCTGGGTCTCAAGCTGCAGGCCCGGACCCGGACCCAGACCCGACCTCGAGACCCAGACCCTAGACCCGCCCCTCAGACCCGAACTCGGACCCTATACAATTAAATATTTTTTTTACTTTTTAGTAATTATTTTGTATTTGAATTTCATGGACTCGAACAAGTGTTTGTACTACGATAAGTTGCTTACAAAAATACCAAAAGACTCGAAAAAGGTTCAATTTTGACAATCAAAGAGACTTTGTTTAAGACCCATTAAGGACCCATCAAGGACCCTAGACCCGTCAGATCCGGCGGCTCTGGGTCTGGGTCTGGGTCTGAAAATTTTGGACCCTTAGGGTCCGAATCCGGGTCTGGATCTATAAAAAATAAAAGGGTCCGGGTCCGGATCTGGCCAGACCCGCTCCAGACCCGCCGCATGACCATCCCTACTCAACGCTAATATATTCCATTTAAATTGAGGTGTGAATGGAATTACTTGTAATCTTCTATCACAATCACATTTAATATTAAACCAACTAAACCAAAAACTCATGCCGATGCTATTATAATACGACCTAAAACCCAACTTTTATTATATAATCCGAATTAAAAAAAATAAACGTTAAACTCAATTGACAATAACTGCATTAAATTAAAGGAATTCAAAGAAAAATGACCTCCAATCATGAATAAAAGTAGTTAAGGTCAAAGAAGAAAGAATTTTGCACTTAAAATTTTTTTTGAATTACAGTATAAGCTAAGGAAAAAGAGAAATAAATGAGAATCGAACTTAAAATCTTTTCTAAAAAGTGTTAAATTCTCTTGAACTGAGACAAGACTGATTCTCAATTGTTAGAGAAACTAGTATACCAGAAATAGTTGATATTCCTTGTATAAATGGTGAGTAAGTTTAACGGTAAAGCTTCCATGTGCGGTTGACTCTTCAATTTTGTAGTTGAGATGTTTCTTTCACTGAAATTTCAAACTTTTACCTTTTCAACCCAAGGAATCTAATCTAATACAAATATATAAAAGTTGGAAAATTGATATAAATAATGTATGTTTCATCCTTTTTATTATTCTTTTCATGTAAAATATTGTGACTTCCTTATTTTCTAACATAATTAATTATCAACATTATTAAGTTTATTTTCTAACTCCATAGTTGCATTTTGGATTCATTATTAAATCTTTAGTTAGTGGCATGATAGCTATTTATTCCAAAATTTATCCCATAATCCTAAATAGTTACATTTAGGAAATTATAAAGTTAATAAAATATGTAAAATTTGAAGCCAATTTACCAGAAAGCTAATTTAAAAACTACTCACTCTGTTCTTTATTAATGATGTTTATTAATTATTTTGGGTCGTTATATTTGTTGTTCTTCAAATAATTTTTTTATTTATATCACAAATTTTAGACATAATTTTTTCAACAAAGTAAATTTTATAAAATGACAGGAAAAAGCCAGAGCTTAACATCTTAGAGTCAAAAGACTTGGGCGCCATCATAAATTTTGGACATAATTAACATTTTTTATACTAACGTTAATATTTTATCTATTTTTATGGTCTCTACATATCTTTCACTAACTTTATTTTTATATTTTTATATTGTTTATAGTTCTTTTATGTTTCTCATTAATTTATTTAAATATTTTTTAATAATTGTGGTATTTCTATTTTTTCTACTAACTTCATTTATATGTTTTTTAATGCTTATAGTTCCGTTCCTACTCTTTTCCATTAACTTTATCTTTCAATAAAATAATATTATCATCTAAAAGATTTATTTTTTCTTAATTTTCGTAAACTTTTTTCTTGTGGGAACATGGAGTAATTTAAAAGTTTAAAGCTATAAATTACTCCACACTAAGCTAAAACTAAAAGTGAAAAGCTAATTATTTAATTTAATTAAAAATGAATAGTTTAATTATTATAAGTTTATGTTATTACTAGATTACTCCATAATATACTTTTAATAAATTATAAAAAGTATATGAATTATTTAAAACTTTGGAAAAAAATTGGATTTATTAATCCTTTATTCTTTTCTAATAAATGAGAATTATATAGACAAATTAACATTAATATGGTAAATGCAAGAGAAAAATCACAAGATTTTAGGGTGTATTCTCAACCGAAGTTTTTTTTTTCCTTGTGGTAAAAGTTGATACAAATCTAAAAATAGTATCACATTACCAAAACACATCTCAAATTGTGCTTAATTTTAGGAAGATCAATTAGAGCCTATTATATTTTTATTGCTAACTTAATATATCTTTTTCTTTTTCATCTCTATTACCCTTCCCTATCCCTTTTTCTTTTTCTCTTCATGATCTCATTTTCTTTATGAACTTCACCATTTAGATTCATCAACCACAACAAAAATAAAAGAAATTTGAAACTTTATGTTAATCCCTTATTTTTTACAGGAATATCATTGATTAAACAATTTTTTAAATGTTTTATCTTATTCTTTTTTTTGAATGCACTTAAAGGTCATACATCTTGAGCAATAAGATTTTCACATATATATATCTTCATGAGTTTTGAATTATGAAACATGGCAAGAAATAGTTTGACCTGAATCAAAACAAATCAACGTGTGAAATCATCCATCATCAACAGCTCATTCAAAGTCGTAAGATATACCTCTTAAGGAAAGATTTCACCTCCTCATTTGAAGTCATCTACCATGTAAATCATTCAAGCGGTCTCTCATTTTCCTGCAATAATGTCAGTCCCAACAATATAGAATTAGTTGTATGAATCAAAACCAATCAACGTGAGAAATCATCGCTAACAATTCATATTCTTCCGAAAAAATTTAAATGGCATTGAATAATAGAGTTGGGTCAGTAAGAGGAGCACAAGAGAAAATAAAAGAGGAGCCTCCTGTAGCTCTTAGAAATCCCCCATGCACGGTAACAAGTGTGTTTCTTGCAAACATAGCGGGGTATTGGAGAAATGTAAGTGTTTTATGGTGCAAGAATGTAATGAACACATCTTTTAACATCATGGTTGAAGGATGTGAAGGCAATTTGGAAAGGCATCAAACAACATGCAAAGTAGAGCTAAAACCATGGCATTTTTGGAGTAAAAAAGGGTATAAATCCTTCACAATAGAAGATATTCACCACCAAATCGACGTGTATTGGGATCTTCGTTCAGCCAAATACAGTAATAACAGTCCAGAACCATGTTCAGACTACTATATAGCACTTGTATCAGACGAAGAAGTCGTTTTATTATTAGGTGATTATAACAAAAAAGCATATAAACGCACCAAGAAACGACCAGCTCTTGTAGAAGCAATTCCAACTCTAAAGAAGGAGGTTGTGTATTCAACGAAGAGTTTCGCTACAAGGGCTCGATTCAGACAAGGCAAAGATCAAGAATATGACATTGTTGTCGAGACTACTGTAACAGGACTTAAGGATCCTGAAATGTGGATCAGTATCGATGGAATTGTACTGATCCATGTGAAGAATTTACAGTGGAAATTTCGAGGGAATGAAATGGTGGTTGTTAACAGGATACCTATACAAGTCTTATGGGATGTTCATGGTTGGCTTTTCTCTAGTGCAGGAAATGGGTATGGATTGTTCATATTCAAACCAGAAGCTCCAGAAGTAGATACGGATAAGGAAGGAAGCAATCATAGGATGCTAAATAGTAATAGTAGTAGTGCTGGTAGCCTGTTTTACTCTAGTATAAGCACTCAATCCAAAATGGCTGATTTTTGCCTTTTACTACAGGCATGGAAAGTTGACTAAAATTGAAACAAAATGGTTATTAAAAACTTAATTAGTACTTGTATTTTAGATGATTTAAAAAAAAAAATTGGAGCAAAAAATTGAATCTATATTATATGTAAATGATAGAAAGATCTATATAATAAAGGAGGTTTGGTTTAGCTTGCTTTATTATACTCCCTGGCCTCTGTCTCTTTTAATATGCTAACAAACTTAATCTAAAAAGCTCCCACTTCAATTTGCATAATATAGAAAATTAAAAGAAATGGAAGAGCATGGTCATTCTATTATTATCGTCTTATGTAATGCATTTTTTAATGACCTAACGTAATTTTTTAAAGAAGTTTTCTATCTTTTTAATTGTAAAGCTCACAATTTACCAATTACTTAATGAATTCGTCCACCTTGTTAAGCTGCGATTACATCATTGCACAATGCATTGCATAAGCAATGGTGACATCGCGAGACTTTTGAGAGGAGTGGGAGTCGATCTCAAAGCTTTGTTCCTTATAAAATATATACCTAATGACATCCTGAAAAATCAATAGTTAACTTGGCGGTAAACTAAAAATTTTATAACTACAGATATCACCGGCATTATCGTATCACGACCATTTTTATAGGTTTTGAGTTTATCATATGAAAATACTGCGTAACCATCCACGTTGATCATGAGAGTCATCTTGCAACTGAAACAACATTTTCTAGAGCAACAAAGAAAGAAATAATTGGAGTAAAAAAACAGTGGTAAAAGAATGCATGCTGGTACCTGTTGTCACATGCAATTTTACATATTAAAAGTAATGAGCTACAAAGCAAAATGGCTCTTAATTACAAAGTAACAGACTGATACAGAAGAAAATTAAGATATTCAGAAATACCTTTGGTAAGGCCAAGTATTTTGCCCTTGTATTCCCACATAAATTCTCCACTGAATCCTTCAGATCCAACAGCTGACAACAGAATTTTCTAATTCCCTTCAGCAATTGATGAGTATGATGAAAAAAACTCACAACTTAAAAGGTGGGAAGCTGCAATACAGAGACAAGTCGAGACATTTAGCAACAGAAGATTACAGCTGAAACACAGAATTTTCTAACAATGTTTCATATTGGCTCCAACTTTTTAGCCGACTTAGAAGTAAGTTACCGAACATGTTTTTTAACTAACTAACCAATTAATAAGCTAAAAGCCAAAAACCAACCAACTGATTAGTCAAAAAGTCTATTATTATCAAACAAGACCTTACAATAAGCCTAAAACATTTCCCCAAATTTTCATTGATTTATTTATCGCATGTTCACTAATTGGTGTCATTTTCCAAGATCAGTCAATAAAGATCACCTACTGGTAATCAACTAGAAAACATAAAGAAGCGCAAAACAAAAAGCTGGACAGAATTGAGTTTCAAAGGGCCTAAACTTTTTTGAATTGCCTAAATGGACTTAGATAATAGTATCCTCCATTTTTTACAAGTCTCACATAGAAGGGAGAAGTGTATCTATTAAAAATCACGAAGGTGGTATTTGAATAGGTACTTCTATGAAGTACCTCTAATGCCAAATTGGTGATGGTCTAAAACAAAAGTCTTCTGTTGTCCAAATTGCTTGTGTGTAAATTAAAATGAGCATTAAGAAGACTATGTAGTTTAATAGAAACTTTATATCCAAATAGACAATAAGAAATAAGTAGATAACCAACCAAAAGAAAACATAACTTAACTTTGAAAAGGAAATAAAATCTAAACATTCAAGGGATTAACTAATGTGAGAATGTGACCGTAATGAGTAGAGATACTATTATGCTTACAGATTGTCAAAATGGTAGATATTAACATGTGCTCCATATTTCCAGAATCATCTACTAAGACTGTAGTGCAAAAATGGGGTTTCTATCATGGATGTGGTAACAAATCACGAAATGGATTTTGTGGTCAATACTGAAATATACACCATTAAACCTTCCCCTAGTTTTCATAATACTGTGATGTTGGCCATTGTGCACTGTTGATTAAGACATTGCATAATGCTAGACTCAAACCTCAAACACCATGAAATTCAATTGAACTTTAAGATTAAAAGGAAATACACTAGCCCTTTAAACCTTCCCCTGATCTTGTTTTGTTCAAGCATGATCAATATTGTGCTATCTCGCAACGTTGTTGAAACCTTTGAAGCAGTAACAACACAATCTTGCCAATGGGCATGCTTATAAATTGAACCATCTCCAGCTCTCATCAAAACAGATCTTTTTAGCAGTCCCAAACCAATCCCTACTGCAATTTATGTACATATATGATTGGGTTAAGGCAAGAGAATTGTCCTTTAATGGATGAGGCCAAAGACTTATTATCCTTTAATTTTGTATCATATTGGACTATATTGAAAAAATGACACTAAATCATATGCACTTCTCATTCATGTACAGTTTTGAGTTAATATTTGCCACCAAGGGACAGTCAAAAGAGTTTCTTTGTTATCACTACAAGGATAAAAATTCAAATTGCATACATACAACCCCTATACGTCATAGATGGAAGCCTTGTTATCACTAATAAGGCCGAAGAATGTGCCAGATGCGTGCATGTGGTGAGAATCCAACCCTTATTGCAAGGTGAAAGGAAACTTTCAGCCAGTAAGCCAATCAAATAATCAATGTCAAATTGTCAATTTAGGAACCAATTTTATAACAGTTAATACAAACCAAATAGGCATGAAACTCCATGGTAACCCCAGACAGCATTCAACATCCCACAAATGAACAATTAATCTTCAACCCTATTCAGGATGGAAACCCACAAATGAACAAAACTAATTCATTGTAACAACGAGCAAGCAATTAAATCAGCGAAAAGTAGATAAGAAATGTCTAATGAGATTATAATACTTGAATGACGAATATCCCTAAAAAAATATGCAAAGAGAGTTTAATGAAGCAAAAGAAAACAAAATTAACTCTTAACAAATAAATCCCACAAAAATAGAGAAAACCTTTCAGTATTGGATTGGTAGAGAGAGTTGATCGTTAAATGTGGTATCATGGCTTCATGGGAAGAGTAATCTTCGTCTTCCTCGCTTCTCTTCATAGTAAAGATCGCACGATTTCTTGGTGTTTGTTCATCAAATTGCCATTGTTGTGCGATCAGAATACAGACCAGTGTACTTGTCCATGGAACGAGTAGAAGTAATTCGAACATCAATGTAGCAATTGTGAAGTATTATTCTACCACCTTTTTCTACGTTTGGTAATGTTTCCAACAAGCCACAAGGTAATACAATGAGTTTGGTTTTACTTTATTTTTTCTGTTTTTAGCCATTATCGGTAAAAATTGGTCATTATTTGAGCTACGATCTCTTTAGATAAGTGATCTTAGAATTAAAATTATTCGGTGTTAATTGAATATTTAGATTACCGTAATAAATTCAATGAAATAATAGATTATTTTGAAAAATTTTTTTATTTTATTGTCTTCATTTTAAAAATTTTTTGCCCCATGACATTCTTTTAATATATTTTCATACAAAAAAACTCTATAAAAATTCCAAAAATACAATAGTGTGAGTATAGTAGAAAAAAAAATAGAGTAAATAGTTTTTTTTACTAGTAAAGAAAATAAATATTTAGAATTACAACTTAGTAGTGTTACATCCTACTTTAAGTTAAATGTTACAAATTAAATCAATTATACCAATTCAAGTACACTACAAAAAAATAAAGTTTCGCAGACAAAAAAAAAAAAGCTTCTGTCTCTAAGTCTGGTGACAAAAAGGCATTTTTTTGTTGCCAATATTGTTGTTCAAAATTTTTAAACAGTTTATTTTTTAATAATAAGGCGGGATAAGTTTGATTGAACTGTAAAAACTTTTTTGCGACAAACTCTTTGTAACCTATTTTGTCGCCATTTTATCTCTCTTAACTTTGGTGACAAATTTAGTGACAAAACATTTTGTCACCAAAACTAATTCATTTTCTTTGTAAGTTAATATTGTCTCATATCTCTCTCCATTTCCCATCTTTTTTCTCTGATCTCTATATTCTTACATTTCTTCTCATTTCCTAAATCCCCATAAACTTATCTCTACAAGTTGCTTAATCACTTTATTAATGGAAGCTACTACCCTTTGTTCTCCTTCCTTCGAAAAGAATACTTATCTTCTCTCTAATCTCAAACCTTTTGAAAAATCCTCCCAATATTATGTTTTAAATGCTTCGATTTAAGTTGTATTTTTGGATCTGAGTTGTATTTTTGTTCTTGTTTATGTGGATTCCGAGTTTGCTTATGTTCTTCGTTTTTGTGTTGTTGTTCAATTTTGTTCTTTGATTTTGTGTTGTTCTTTGTTTTTTTAGGTTGGTGTTCTTCATTTTTTTTCTTCTATTTAGTGTTGTTTGGTTCTTTTTTTTTTTTTTTTCATTTTTAAGTTGTTGGGTTTTTGTTTTTGTTTGTTTTTATTCTTCAATTTGGTTTTTTGTTCTTCATTTCTTTTTCCAGTTTTTTTGTGTTGGGTTTTTGCTTTTTTTTGTTTATGTTCTTTATTTATTTTTCAATTATTTTTTTGTTCTTCTATATTATTGGACCATTTATGAATATTTAGAATTTTTCAGAAATTGAAAAGGATAATTAATTTTTTTTAGAGAATCATTAATCTAATAAAGAATCATTAACAATTTACTAATTATTTTTTAGTTAAATTTAATTTACTCATTAAATTTCATTTAATTCAGTTTTGTTGTATAAATATTACTTTAATAATATATATTTGTTAAAAAAATTGAATATTTGTTGTTATTGTTAAATAATAATAGTAACTACTATTATTATTTAATTATAATGACAAATATTCAATTTTTTTATGACCTGTAATCAATGTTAGCGACAAATTAGGTAATAAATTTTTTTTTTGGGCGACAAAGCGTTTTATCCCCTATTTTCTTACGAAACGTTGCTTTATATTTGGTGTAAGTTCACTAAAAGGATGAGCCTTAAAACAAGAGACCATGACAAAAACATATTATTATGCATAATTGATTAAGAAAAACATCTAACAAATAGACAAGTGTCAAAAAATGCATGAATATATACGCTTACCCAATCAACAATATGAGGATATTGCAAGAATAAACAATAAAATATTTTCATCTTTTCTTTTGATGTTTGCATCCACTATAAATCCCATAGAGTATTAAATACTTGATTTTAAGAACATGATAAGATATCATGAGTAAAAACTTTTGTGTTGGATCACATTCTCTAATGTTTTTCTTATGTAAATGCATATAATAATTTCATTTCTTAATTGTACAGCTTCATTTTGATATGCTTTGATAAAAAATTGTGGGACTTTTTGGCAGTAAATTTGTAACGGCCCGGCTTAAGTGACCCGAAAAATCATATGAAAACATGATCCCGGTTCACATAGCGGACACTAAAGAAACATCTTCTCTAAGATCGACAACGTCCCATCGATAAAGAAATGTGATTAAACAGAAATAAAACATACGATGGTAGCAAACCTACGAAAAATCCTATCTTACATCTCGAGATCCTATTGGCCTCTAAATAGAGTTAAGTAGAAATAACGAAACGAGAACGAAACCGAACTAAAATTTTGTTACATAATTGAAATTGCTACTACTCATTATTTTATTACATAAGAAAACGTTGTCTTGATGATAGCGGGTCTTAGGTTGAGTCCTCACTCCAGTCCTCACCTGCAATCAACCTACTAGTTGTCATATGACAGCAAGTAGCAAGTCCTAAAGAATAATTCCAATACATGTCAGAGACTGCATACAATTGTCAAACAGGTTGAACATAAGCAATGTGTTCATCCTAGCATGCAAAGGCTCTAATACATTCATACTAGATGATCCCAACTCGTAACGTAGCCCGTCCTGTTCGGGTCGTTCAAGTAAAAATTCAATCCTTTTGGAGGAATACACTTGGAAGAGCTAATCCCAAGGCAACCACTGACCTAAGATGTTGCTCGTCCTGTGCAGGTCGTCAAAGGTAAAGTATGCATACCCCCACGGTGACCGTAATGATCCAAAACTGTCATGGGAACAATAATTGTAATAATCCAAACCAAAACATTAACCCCTTTGGGTAACAAACACATAAATCCTCAACTTCCAAGTTAACTTCTTTCAAATTATTTGAGATGTCTAATCCTTATGTGATTTACAATGCCTCGATTAGAAATGAAACAACACTACTTGCACAACCACATAAACAGTATGGTCTAAGCATGTACCTTTAAGCGCTGCAAGCAAACAATGTTCAAGCACGACAGAAATTTCACCCTCTTATGAATCGAGGTCCTAAATAACACACACACAAAACGATCACGTATTAGAACGTGTTTACACATTTAATCCACTCCATATTAATAAGATATGACTAAGACTTGATAATTTTAAATGTTTTCATCCAAATTCCAATAGTTCCAAACTTTAAATTTTAACCAGAAACTTAAATGGCCATTTCGGACAGTTTAGAAAATTCAAATGAAAAATCCGACTTCACCACTGCATCTGGAACGCATAAATTACTTTGGGTACTAAATTTCATAATTTCTAACATCCAATTGCTATATTAATTATTTTAAGCGTTTAACGAGTTTTTAACATATCGGGTACATAAAACAACAACGAAACACCCCCAACATTTTCGGATCGGGCGCCAATGCCGAGGTAGCAGCTGCTGTCTGAAAATTTCTATTATTTTATTATTATTATTATTATTTTTTATTTATACATTATTCAAATTATTAAACCCTTTTAATCTCACGACTAAAATAAATCTAACAAGATCAAATTCAAAACTACTAAGATAAAACAATCAAGATAAGTTTTTCTATCACACAACCACCTGATATTTCAACACATATATTAATACACAAAACCCCATCATCAAAGCATAAAAGCCATCAAATTTAAAAAAAAAAAAAAAAAAACATGCACATCCACAAGATCCTTCAAAAAAACTTAAAATTTCATAAATTACGATAATTAAATTAAACACTTAATTCTCTTAACAAATTAAAATTTTGTAGGAAACCATAAAACCAAATCACCCTTTTGAATCAAGACATATATGTAAACACAATCCCTCAAGCAAATCAAATTTTGCTAAAGGATTTATAAACTCTTGAATGACTACATTACTTGATCCATACCATTTAAATTTCTTCTAACAAATAGAAATTTCGTTAGAGAAATGTAGATCATAAAAGAAATTTATTTAAATATCAATATAAACTTAATTCTTATAATAAATTTAAACTTTGTTAAAGAATATAAATTAAGAAAGATTTTTTATTGTTTTTTTATAAAATAAACATAACTTAATTCTTTTAACAAATTAAAGTTTATTAAAAGATTATTAGAGAAAATTATAAAAAAATACTCAATCCTCCTGAAGGTCATAGGATATCATCATATACAAAATATAATTCATCTTAAAAATCTTATATATAAAATCTATAATTAACAATTCAACTAAACTTACCCCTTTCATCAAAAGATTGGTTGAAACAACAAAATTTTTCTTACTCACTTGAATTTGAATGACGTGAGATTATAAGGCTAAAAGGGTCACTAATACACAATTATAAGAGGAGTTACAAACTCCTTGCCTCCCTCAATCCACTTAATTGTGCCCTTAATACTCAATTATAAGAGGAGTTACAAACTCCTTGCCTCGCTCACATAACCGGCCACCCCCTCCTAATTCCCTCTAATTAATTTTTTTTATTATTAATTATGTATTTATTCTTTTTATTTTATTATATTATATAATATATATATATATATATATATATATATATATATATATATATATATTAAAAAAGTAAAAAAACACTATGTGATAACATCGTACGCAATAAAGCACGTTACTGTTTGTTACATTTTAACTCACATAATTTCTTATACTTGTCTATGTAAATAATATAACTTAATAATAATAATAATAATAATAATAATAATAATAATAATAATAATAATAATTATTATTATTATTTTTTTAGTTTATTTATTTATATTGATAAACTTAAAACTCGGTAAAAAAAATATGGTGCGTTACAAAATTATATGGGAGCTTATGAACATGATCAACCGTACGGGGCCTTAAAAAGTTGGGGAGTCTTAATATTAATTTATGTTAAGTATTTAAAGATACAAAGTTGTTAGAAAAATATCATACTCCCAGTCCCTCTTATTTATTGATTTAGGGATATTTTCCTTTTGCACCAAAAACTAAGAGGGATGGGAGACCACTTAAAAGTTGGTGGAAATTCACTTTTTCTATAAAGGGCATTTGTATTCTACTCTCTCCTATTCATCTTAGGAGTCCCATTTGACTTTTTGCGGATTTTAAGGAGAGTCAAAAGAGGGACCCTAAGGGTAGGAAAGAGAGTGGTATTATGGGTTTTTTAATGTAAGAAAGGAAAATTAGTATGGGTAATGGAGGGTATAATTGAAAATAGGATAAAGTTACTAAGGGCATAAAAGTCAAAAACCCATACCAAAAATAGGAAGGAGTATGTGTTATTGTATTGTTATAGTAAAGGTAAAAGGGTAAAAAAGAGTGATAAAAATAGAAATGAGAAATAATCAATAAATTAACCTAATAAAAAATATCCTAAATCAATGAATAAGAGGAAGTAATTTTTTAAAAATTACACAGGACCTTTAAAAAGTTCATCAATTTTTACTACACCCCAAATAAATAATAATATAAAAAGCAAAATGTAACAAATAAGATTTATTTGTATATGATTGTCAAGTGATGAAAGAACAAAATATGGGTACATCATTAGAAAATTTTATGCCATGTCATGAAATTTACTACCTTATAAATGAATTTTGCTACATCATGGACCATGGTGCTTATGTCAAAGCTTAACACAACAACCTTACTATGGGAATCATCATCATATAAATAAAAGGTTGAAACCTCTCAAAATTGGTCAAAGGTAGAATGTATGTGAAGGGGTAGGTAAGCTAATGTATTTTAAGATTTTTCTTCAAAAAAGAGTTTCAATAATTTAAATGGTAGAAATATCATTTATTTTTATTATCTTTCATTAAATTTGTCCCACTATATTAGTCTTAGTTTTTATTTTAGTTTGATTTATCAAATTTTTCTATTTTTATTTTTAATTATGATTCATATTTTTTTTATTTGCATCCACACTTTTAATTTACATTTTCATATTATTCATACAATTCTACTACTTTCTAATAGAATAGAATGTCACTTAACCCAATTCTTTTAAAATTAGCTACCAATTGTCGTTGGAGCAAAATTGTTAGAACAAAGGGAGTATGATACGCAATATGTTGAGATATGAGTTATAAACCTAATTTGAAAACTCACTATTGATTTGCGATAAATTAAGTGATAAAATAAAAAAATTAATTATCTTTTATCTCATATTTTCTCTATCACTTTGATTTGCTATATCATCTACATAAAGCTCTCATTTCAATTCATGAACTAAAGCAACTTTAAAAAGACACATGACATAAATAAGATAGCTATGAGTAGTCCACGGATGGTTCTACAATCTACACAATACTCCCCCATGTTAGAAGGAAGGTCTACTTCATAAGTCTTAAACAAATCATTTTGAGGATATATTATGAGTTAATTTTATGGTTAAAGACCCTTTTTCACGTTTGTGATAAAATTTTCTAAAGAACAATTTTTTTCCCTCTTGCTTATAGAAGATACTTTTACTCAAAAATAAAAAAAAGTCTTTGTAAGAATATCACATACTATTAATCAAATCAAATATAATAAAAACAATTGAGTGGGAGCAATTATACTATATAATGTGTACCCCTATTGAACCACATATGAGATAAGATTCATTAACATAATCAAGTCATGAGCTAAGAGATTGTCTACACTAACATTAATGGGTTGTGTTATGGGTTAGGTTCATCCATGCAAAGTCAAAAACTAGTCAAATATAAAATTCAATAAAAATTTTAAAAAGTCAAAAATAAATAAAAGCCAAAATAGTCAAACCAAAGAAAAAAATGATAAAACCTGTTTATTAGTCCGAATTCACTTTAAAAGCTGTGACTGTCGAACAAATGACATATTAATATCAGTCATATGAAAGTCCACCATTCTTAAATAACCTATAAAATTACATCACCATGTCCATCTAATATCCCTTGTAATTTCTCCTTTAACAGTATCTTAAATACCCATATTAATTTGACATTTCACATACTTAGTATTACATTGATCACCTCACCACTACTATCTTTAGCTTAACCTACTCTAGCCTATACACTAGCTGCGCCTGGCCACCTTCCTCTCTTCCTCCTTTTTACTATTTTTTCGCTTTATTTTTTCTCGAATCTTCTGGTCTAAATTGAGCCTCAGAGGGTTATTCAATAACATCATCTTCGGGCAGTCTTCCATTTTGGTTGCATGATATAAGATATTCAAAGGCATTTAAAACTTTTTTTTACATGGGTATTCCAATCTTTTATTTGTTTATTTAACTTTTACGTTGACTTTTGGCTTTTAACTTGTTAATTGATTAATCAATCAAAATATATATTGAGAATTATTTCTAAGCCGCTGAAAAAGATGATTTCTTAATTTAGAACCAAAATTATCATTAATTTTTAACTCTCCTCCCCATTTTATTCTAATTTTATCAATGTTATCAAGTATAGACCATCAACTAAATCAGCAAAATCAACGGCCTCATTCAAACATCTAGAAGTTCCATCAAGTTGAATTTTGCCTAACCAATTTTGATTGATTTATTTACCAAATTACTAACCATGGTCCATGTCAGGTGAATTTTCACAAAATTGATGAGTTGGCCAAAAATAGGTTGCCAAAACCGAAGCATTAATGCTGCATACGAGTTGGGTCCTTACACTTTTTGTCGCATGAACTCAGTGGGCCCTCTTGTTTGCACTTTTTATCACTTTTTGTCAGAATTTCTTCCCCCACCCAACTATTTTTATTTTCTTTAATTTTTCATTTTTGGTTCACAAATTCATATTTTTCTGTGAGTAAGTATGAATTTTAATTGGGTTTTTTATTTCCCTAATTTTAATTTCAATTACTGAAACTCTTGTCTGACTTCTGACCCACAAGAGTGTACAATAGATAGAGAGGAAAGTATAGGATAGCCTCTTGAGTTGTCCCTTTGTTCATAGCTATTTTTGGGTTTTTCATCAGATTTCTTCCCAGATTCCTGGTAATTTTCTTTAGCTTTTGTTTTGATTTTACATGATTTTTCTTCGTGTTTAGATTTTGATTTCACTTGTTGTTTTTGGGTTTTTTGTTCTTGGAATTTATCATGTTTATTTGATGTTTAATGTTGGGGATTATTTTTTGCTCTTGATTTTGTGATTGGTTTATGAAATCAAATCATTGAGTTGATTTTGTTTGGCAGTTGTACTAATCAACATGGGTTTATTTATTGGTGTTAGTTTTTCCAATATTCTTAATTGGAGAAAGTGATTTTAGTTTATAATTTTTAGTATGCCCAACTAATTTGCTACATTTTATTTGGAAATTTGTTGTCTTTAGAACCTAATAGTGGCTTAGGGTGAATTTGATGATGTTGTATTTGCTTGTCCTTTCTACATAATTACTAATTTATGTGTTGTTTGCTTGGTTCTTTGTGTTATGGATCTTGTCCCCAATAGGTTGTATAAGTAGCAAAAAAGCTTAAAAGGAAAAACTTTGATGTGCAAAAGTTGTATTTAAGGTATGAAGCTACAAAGCTATGCAAGAATAAGTTTAATGGCTATTCACTATTAAGGACTTTTGCTTTGAAGCTCATGACATCAAGAGTAAAAGTCGCCTTTGATCTTCATGACCAACTTTGTTTCCCTCCTTCCTTTCTAACTTACGGGTGGTTTTGTGCATGTGTAAAGTACCATAGCGGACACGGCTCAAAAATGAAAGGAACTTAAACACTAGTTTACGTTACTTTTGTTTTAGTTTAATACTTGTTTTTAGTCTCTAAAATTTTGAAAAAATGTGATATGTACCGGGCATTAAAAATTATTGTCAATAAACCAACTCAACCAGAATGCATAAGCTAATGGTTGAAGGCTTAAGATTTGTTGTATACTCTATCACAACCTCTTGACTTGAGAGCCTTTTGGGCTAGAAGTGCCCAGAAGTGTGGATGCAATACATGTTTTCCTCATACATGGTGCTGAATATTTTACTTGATATGAAGGGTGGATGAGATTCGAACACACGAACCTTCTGTCAAGTTGACTTCTGTTACCATGCTAAGGAACCAACTTAATTAAAAAGCTTAAGCTGATGGTTGAAGGCCCAAAATATGTTGTATACTCTATCTATCAATTATTATGTATTTTTGCTCCAAACTAGCTTATTTAGGTGAAGTTGGGTCATAGCTTTTGGTTGTGATGGTATCAATAAGGTGTTTAGCTTGTTCATATTGCACTTTATCTGGAATTACTGACACATCAAAATAGGATTTCGAATACTGATGCTTATACATTCTCTTCTCTGATTTTGTTACTGGATGAACAGGTTTTCACCTTCATAATTCCTGTGAGAAAATAAAATTTTGGGTGACAAACTGGCTTGAGATTTGTATTAATATTTTGAACTTCGATAGAAATAATGGGATATTTATGTGATTATTGTGGGGAGCTTAGATCGTTGGTGTATTGCCGATCTGATTCTGCTTTTTTGTGCTTGTCCTGTGATCGGAATGTTCACTCCGCAAACGCCCTATCAAAGCGACATTCTCGTACCCTTGTCTGCGAAAGATGTAATGCCCAACCCGCTTTCATTAGATGTATTGATGAAGCGGTCTCTCTATGCCAGAAATGTAATGTGGAGGGACATGATGGGAGCTCTTCAATTCATAAGCTGCAAAATATTAACTATTATACCGGTTGCCCTTCTTCAACCGAGCTTTCCAAAATCTGGTCGTTTTTCCTAGATATCCCTTTTGCCTCATCGGATAACTCAACGTGCCAAGAGGAATTAGGATCATTGAGTATTTCTGAGAGTAATGCAAAGAACTACATGGATCCTGTGCGTGAACATGACGATCAAGGTGCAGTGGTTGTGGGGTCCGGGAATGATCTACATAGTGTTAATAAATCCAGTTTTTGGGATGGACCTGTATCTATCCCGGAACTTATCTCACACAAATGTCTGGACCCACCTGGTTGTGCAGAATCTTCTGAGGTAATTATCACTTCAATGGGCTCATATTTTTTCTCGAAATGGCTTTCAAATGTTCAAAACGTTGCATAGTGGGATTCAGAAGTTTTCACGATCAGTAACTAGTTTGTTCAAAGGCTATCCTTTTTTCAGGGAGCTATTCTTCTCAGTTGAATGTTACAGTTTCGTTTCTGTTATCTTATTTCTTGGTCTTGTGTGCAGGTATTTTATCCCACTAATAGAGTTCCGGGGATTTGTGAAGATGACTTGTACGCAGATCTTGACATGGATGAAGTTGACATAAATTTTGAGAATTACGAAGAACTCTTTGGTGTTACTCTTACTCACTCCGAACAACTGCTTGAGAATGGTGGGATTAACAGCTTGTTTTCAAGGCAAGACATGCGTAAAGCTGATTCTAATCGCCCGGGTGGATTATGTGCTGAGGTTCGCTTCTCGACCAAAATTCTTGTCTTTCATGTGTTGTGGCTTGGGTTTGATTATATATAGCTAGGATTACATAAGTTCATATCAGTTAGTCTACTCATTAATTACTCTGCTCCATAAAAAGCCCAAACCGCGTTGTGAGCCATTCAAATACATTCTTGCATACATGTATCGGTTTAACTTATTTTCTAGTTCTAGTTAGATTTTAACCTCATGCCCATTTGTGAGCTCATATCACTAATTTTCGACAATAAAGTGTGATTTTGAGATGATTGGAGTTTTAGTTTAACAAATTGTGTTTGTTTGACAAATCAAGTGCCAGGTAAAGATTTCATACCCTTGTCTAACTGGTACGTAAGGTAACATGAAGAGTCGAAGTAACATAGAATTTAAGGTTTTGTTTGGGTTCAGATTTTGGCATTTTCTTTGAAATGTTTGGTATTAAGAGATGGTAACAATAGTCAACCATGATGTACCTTTTTCCCAAAACGTATATAATTTTTTTTTTTGTGGATGTGCTGGTGGTGGTGGTGGTGGTGAGGGTTATGATTACGGCCTGTGATAGGTGGAGGTGTTAGTGATTCTAGTGTTAGTTCCATAACTTACAATATGCTAAAGTCCATTACAATATCTTTCAATACACTCTTTTCGTTTCTTATATGTTTAAATAATTATACAAATTTCACTTGTCAATTAAATTATCTTTTTAGCAATTTGTTCAATTCTTGAAATTGATATGATGATTTGCCTTGAGAGATATAATTACAACAATTAACAACATTGAATCCGTAATCCGAAAATGTTAGAGTTAGCTACATGAAGCAATAAATTTGGTCGTCCTCTTGAATTCTCCTTCTCTATTCATTTTGATCACCTACTATCTCAAGTTGTAAATCTTAATTCATCATTTAATTTCCATTCTTTTCCACCAAGTCATCTTCTGCCTTCCTTCTTTCTCTTTCTTTTTTAAAATTCCGAAAGTTCTATTTTTATTTTCCTTACCGGTTTGCTAACACTGTCTGGCACATGCACAAACCACCTTAAATGATTCGCTTTCATCTTATCCTCAATATCAACATTTTAATTCATAAACACCGTTTGTATAATGACCGTCCGATATAACTCCCTCTTTATTTTTCAGTTTTTATTGTGTCTATTCTTCTGTCATTTGTGCATAAGTGAAACTTTATGTACTCCATCTTACTCCTAGGTAATTTGAACTCTCGTGACCATAACTCTTGTCTCTATCATTATATCTTAGCATTTAACTTTACCCAGTCTCATCTACAAAAATATTTCGTGAGCAACAACATGCACCTAACCACATGTCCACGGAACAATCGAGTCCATTTATTCGAGATTGCGGCATAAACAAAAAGGCTTAGGGCCGAACCTTAGTGAAGGCGAATTGTAATTGGAAAATCTTTGTTATCCCTTCGGGCCTTCACATGTCCTAACATTTGTTTTCACTTCTTAATCAATATATTACTACATTAATGTATTTCTTGATAATACTCTTATCTGTCATTGTCCACCAAAGTAATACTTTTTGTACCTTTGTTTTTATTGATGGTTACCATATTAATTGTTCTAGACATCTCTTACCTCAATAAGTATACCATATGGCCCCACAACTTTCTTTAGCTTTGTTTTTCTAAAAGCTCCCTCAATCAATGACTTTTTGATTCATTGATGGATTCATTTCCTATAACATTACCTTGTTCTACAATATATAACTTGTCAAAATTCTCTCTTTATCAATATTTTATATCCCTATCTTGAAATAGATATTTGATATCATTTTCCTTTATACACTTTACCATACTTATGTCCTTAGTCTTTGCTTGTCTCCTCTTTGACATTTTATACATATCTTTTTTCCTCTAATTAAGAGTCTAGTTTGTCAAACACCTCTTAAAATCCTCTAACCTCGTGAATTACTACTTTCTCCATGGTTTTAGCTTCCCTCTACTTGACTAGATTTTGTCATTCTTGCATTATCGTACGAGCTCCATCTTCCAACCAACTCCTTTAGCAATTTTCTTAGCAGTTGCCTCTTTAATCTACACCATTTAATTCTCCGTTCCTCTTTTACTTTTTATTCCTTTGGTCATGATTCTAAGCGAACATCTACACTCTCCAAGTATAACCATACAATTTAGTCAACTAGCTCTACGGCCTCTACCTGTCATCCTTAACAAAAATAGTTGATTTGGATTGTGTTTACCCTCCTTCTAAAAGTCACTAAATGATCGATCTTACGATTAATACCATTAATGGGTTGCTTGATTTAACTTTCAAATAATTAGATGAAATGCAACGGTTGGGAGAAACATGCTAAGAACGTTAGTAATGCGAAACGTACTGGAAGTTCCTTTATTGGCAGCTTAAAGTTTGTCTTTATGATGATGGTGATTATATTTTTGGTATAATGCAGGGGACTTCTGTAGGGATTGCCGGTCGAATCCAGCCAGTGTGCAGCAATGCAGCATCTGCCGACTCAATCATGAGCGTGAAAACTGAACCAACTATTGGTTTTGCAGCAAAACAAGCCCAGTCAGGTCTTTCGTTTTCTGGGATTACTGGAGAGATTAGTGGTGGGGATTATCAAGACTGTGGGGCTTCTTCTATGATTTTACACGGAGAGCCACCCTGGTGCCCTTTGTGTCCTGAAAATTCTGTTCAATCCAGTCGAACTGAAGCTGTAATCCGATATAAGGAAAAAAAGAAGATCCGAAAGTAAGTTTTTTGAGAAAACTAGCTGTGTTCTTATTTCTTAATGGTGTTATTCAGGTGACGTAAAATTTTGATTTCAACTCTGCTCATTTCTGATTGATTTGCGCTTTCAAACTGTCGTATGTTTTGTTTGGTAACGAAATTTCATGAGCGGAATGAATAAACGATTTATTGGTGGACTAGGAGTCCTATTAATGAGAAAAAGTGAAAGCTATACCTCCAACCTCGCTACGTATATGGCAAAGCCAAGCTAAGAAGCGTCTTGAGAGGTTTTTCCTAAAGCACCCTCTCATTTTTTTTTTTAACATAGTGACCTTGTAGTCTCACCGTGAGACGACTTTAATTGGGTCAGCTCAAACTGTTCAAAAAAAAAGGGCTACTTGTATGGGGCCGTCTCACGGTGAGACGGTCTCATACAAGACTTGCTGAAACATGGGACTTAACCTCATACAAGACTGTAACCATAGAGGCTATTCATGTGGTGTGGAAACAAATGGAGTGTAATACAAGGTAAAGAAGATTTGTATATTAGTTTTATTACTCGAGAGAAGGCGTAAGGATACTCGTTAACTTTTTTAATTTATTGTTGTTCAATATGACTGCATTTTCATTTTATCATTGAAAGCGGTCTACTGACTATTCTTTGCTTCTTATCACTTAGATTCGAGAAAAGAGTTAGATATGCTTCCCGCAAAGCGAGGGCTGATGGGAGGAAGCGTGTGAAGGGTCGATTTATCAAAGCTGGCGATGCGTACGATTACGATCCTTTGAACCACACCAGGAGCGTCTGATAAGTAAATTCCCATCCTTGTTATACAAAGTTTCTAATATTATGTTTGTTAGAGTATATAACATATCCTAGTGCCTCAACCATCGGCTTAAGCTTTTGGTTGAGTTGGTTTCTTGACATGGTATCAGAAGCCAACATGACAAGAGTTCATGGATTCGAATCTCAACCACCCCTCATGTAAAGTGGAATACATTCAGTCTATGCGCATCCACACTCCTAGACCAATGGGCTCTCGTGTGAGGGGGCGTGTTAGAGTATATAACATATTCTGGCCTCAACCATCAGTTTAAGTTTTTGGTTGAGAGGTTCCTTGACAATGTAGAATATAAGCTTATGTTTTGGTGATGACAATTTTCATGGTTTCATTACAGGAATGTGTAAGCAACGGAAACATTGTTGTACATGTGATCCCGCGTCAGAAATGGGGTTTCAGCCCATCGTTCGTTTGTACATCTTGAACATACCAGATGTCTATGACAAATAATCATCAAAAGGAAGGGTGGCGCTATTCGCCTTAATTAGCTTCCGATGGTAACAGTTGGAGTACAGTCTTTCTGGATACCGACTGACAGTATGCTCGACCATTTTGACTAGTCTGTCCAGATTCTCGTGCTCGTAAATTCTGAGACCTGATACTTGCCAGGTATGGAATTATAGATGTGTAAATGTCTGCAAGGAAATGGTATTCTCATAGTACTTTTCTGTGGCGTTGTATTACATTGTAGTTGTATGTAAAAGAACAACCCGACAAGCTCAAAGAGGGAACTACTGAGGGTTCCGTCTATACGCTCCCTTTTCCGCAAGTGATGGCGGTTCAGGCGACGTGTTTTGTAGATTGTATGTACATTGCTTGTTTTTTAAATTTTTTGAATTTTTGTTCGGAAAGCGTAGCTTTATAAGTGTACATTGTAACCTATTGTTTTTTTTTGGCTCAAATAAAACATTCAGAATAAAATGCAGAAGTTATCATCATATAACTTTTCTAAAGAAGCTAGATTGACATGCTTACATGTAGGTCTTGGTGAAGGTCCCAAAAATCTTGTATGTGACTTGTCTTGTAAATGGTGACATGGCGGGCTGCTAGCTAGTGACCTTTACGTCTCTTTGAATTTGCTATAAATGTCAACGTATATTTTTATTAAAAGGTAGATGAATTAGGGGTATAACACGACAAAATCGGAAAGTGTGTACATATAATAAACAAACAGATTACAAATATAGAGAAGAAAAATTGAATAAAATGAGTTTTTTTAAAAATTCTCGAAATAAGCTTCGAAAAATTGTAAATTTCGAAAGAAGTGTCTCTGTGTCCGAGCTTAATGTCAGGATTTGTTTGCTTTTATTAATAACAAAAAAGAGAAAAAAAAATTTTGATTCCCAAAATTTGTTATTTTTTTTATCCTATTAAACGTTATGACTTGTGATATTGCATTCTTTTTGTTTGCTGTTAGTAACAACGAGCGAAGAGTTTTGACTTTTTTTGACCAGATTTTTTGTTCTGTGCTAGTAACACTGAATAAATACTTGATCTTAACTTTGATATAGAGATGCTTATTTTGAGAATTAAAATTTTCCGAAGCTTATTTTGAGATTTTTTTATTAAAAAAATAAACTTATTTTTTCAAATTTTCAGGAGATTTGGAGGGAACTTGTAAATCCATATCCATATTAAAAAAGAAATACAAAAATAGTATATTTAGTTAAACAAACAAGAACGATAAATGTAGCGAATTAAAAAATACAGTAAGAATACATGTGTTAATATTGATTCCACATGTTAGGGGGTAAACCAACTTGAGAAACATTAGTAACCTGCTCTAAATTAGGAGAAGCAAGTAGGGTTTCAGAAGGAATGGAAGGTTCCATTTTAGTAAGTTGAGCTAGTACAGCTTCTAGAACCTTCCTATCACAATCTACATTATTACCATTTCCTGTATCATCATCATTGATTGATCCCCCAAAAGTGTGCATCTGAAAATTGTGATTATTTTGATAAAATAATGAAGAACAGTTCCCATAATTTCCATGATTATTATGATTATGATCATGATTATTTGATGATGATGATGTGATGGAGAAGCAGGGCACTTGCTGATTATAATAAGAATTTAGTTGAGTTTGATGATGATCAAATGTTATGTAAGAATGATCCATTAATGGAGGTAGGGTTGATGAGCTTGTTTCATCCAATGAATTGTTCCCTTCATTATGATCATTTTGTGATGCATCATGATGATCATATTTTGATCCTATTTCTCTTTTGTAGAAAACCCTACAAAGGACCCAATCGTCTCGCTTCATACATCAATGGAAAGGATAAACAATGTGTTAGTGTGATTAATTTGAATCAAATTTGTAAAATAACCTAGTCAACAGTGGCAGATCTTGGGCCATAAGTTACAGGGGTCAAAACTGTTAATCAATTATATTTGAATATGTCTTGCATGAAACTGTCATTTCATGAGATGAGTCCATATAATTAGATTATTTCTCTATTTGATTACTTTAATAGTCCGTTTAGTTATTGGTACTAATTGGTGATAATATGTATGATTTGTAGTTTAAATTTTCCTGATATATATGCATCATGTTATTCACACAGTAAGGAAAATTTGATCATAAAAAGTAATTGTTCATAATTTTCCATTCCCACCTAATATTACATTGTCATTAGAATAAATTTAACGAAGAAAATGAATTATTGAAGGAGATTAAGCGTTGCTATTAAATTTGTCAAGAGATATTCCTACTATAATTACACTAGCTTTCATTACCATTCTCAACATTAAGTACTGATTACCAAAAATGTCGTAATGTTGTAAGTAATTACTCTAAGACGGCCGTAAAGTTATAATTAATCACTCTAAAACTACAAAAAGTGTTAAATTTAAGATTATTAAGTGTATATTATGGTTTAACCGTGAGACTGTCTCATTTGAAGATTTGTGATTATATATTCATTCACGTCATAATTGGCTATCATATCAGGTGGGGTTCAGCCTGAGTCCATTAAGACCATGATTCAATAACACAAAAGAAAAATAACAATCGAGTTGGTTTTGCTACTTTTTAACAACTTATGTCTTTTTTCATCTACAATTTTTGTTTTGTTCCAAATTATTTGATAATAAAATTGGAATAATATTATAAATAATAATTTTACTAATTTATATATATTGTATCATCAATAGAGGGTTAACAGCTAATACAAATTAAATTCTTTGTAGCTGTTTGCTGATGCAACAAGTTAGCAGACTGCTAACTACTCTTTCTTTGCCAATTAATATAATCACAACAAGATTTAAGTATTTAACCACTAATTTTGACTTTTATGTGAACTCTTAATAAAAGTCAAAATCTAAATTAATACTTTTTAGAAGGAGCAAGTACATACTAATGTATTTTAAGATTTAATATGATAGTCTATAAGTAGTTAATAACATAATTAAGAGCTACTTAATAACTAATTAATCAATGTGGGTCCCATTCTTTTAAATTTTATCCAAGATGGAGATGTGCAAATCTTTCCAAGAATTGACTTAATAATATAAAAGGTGGAGATAATTGTTTTGTTTCTTTGAAAATAAATATATAAAAGATATTCTTAATATATCAAAGAACTTTCAATCAACCATGAGTGCCTTCATGCTATATATTGTTTTTATTTTTCATTTTACACATTTTGATTTGTAGTTTTTTTAAAGAATTTTTTTATTATATTATATTTTTTGACATAATTAGTTTTAATCACCCTAATTTTAAGATATTTTTTAATGCTTTAGCTCCAAAATTTTTTTCACTAACTTTATTTTTATATTTTTATAATGCTCATCGTCTCCACATGTTTCAACTAATTTTTTTTAACAATTTTTTTTTTATGTTTTTGGTTTTAATATTTTTTCCATACTAATTTTATTTTATATAAATTTTTAATGTTTATTCACTTTTTTTTTATTAACTTTATCATTCAGTAAATTAATATTAATACTTGTGAACATTTATTTTTTTTGGAAATATCAAAATAGGAAGGAAGGGAATATTAACTATTGCTTTGTATCCACCAATCCACTTTTACTTTTTAGAGGTGGATCATCATTGATACTCGTAACTAGATAGACTAGCATGTTGGTTTTGCATGCAAATCAAGCAACTTTATCCTCGTCTTATTAATTTACTTTGGGTTATTTGGTAAAATATATTATTTAGCAAATTTAGTTTATTTTTACATAAATAATTTGTGGTAGTCAAAATATCTAATTTTAATATTTGGTAAATTAGCTAGTGAAAATAACTTGTTAATTTGAATTAGTTATATATTTTTAAATAAACTGCTCCTAGCAATGTATTCAATTAATCGAATCGGTAACTCTAATCAAATACTGATTATTATCCTTTTGTCAAATACTTTTTTTTTATCGACGTTGTATTTATTAGAGTAGAACAAGAAAGGAAATTGTTTAATTAAGTTCCTACTTCCTATAGTATTTAGAACATGGAAATTTATGTTGTATATATAGAGAAAAAATAGAACATATTGAAATATATCGATCATATTGTTAATGATTCTACATTTAGAAAAATTTATAAATTTTGTTATCGAAAATTATGACAATTTATAACATTTCTTAGTACTTTTCGCAAGAAATTTGAATTTATTTAAAGATTACAAGTTTGAAATGAATAAAAACACTTTACAACTATATTACTTTTATCCATCTTAAAATCCTAATATTTTAATTTATTTTATTTTGTTTTTGTAAAAAAATGGCTCATGAATTAAATTTGCTAAAATCTCAACATAAGGTCTAATATTAGCTCATGCATCTATATTGTGCTTATTTCATTATTTTGATATCATGCATATTAAAATTAACAATAAATTTAATTTTAAAGCATTAATAACGATTAAAAAATTTTAAAAAGAAAAAACCATTTGTTACTAGCTAGTAATACTAATTAGTTGGGTTAAAGGGGAAATTTTTTTTAAAAAAAAAAGTTTAAATGTGTGTATATGAAAACAAAAAAATTTCCTGTCCCTAATCGATCTTTTCATATTTTTTTTTTTATCAATTTTAAAGTATGTATTCAAGAATCAATTCTATTAATGTATTTCATAAAAAAAATGTAGAAAACAAATAATAAAATTATATACATCGAGATGAATCTAATAAAATGTCATATTAATATGTTTTAACTTGTAGATATCCATTAAAAAAATTATGTACTAATGAGAGAATATTATTATATTATCCATTAAACTTATATTATCAATTCATTAATATATTTTAATTATTATATTTTAACTTTTTACTCCTCAAATAGAATATTCTTTGTCGGAATATTAAATAGGAACATGGGCTATTACTATCAATGGAGGTTTTATGCCGGAGGGTATGTGTTTATGGCTTTTGACGTATTTTAGTTTCTTCAATAAAAAAACTACTTATCTAAAACAAGGTCAGCCGACATGGGCCCGACCCTCGAGTATTCCTCATTTGTATCGAAGAGGCGAAAGATTTATAATTCATTGATTTCAAATTATAATGTATTTAGTAAAATGACTTATTAAATCATGTACACTTCTTGTTATGTGAAATTGCACATAATATTTGCTACAAACAGTTATTCGAAAACAATATATTTGTATGTTTATCATTAACAAGGGTAAATTGGGTGCATCCGACCCTTTCAAATTCCAATTAAAGTGAAATTCAATTAGTAGCATTTAAATAATATACAATCAAAATAATGTGTAATACTAGATAGATGTGATTTTCCAAGTAGATCACACACTAGCTAGGAGTTCAAATCTCCGTGCTTAAATTCTTTCTTAGATAATAATTTTGTCCCCATAACTTTTGATCCGCGACTTACTAACAAAATAGCTAACGATATAGCTACTCTAATAAGAAATCATCTTGAATGAAACGACCTTAAAATTAAAATCCTGGCCATATATTTATATTTTATTTTAATTTGATTATTAAACTTATATATGAGCACGTTAAAAAAAAAAAAAAAAAAAAAAAAAAAAAAAAAAAAAAAACTAACCTTGGAGGAAGAAGTAAATTTAGGAGGGGCAAAAGGTCCATCAAGACGAAATTCATGCATGACCCAATTAGTTTTCTTTCCTTTAGGAGCTCTCCCTTGGTAAAACACCAATGTTTTTCTCATTCCCACTAAATTGCCCTTCCGAGACACCGGCCTATCTTTTCCGGTAGCTTTCCAGTAACCGGACGCCGTTGCTCGGTTTGTTCGTAGTCCAGTTGCGTATTTTCTATCTCTTCGGCTGTAAAAGTACCAGTCTTTTCCTCCCACGCACACTGTTTCTGTATAACCAGTAACGGATTCGAATATTATATTAAATGTTGAAGCAAAAAATTAAAGTCAAAGTCAACAACAAATCAGTATAAATGAACATTTTTACAACAAGTAATAGTATACCCTAGTAAATAAATATAAGTGTAATCTTAGAAGAAAAAAAAATTCTATATAAGGAATTTTCACTTAATTTTTGAGAAAAAATCAAAGTTAAGGAGATTGTAAATATTAAAGTCCTTTTTATCATTAAATCACCAACTTTCTAATGCAAAATTGTAACAATATTAAAAAATAAGCCGTAAAAGCGAATTGTGAGAGGGGACTGTGAGGTTGGGTGGCTTCGCCATTGAGATCAAGTAATAGACTATAATAACTCTATTAAATGATCTAATTTTAGTATAAAACTATCTTAATCAAAATTTAACATAAGTGTGTGGAATTCAAAAATCTCACCATTGACAAAGGTCGTTTTTCACCCTCAAAAACAGTGAAATCGCAAAATGTTTTAACCTCATATTTAAATTACATACTCGCAGATCAACTTAACAAAATTACTTAAATACCCTAAAATCATACTACCCCAACCTAAAAAAAAAAAAAAAAATCTTTTTTTGCCATGTTATTGATAAAGGAAAATTTCCAACCCTATTCAATACTCCTAACTTCAAAGTACTAAATATGTTGATGAGTAGTCCTATCTTTTTGTGTCTTGGAAAGTACTCCTAATATTTAGGTAATCGTCCATTTTATTCATCCAATACCCTAAATAAATAGGATTACAACCTAAGGCTTATATATAAATGTACCCTAATAAACATGTACTCAACATGAAACCAGCTGGATGGCTACTAAATTAAATTAAAAGCATTAGCTGCAACTTATCATTAATTTATCTTAGAAAATGTTTGTATGGTCCAATAGTTACTCGGTTTATTTTTGAGATTCAGAGCAAAATATATATAAGCCCCCTAACTAAAAACTTAAGGTTATAATACTATATTTGTTTTTCAATGTTGATATTTAAACTACTATAAAAAAACACTAATAACTCTTATTACGGAGTAAAAAATGTAAATAATATCTAAATTAATTAAGTTATTATCGACTTTGTACATGAAAATAAATATTTTAAACCCTAAAAGATTTGAGACCTTAAATAATAGTGCGTTTTATTCTTGTTAATTGATAACCATGTTTAAAACTGAAAAGCTACTACAAGTTCAAATCCTATAAGAAAGATGAGTGAATTAAATTTTATAGTTTCGCTTGGATCAAACGACCTTGAGTTGGAATGTTTCTTCTTACCAATCAAAGATAAATAAAATAAAAGCATACATCTTATATCATTAATCTTTATATTAGGAATGACTCTAATTCACCTTACCATGTTAGTTCAACTTATCATTTTTTTTCTTTATTTATGTATCATGAATTACACAAACTTGGATACAAATCCGTCCAATGCACGAAAATTTTAAACATGTTAATATTTTAATGATATTTTAGATGAATGAAAATATTAAATAAAGGTGCATAATAAAGTATTTATATATGTATATTGTGATTAAAAAAGAATCAAATATAAAAAAACAAAATAGGCTCTTAATAAAGAGTTATATAGGTTTTGAAACACAAAATATTATTCACCAACACTAAAGTCTAAGAAAAGAGAAATGGTATGAGCAAATAATTGGAATGGTCATATGGGCTATTTCTGCCATTAAAGTGAAAATACATTTTTATTTTTATAAAGGAATAATTACATTACATAAAATCAGACAATATTTTTAGTTGATAGATTTTCATTGCACTTTATTTGGTAGCTAAGATAGTCTGATTGCCTTCACACAGATTTCAGTTGGCTGATTTTTTGCATTAATTTATTTGTTTCTATAATTCCTATCTGGTCCAGTATACTTCACATTTTTCCTAGCATTTAAAATTGTATTTATGGTAGTCTAACAATATAAATGACTGATTTTAATGATCAATTAATTTTCTAAATTGCTATATACTTTTATACAAAGTGTAATTTTGCAGTATAATTTTCTAAATAGTGTAATTCCAATTTTATTGGAATAAATGTAATTTATTCTGTAGTATAATTTTCTACGCGATGTAATTCCAGAATTTAATTAGACAATATATATAATGTTATACACAATACATTATATATTTTCCATTATAATTTTTTAAACAGTCCATTGATATACAACAGTATAATTGGAATAATTGTGATTTATTGCATCCATAAATGTATGAGTTTATCTGAAAAATATAAATTTGTAAATATGGTACATGTAAAAATACAAATCAGTAAAATCTCATTATAATTTTGTAAACAGTGCATTAATATGCAACAGTGTAATTGAAATTGTGATTTATTGCATCCATAAATGTATGAGTTTTTTCGAAATATAAATTTGTAAATATGGTAAGTATGAAAATGCAAATCAGTGAAATTCTATTAATATTTTCCAATAAAAAAAAGATAAATGACATGCTCACAATCAAACTTCATTTTTACTATTATACATTAAAATTAATAGAATGCGTTGAGCTAGGGAGGTGGTAGAGTGAAGGTAATTATTGGGATCATATACTATTTATTAGAAAATTCTAATATCATAATGCATAGAAAAATAAAAGAGAATATTGGGTTTAAAGTTGTTATGTGTAGTATTCTAGAAGTGTTGATGCCAATATTGTCCTTAAAATGAAGCATGAATAAAATAAAATTAGTAATTGGCTTTTGATGTTATTATATTAATAAATTAATTCAACTAAAAGTTAAAGTTGTTGGTTAAAGATCTAAGATTTACTATAGAGTATATAACATATGTAGTAGTTTCAAATTTTAGCTTAAGTTTTTGGTCGAGAAACTGTGTTGACATGTACTATCAAAAGCCAACGACGTTAGGTATGTGGGGAATTTGTGCTACATAGATTGTGTTTTAATGAGCTTGATAGATTATATAACATATCATAGTGAATCGTCAACCACTAACTTACACTTTTGTGTTAATCTGATATTTTTCTTTTATAATTATTCAAATAATTCATGAACTCTTGTTAAAATTAAAAGAATTTGGAGAGAATTGGACATGAATTATAAGTACTTGGTTAGAGTGCATGCACCCAAATAGATAGTGAATCTTCAAATAATGCTCTTCCACAATTTATTAAAAAAAATTGTTATAATATATCTAATCTTATCCGATTTATAAGTAAGTTAAATTAAAATGGTAACATCTCAATAATATATTAATGAATGAAAATCACTATGAATGAAAATCACTATGAAAATCACTATGATTAAGCGGTTTCACATTAATGACAAATATTATGAGTTGAAAATGAACAACTATCGACATAGAAGATTGCCCATGATTATGAAGATTAAAATAATTCTATATTTTAAAGAATCAATGATAATATAATAAAATAAAATAGAAGACAATACTACTATATATATTTTTTATGCAATATACCATAATAAATTACAATTTGATGATATTAATAAATAAATTATATAATAATTCAAAACTTGTTTATCATTTAAAATTCGTGTACATGAATTTATTGACAAACGCTTAGAGAACAATCATTAGCATATATATATATATATATATATATATATATATATATATATATATATATATATATATATATATATATATATATATATATATATATATATATATATATATATATATATATATATATATATATATATATATATATATATATACTCCTATAGAAAATTAAAAAAAAGGAAAAAGAAAGAAATAAACTAACCAGGAATATCCCAAGGTTCACACTTATTAAGATCAACTTCAATAAGCAAAGAAGAATGATGAGAGAGAGATTCATTATTATTAATATTATTATTGTTATTATTATTCCATTTATTCATCAAATAATCACAAACAAGTTCATCATCTCTTGGATGGAACCTAAACCCTGGTGGTAACCTTGCTTCCACCATAGTTAAGCTGCTCATTTTCTCTCTTTATTTTGAACAAAATGAATAATTCTAATTAGATGAAGAGATTGAGGAGATTATGTATATATATAAATATTATATGAATAATAATTATTATTATTACATAATAATATTAATAATATAGGTTTGGAGAGGAAAAGCTATAAATTATAACTAGTTTTTTTTTTGTTTTTTTTTTTTTTGTTTTTTTTGAAAAGTAAACTAGAGGTTTATTATGTGATACTTGATATTGGGGTGAAATGAAGTCACAACTTGTATAAAAAGGAGATAATTATTCATTCCTCTAAAAGTCTAAACGAATATTTAGAGAGGGAGGGAGAGTGAATAGTTATGAGTTTATGACATCGCATGGTGACGATTAGGAACCAATTTGGGGGGTTGGCTACTATTCTTTACAAATAATTCTTGTACTACACTAGGGTATTAAGATTCGGGCTAAAGGTAGATTTCTTTCGATTTTTAAGGAGTGTTTGTAAAAGTAAAGTTATAATTTTACAAACGGTGTTTAACGTGTTATACGATAACATTGTTAAATTGAGATATTGAGCCTCTTTTTAGTTCTAAGCTTTAAGCAAATGTCAATCTTACCTACGGTCGAGAATGACCCTAAATATAGACTAATGATTATTGATAGAGTTTATGAATGGGCCCAAGTAAGAGTAAGCTAAGCTCCCAAATAAGGAGATGTAATTCACTGTATAAAACTTAATTAGATTCATTACTAAAATCAATTAGTAATAGTAAGAGTTACTCTTTAAGTTTATAAAGTGATGTATATTTTTTTATTTTTTCGATGCGGGAGATTTCTTACATGTGGGTAGCAAATAGACATCTCAACAATATCAAGTTAGTTTAGTATATACATGTAGAGATGAGGGTTGATAAAACATAGTGGTACATAACCTAAAGTGAAAATTGTATGAAAAGGTAATTTTCACTAGAAAGCAAGGTAAAAAAAACTTTTTTTAACATCATTATTATCAATTTAATATCCTTTTAAAAATAGAGTCCAAATGAGAAAAGGTAACGAATAATCTATACTCGTATTCTCTTTTAAAAAGGTCTATAAAAAATGTCTAAAGAATAAACAAAATACATTTTTGAAAATATTACGTAGATGTTTTATTCAAAGCATATTAAGAAAGGTGACGACAAACATCTCGACAAAATGAGATAAACAATTAAATTGATTATTTTTATTATTTTATAATAAAATAATAAAAAATCTTTTCTACCAAGCACTTATTCAATTTTAAATCTTTGGTAAATTTAGTAATAAAAATAAATTTTTATAAATAATTCCATTTTTCTAAGTAAGATTTTAAATTCAATTTTCATATAATCTCTCTCCATTTAGTAGACCGTGTAATTTTTTTTAAAAAAATAGAGCACATTATTACTAAGCATAATAATTATTAATTGCGTCAACTATTGCAAATTGGGTTTTTGGTGTGGGACCCATTGATGAAGCATTAAAAAATGTTTGAATAAAAGGGATTATGGGTGCGTCATCATAAGCCTAACATGAATTTAGTGGCTTAAAATGTACTCTTAAACGTATTACCTTCTGACAGCTATTGTATTACTCCTAATTAATTTGGGACCGAATAATGCTCTCGTCCACAAGGAAGATTTTCTTTTTGTCATTACAACTTAAGACTAACAGCTCCTCACAATGAAACGAGTCTAACTTATTTTTCTAATTGATCACTTTAAAATTGTAAATGATCACTTTGATATGTTAAATGTACATAAGTCAGTCTAATAGAGATAATCTTATCACATGACCATTCCATTTTAGAATTTTCTTCTGTCTTATTTAATTTGCACCTTTTTTATAATTTATAGATGTGCAAATATTAATTTGTATATGTTGAATAAGACAAATAACGAGTAAAGAAAAAATAGATGAAATTAGACTCGAAAATTAATTTATAGACGAGTAAAAAAACTAAATAAAAAATATTATAAAAAGAGGAAAATGTGGTATGTAGATGAGAAAAGTCAAAAAATAGGAGTACTAGGATTGCAGCCTACAAGTGCATCGCAACTTGATGTATTGAACTATACTTCATGGTCATTTTCAGGGAGAATTTGGGTTTGAGATTGCTTATATTAGGGTTAGAATTATTTGACTAAAATTCTAAATAGTGTAATAGAAGTATATAATAAGGGAAAATAATAATTGAAGTAAAAATGAATTTTACAAATAATATTGAGTTTGCACATGGTCATTTTATAGGATTGCATAGGCTGTAGTCTTGATGCTAATAACTAATAAGTGCTCTTAGAAAATAATCCCACCAACTTTCACGTGAAACGTCATACATTTATGCCCAAGTTTAAGTGGATTCTAACAATGGCAAAACTTGAGCCAAAATTATATAGGCCAATATTTACAATATAATTTTGAAATAAAAATAGAAAGCAAGGTTTGAACATGAAACCTATTTGTTATTATAACACTAGCTTTACCACTAAAATAATAATTTTTAATACAATGTATAAGGTGTTATTATGTGTAGATTATATTGTCAAAAACAATTCGTGGAGGCGGAGTGCTTTTACTCGCGCTACCTAATTTTTGCCCCTAAATCCCATCAAGTGTACAACTTCCTCCGTCTCAATTGATTTGCGTAAATATGAATTTGTGGAGGTCATTATTAAAACAGAAAATGAAACAAAATAAGTTGGACAATCCCCAAAAAAAACCGAGAACAAATTAAATGTGAGAGAGTATTTCCTACTATCATACATGCATATTTGGGTCCATTTAGCTCAACCTTCACACAACAGTGTTCATTAGGAGTTCATTAGCTATTTAATTACAATTAGTCCAAAGTGGTTTAGTACCATTCCTTCAAATGTTCGCAAAATATTGGACCTTTTATTAAGGTTAAAAAGTTTCTCCGGTAATTTATAATCGCTAACAATATTAAAAAGTTTATTTAAAAGAAAATGAAAGAGTTTCTTCAATAGTGTTCGATGCAGATAATTGAAGACATACAGGTTCTGGCAGACGCTAGTCATCCAATTTGTCTTATAAATGCTGGACCGCGAACAGTATTAGAAGTCAGTCATTACAACTTGGTGTGCCAGACTACACTTGCATCGGTGCAACATCCACAATAATAGTACATAATATAGCTGATGATACGCATTTGACTAACAGCCATCATCAACGATCTTTATATTTAACGATGTAGTTCGAAGCTACACAAATAACAAGAAAATCTTGTCCTCCATAAATGAAAGAGAACAGTAATGTTCTACCTGCAAGTTAGAAATGTCAAACCAGAATTAAGTATATCATAGATTATCAAATAGTTGAATAAGAGAAAAGTAAAATGATAGCAACGAGAAGCAGCGTACAAAGCATTTGCACATCCTACTTTCTTCAAAATATTAAACACAGCCAAAGAAATGTTCCAGAGACGTTGAGCAAAACACATTAGAAGCCAATCTCTCGGGTTTGCTAGGAGAAATATGAAGCTGATATTTGATGAACCTCTGGAGCAGTAAAATGAAATATTATAAGTCACGAAAAATGTGGGATATTATTGTTACACCCTATAGTTGAGAGAAAATTTTACCGCTAACTGAGATATGATTTCGAAATTTGAGTCGATATGCCAATCTGGCTCCAATTGCCGTACAAATGATGTACGTCCAATCTCCGTACTACAAAATAAAACCTGCAGATGCACAATGACGTAAAATGCTTGGAACTATATATGTACATATAAACATAGATATAAGATCAAATACGAAGGTGATGGGTCGGGCCGAATAAAGTCCCATATTCCCTGCTTTTGAGATAACTTATTCCTCTCGCGTTTGGATCTAGCAGACCATTGTCGACTTTGATGAGAATATGGTTCGTAAGGTTGCTCGAGTGCGAGTATGACAGATTTATGGTTGGTAGGTTTCGTCCATGGCGACTGGAGTTTTAGGTTTGGCCCATTCAGTGTCGTTTCTCCTTTCATCTTCCCCGGAGTAAATGGTTTTGGTTGTTTAAGAAAAAGGATTGTATGGCTGCTACTAAGGTCATTGTCGATGGGAAGAAAGAGGTCAGGTGATGTTGTATCGTGGTCAAAGGGCATAACAGTCAATATCTTGTTGGTTGTGCACTGCCCTTTGGGCTCCGTTGTCATGAGGTCAGGCGAAGGGTGCATCCTCCATCTTTTCAAAAAACCTGTTGGATGTGACCATGGGGGTGACAGCATAGGGGGAGGTCCATGACGCTGGTGGTATCCAGATCCAGTTTGCCGGTCTTTAGATGGAGTCCTTTGGGATGTGTGTAACCATTTTAGCAGCTGGCGAGTTCACCTCCTGACTTGGTGAGTCCAATTGATGGCCAAAATTATGCTAGGGTTCCAATATGCTGGTTGGCACTTAGTTTAGAAATGCTCTTGATGCTACAGTTTGCCTTTTGTTTTGGGCCTAATTGTATAATTTTATTATGCTTAGGCCCTTTATTACCTTAGGATGGCTTTATGCCTTAGTATTTTTTGCATTTAGGACTGCACAAGATCCTAGTGATCTATTTGTCTATCATTGTATCTAGGGTGGCTGGGGTGTGTATTGTCGTGTTTGGTTCATTGAGTCGGGATGTTTGGCCCGAGCTCAGGTTTGATTTGGAGGGATTTGGGTCTTTTGTTCCTTCCGGTGGGGTCCCCTTGTAATTCAATGTTTTTTTTAATTATTAATAAAACTTTAATTTCCAAAAAAAAAATATTGTAGTTGGTGAATTGTAGTATAGTTAAGAGGGTGACATGTGTGGATTGAAAGAATTATATTAGGAGACCTTGATTGCCCAAGTGGTCTTGAGGTTTTTATACATCGTATGTCATCTTTAAATCTCAAAGTTCATTTCACCTCTTCCCACTACGTTCGAAAAATATAACGAGACTAATCAAAGGTCGTAGAGGGGGTCGCCAATTTTGGTAACCCTGGGCTTGATTCATTGCAGATAATTTGTACAAAGATACCAAGCTCACTAGAGAGTAGTAAAGAAACTAAACCAGTGTACAATGAAGGAAGAAGAAATGCAAATATTCCAACTTTAACAAACACAAACTTCACCTTGTCTCTGATCAAACCTCCAGACGTGAAGATCCCAGCTTCCTCCAAAGCCAAAAGAACCCTTTTCTGCATTGCAAAGAAAAAGAACAGATGATAAGGGAAAGTGTTAATCGACTGATAAGAATCAAAACAATGTCAAAGCATGTTGTCTCGCATACAAATGTAGTATAAACCAATGATGTCAAAACCATTCACATTCCTCAAGTATTGTACAAAAAACAAGTAGTCGGTGTAGTTTTGCACATCAGCATCAAGAATCAACCATCTAACCAAATAAGACGACTTGTGAGAGGGAGAATAAAAAAAAGTATCCAATATAAATTATAATAATTTGAAAGTTGAAACCAAATAAAAATATAAGGGATCCATAAAGGCATTTAAAAAATTCCATTTCTTAAATCATAAAATCTGGAGGTAATTGCCTAACAAAAGATGTCTACTTGTAGCTCTACATACAGCAAAAAACAACCAATGTTTAAACATCAGCAACTAAATGTTGTTTAAATGGTCAATTAGAACAGCACAACAGAACATGCCTATTAGGGTTGATAATGTTTACTATGATTAGAGTGGAATAAGTAAAAAACAACAGAGATCAAAATTTATAAAATTTAATAAGCATGTACACCAGAAATCAAACACATAAATATTCAGACAGAGAGAGAAAAGTTGAAGAAAGCTAGACTAGTAGTCATCAATGAAAATATCATGGCACATATACAAATTTATCAGATTTTTCCAGAACATTATATGTATAAACTAACTTCACAAATGAAATATAGTTTCAAACACAGGTATGTAAGCTAGTAAAGTGTTTAAAGAATACAAGCTCAACGCAAAAAAAAGAGCATGATGGGTCCTGACACATTACGTTTGCCACAGGAAAATTTATACATACTTCACTTGTGTCATCAAGAATGCGTTCCATGAGGTATAGGTCACAAAATTTCGTAATCTCCAACAACACTTCCAGTACAGAGGATCTAACTGTTACTTTCGTCTGCATGAATCAAAGTGGAATAATAAATACCCCAATGAAAACTTCTCCGTCCAAAGACCAGAAAACAGAAATAAAAAATCTCAAACCTGAAGTTCTTCCGGACTAGTTTCTTCAAGAACAACACCAAGCAAGCGACAGGTCACCTGCACAGATTACGGCAAGAACGATGACCATCAATTGCATAAAAGACACCAACATAACTTAGTACTATAGTAAAGAAATTCGGTTTCGGTCGCAATCGCAGTAAAGACATGCATCTTGGTTGTCACAAACTGGATCGTCACAGTTATCACATTTTGAAAATATTTTTTAGAACAGTTTATTACTTGTAATTGGGAAAATCAGATATCCAAACAAGCTATTAGAAACAGCAGAAAAGACTATAGAGATACAGAATTTGGAACTACCAAGAACAGAATCATCAAAAGCAACTAAGTCCTACACTAGAGAAATAAAATATTCAACAAAGTCTGAAAAGCATCCAGAAGAAGCAACTATTCTTCTCTACACAACAAAATGACACAAAATGCAGATATACAGCCTAGATTAGTAAAAGATAATACTTACTTTCCTCCCTTCGCACAATTTTTGCCTGACAATTTGGGCCAATGTTGGCTGAAACGTAAGAGGAAATTATCAGCAAACTTTACATATATGAATGCATAGCTTGAACTTAGAAAAGCTTGAACTTAGAAATACCTTCACAGGCTGAAAAAAATCATCCACCACATCCTGTGCCCTCAAATCCTCAGATGAAGCAGAAGCAACAGACATCTCAACGGTAGCATTAGTCTGCAAATTGGTACCAGAACCACTAGCAACAGTAGGTTGCCTCTTTGGTTGCCTTCTTTGTGGAGCACTTGGAAATATTTTCCATGTAAATACTATAGCAATAGCAAGTCCCGCAAAGGCACTAACAGAAAATACATCCTAAATTATTCCAAACAGCCAAATATTAGCATTTGCTATACGGAATTACGGATACAAATCAAGTTCTAAAAATCTAACCGAGTGCAATTGGAACATGTTTTCAAAATTGTACTATTAAGTTTAAAACAACTAACAAGTTAAACATGTATTCATAAGTGATACTATAAAGTCTGTAACAATGTGAAAGAGCTTGTAAAAAATACTAACGCTGACAAGTATTACAGAAGTAACAAACTGTCCTAGAATTAGTAACAAAACAAGAGAAAAACCATTAAAGAACATGTTCCATTAAACTCAATACAGCTTAACATTCTCAACAGGCCCTTCCTGATATCCACAACCAGAGTCAATTTTCAATCAGTAACCATGAATGAATTTTTCCGAGGCTTCTCCTAACAATTTCCTTCATTCTTTCTGTTCAATAGATCCTATAAAAATAATACTGCTAGCCCTTCTATATAATTTAAAGGATTTTAATCTATCCAGCGCAGCTACCTGGATCATTTTCCACAACACATTGCAGTGAAATCAATTAATTCAGAGTTGTACACAAATTAATTCTGTTAAAGCAAAAAGCTATAGTTTCTTTATACCTATCTTTTTTCCTTTTTCACCTCTTTGTTTCCCAAAAGAAGGCAGTGTGGGCATGATGTAGGATAAAGAGTACTCTTAAATAAAGAATATTAGCTTGTTCGAAATTCAATTAACAATGATTCAGTATTGTTTAGTGAAACTCGTTTAACTACGTCAAAACTAAATTATCAATATGTGTAGTCCTACAACTTTTTAATCCCTACAATTGACTACAATCAGTTTTATGTTCAAATTTTCCCTAATTCAAGACCTACAATCAATGACACCACATAGGCAAGTGTATTTATATCATCATCAGCATCATAACCGATGTATGCCGCTTATAGAAGCTATGATCAAGGTCAAAGGAAAATAAAAGACAACAAACCATACGCTTATCAAAGGAGATAGGAAGGTTGCAGCCAATGAAACCCTCAGCTCGAGAAAACCTTCAAATGAAAACAAAAGGCAAAAAAGCAGAAAACAAAAAGCAAGACAGGCCAGGGTATTTAAATTTATACTATAAAAGAAATTTTCAAGAGAATACCTCAGATAAACAAGTATTTAATTACAAACTACAATTTCGAAAGTTTTTCAAGATGACATCTATGTATCATATACTTGTACCACCAGCTAAATGATTCCTTACATTTTGGTAAAATGTGGACAAACTATAAGACATACTAAGGATTTTTTCAAACATGAATGGTCCAAGAGGAGCGACATGGTATAGATGTAATTTTAAGACTTGTCTTCATTATCGCGTCAAATGAACATCGGTATAACAGGAGTCATTAACTAACATTGAAATACATAATCTCAACATAGCTTCTTGCATAATGAGTAATGGGTTGCAGAATGTAGCAGACCTAATTTCATGATAAGTCTTTTCACAAGTCACAAGTAACAACTAGTGGACAAGAGGAAAACTAGTCATCATCAAACATCCGAGCATGGATTACAAACTAGCTCATTCATAATTGTAGAGAACTTCACAGCAAACTAGCTCTTGATATGCACTCATCCATCCCTTATAATTTGCACTAGAGCCGTTGCTGACAATTTATGGGCCCTAGGCGAAAAATAAAAAAAAGCTCTTATATAAGTAAAATTTTAATTATTTTTTAAGGATTAACTAAATTTGGAACCTTAGCCATAGATGGTTGCACCTCAAAACTACGCTCAGGAACGGCCCTGATTTGCACCCTTTCATAAGAGTCCTAGTATATGAGATGTAAATCTTATTGTATGTCTCATTTTAATTGAACTAGTCTACAAAATGAACACAAGCTATCAAATTACAAGCTAATAATCGTATTCATCAAAATATGTGCAATTAATCTCAATTTGACCAAAAAACACACTTACACAATTGTAATGTCTTTCAATCAATCTAACTCTTCCGCCTCTCTAGAGTGACAACTTCAACGAAAAAAAATTTTAAAAGTTTTAAAAAAGGAATCCTAATAGAGACAATCGAGAATCAACAACTAACGGAAACAGCTCTATAAACTATCAATCGAATGGCTAAATTCAGCCAATAATCAATCGAAATTAACGCAATAAACCTAGAATACAGAAAAGAAATTCTACCAGATCGAAAATTAAGAAACAAAATGAAAAGAGAAATTAAACAGATACGTACTACTTTTTGGAAGGCGATGGTGAAGAAATTCGACATCTTAACGGTGAAAAAATCACTTATTCGCTTGACAAGCTGAAGCAACTCATCTTTGGATGATTCAGCCATAACCGAAAGAGGAAAACGGGCTCCAAAATACTGATAAACAGAGAAGATTCTCTAATCTTCCATTAAATAACGGAAGAAAAGAGAAAATTACGGAATCTAGAGAAGAACAACCACCGACGGCCGATCAACCGTAAGAGGAAAGAAAAACAGTGTTAGAGACGGCGCGATAGGCTTACTTTTTATTCTTTGTTTATAAAAATCCCCGATCACTTTATTCTTTTCATGAATTTTTGCTGAACGAAAGAAAAGAACAAGCTTTTATTAATAAAAAAATTTTATAATAAGCATTGGAGCAAAATAATTTCCAAATAAGTCTCTTTCTTCCGAACTTCAGACAAAACATTGTCACATTGTCTACTGTTACTAATAATGGGGGATTAATAAACTGAGTCACAAGTCAGTTCAATAACCTTCAGGAGGCGATTGCTGAGCTAACTTTGACTCGTTTCAGTAATTGCCCGCTGTTATTTACAGTGGGTGATTATTAATCTAAAAGTCAGTTCAACAAGTATCCCATGTTAGTAACAACGAGGGGAATGTTAACCTGACTTTGACTTAGACTAATAATCGTCCGCTTTTACTAATAGCGGACAATGTCTTACCTCTGGCTCAGATACAATGTCCTTATTTTGAGAAATATTTTATTTTGGAACTTACTTTGAAAATATTTTATTGTGAAATCCGAAAAAACAAGTTACATAATATCGCAAATATTTGTCAATAGTTCTATATGTATTAAACGGTCATATTTAAATAAAAATATGTAAAACTAATTTTAATAAAATATTATAATTACTTAAATCTAATACTCCTATAAAATTGTTGAAAACATTATTCTAGGTTGAGAACTAGATTTCTGTAATAAATTAGAAAGACAATATCAACGATTCTAATAAAAAGAACATTCGACAACGTCAGTTGTTGTTGGCTCAGATGAAATAAGACTCACATATCAATCCTACGTGGACAGTTTAGTGAATTTCTTAAAAAGAAAGTGACACTAAAATTAAAAATTCTCTTTTATAGGGTATAGTGTTATTTTCCCAAGCTTTCCAAAAATAAGTTCCAACTTCCATGAAACAAATTAAAAGAATACATAAATTATATCGGATATTTTTTTATTTAGTATGTATCTCGATCATCATCGTCGTATCCAGTGTATCTCGACCGATACGTTAATTCGATTTATTTTAATGCTCAATCAATTTTTGAGACAACCAACGACTCGAAGTAGAAACTTAGCAAAGCAGATGCAACAGCTGAGTTTTAAACTGCATAAATTCATGAAAGTATCTTGATAATCCCTGGTTTAACAAATGACCCAAGTTCACATTTTTGTAGAAAACCTAATCAATTGAAAGACTGAGCAAAAAGGCTATCAGCTGTACCAATAATAAACCTTGTACTAAACTAGCATTTACACTATATCTACTTCTTCGAATTCTTCAAGCTCATCCGTATCAATGTTCTCGTCATCATCCTTATACTGCGTTCAAGAAACATCGGTAAGGAACTTGAGTCATTACGACGACTGATATTAGTAGAGATCAAGTCGTACACAAGTGTTTCATGCCGTATGAAAGAGAGAGCCGAGCAAGGAAATGAAGAAAACCTAACTTAGAATTCCAAACGTCAAATTAACATAGATGAACCAACCTGACGGTAATTATTTTGTGATCCGCTAAGCAGAGGTGGTGGTGGAGGTAATGGCAAGTCGTTCGTAATATTTTTAGGACTTTCTTCCATCTCGGGGTGGTCCTCTTCTGGTTCAACTTGTTCATTAAAATCGTCGCTTGCATGAGCAGCCATACAGGTTGGTGGCATCGCTAGGGTTGTATCTGAAGATTTCGCCTGCTGATAATACAAGACACAGGAGAAATTCCTACGGTGAAAATTTGAGGAAAATTCTGAACCACTGTCACATGATTGACTAATCTACTTGCGAATCGGGAATCAAAATAAGCGAATTATGGTCGGTTTTGGGTTATTTTAGAATCATTTTGAGCGAATTGCGAATTCGAAAAGCGAATTAACCGGCGAAACTATTCGAAACACAAGCACAAAGTACGAAATTTTGCTCGAAAGTAGTACTAGCACTTCACTTTGCAAGCTATAAAGGAAGGCCAAGACAAAATTATCCAAACCCAAACTTTTCCCAAAACCAGGTCCTACATGGAATTAACCTGATCTGGGTGATCCTAAACAAAACCCGAAAAAGATCGACTCGTGCATGGAAATGAAAATTCACAATGAGCTTATCGTCAATCGACCAAAACATAATGCAACATTACAACAACCAAATGGAACCTCAACCACGTTAACTTGAAACAAAGTTGATCTAAAGAACCCATTTGCAAGTCTACACAAAAGTTTCATTACCTTTAAGCGATCCTAATCCTTTAAGCTCAACATGCAAAGCAACATTATACGGCTCAATCCTCAAGAGTAGCTAGCCTAGTTTAACTAAAATGGTGATTTATTCCACAATCCCATTTGTGTAAACATAGACTCGCTTATAGGTAATGAAACTTTTGCGTAGACTTGAATACAAGTAGATAGTATAAACCAATTATTCTTGCATGAGAGCTACCTTATAATCCCATGTTAAATACAATATAGTGGCAAAGAAAAAAAAATTGACACAATACAATAGAGCACATTCATGATTTTAAATTTCTTTATTTTGTAACTATGTTATAAATCATAACAAATGCATGAAAATAAATTGATCTTCTAACTAAATCCCACAATTATTCTTTAATCATTCACCAAGACTCTATAAAGATAAAATCATACTCTCTCCTATCCACTACTATTGTCCATTTGGTTTTTGCATGTTTGCAAATGCACATATTCAATTATAAATATCACGAATCGTGTTTAATTAAAAATTATAAAATACTAATGTTTATAAAAATTACATCGAAATGAATCAAACAAAATCCCACTTGAATATGTTTTAACTTATAAAATAAGAATAAAATACAAAACAAAAGTGATTGATGAATGGTATAAAAAACTAAATGGGACAACAATAGCGAATAGGGGGGAGTATAAGTTTATCTGCTTCCACCAAAACAAAAGGGAGAAAAGAATACACATTCTGAAAGGCCACGAGGTAAAAGAAAACGAGAAAAAGAAAAGTTAATACCTTATCCAAAGAACCAAAGTTCTTAGAAGTACGATTACGTCGTTTGGGCTTTCTTTCATCAGATGATCTTGCAATGTCTTTTCTTTTGTTCCCAATTTCAGCTTCTTGATGACCATCAACGTGCACAAGTGAATTTCTCTTAGGACTCATCACCCCAGCTACATGTAGTGTTGTTAAATATTCTGTAATTGTAAACTATTAATCCTTTTGCATAATGCTTGCATGAACAATGCTTCATATACAACTATTCATTCCATTAATCCAAGTGGCTCTCATCTAGGGTGGGGTTTAGAGGGTCAGATTTACACAACTTTATATTTGTTAGTGATAAGTGATAACAAAGAGGTTGTTTCTGATTAACCTAGGTAGCAAACATCAACGACAACTTTACATAAATAAGAAGTTCAAATAATTAATAAGCCGTTTTGCTATAATATACTATAACTTAAAATCAAAAAACTATAAATCTTTGACCCTCGTATGAACGGACATTTCGTTAGTGCATAACCACGCAAACATTCGTTTTGGATTATATCGTATGATGAGGGAATAGGAGGGCTAGGTGAGAATTCAGAGAAAAGTGGTACTTGCTCCAACTGAGAAAAAACCTGATTGGCTAATTCTCCATACCCTTCCGAGTATTAAACAAGCTTCATTAATAACTTTGTTATATTTGTTCTAGAGATGTCCAAAGTATGTAACATTGTAACTAAATATACATAATCCCAGATGCAATGCAATATTTTACGTCAACTTAATCACCAAGATACTATAGAGTTAAATTATGCCAACTCTTATCATGTTAATAAGGGATTATATTCACTTAATATTTGGAAAGGATTCAGTAAACAATCATATCTTTATGATAATTCTAATTAAGCTCAACGTCAAAAACGACTAATGTAACCTTCAATAATTAAAAATTGAGATTGAGACCATACGAATTGCACCTTTCAAACAAAGCTTTCTACACAATGTGCAATATTAAAGAAGATAAGATTTTGGATTCCTTCTTGTGTAACTACAAAAATCATATCCTACTTCAAAACATAGAGAAATATTAAACAGCTACACATTTAACAACAAAACTAATCAAACAACAAAATAATGTCCAAGTCTTAACTTGAACATATGAAGTATCCTACATTAGCCAAAACAAATCAACGAAAAGATCGTCGATGACAATAATTATACTTTATTTGGACCTATCTAATACCAATCTAAAGATTACAACTACAAAAATCAATTCCAATGTTCATGCATACTTAGCTTTAAAAAAGCGCACCACAAGTAGGGGGCTCAAGAAAAATCGCACTTCTTAATCTAAGTTCAATGATATACAAAAGGCGTGCACTTTCGTGCGCTTTTTGCTCTTTTTTGCACTTTTGTATTTTCCTTATAACTTTCTTAAATTTTTCATCTTTCAACTTTCCTTTTTAATTTATTTGTCTTCCTCCTTCTAAATTTGTTTTTTTGTATTCTCTTATGGGTTTTTCATTTTTCTCTCTTCTTTTTGTAACAATTAGACATAAAAAAATTTAAAAAAAAATCTAGATTTAGGTACGCTCTTGTGTTAATTTTGCAATAATAACGAATCTTTTAGATCTTTGATGCAAATATGAAATAAATAATATAAGTTTTTGATTATCAAAAATGTTTCAGATTAATTTTATAAGCATTTGATTTGAGCCAAAAGTCGTGTGTCGCCTATGAAAAACTCGCGCTTTTGCCTTGCGCCTTGCATCTTTTAAATATAATATATATATATATATATACACACACACACACACAATAACACAAGTGAGAACCATCCTTATATGAGAACCGTGAGAACCAATCTGCCTCACAAAAACATGTTACTTTTTTACTAAAAAGGTTTTAACTTTAGGCAAAAAGGTGTTACTTTTTTTTGGAGAAAAAAAGATGATACTTTTAGGCAAATAAGTGTTACTTTAAGAAAATATTCTGAAAAAAACTCACAAAAACGTGTACTTTTTACATAAAAAGATGTTACTTTTCGAAAAAAATGTGTTACTTTGTATTTACATTTTTTTTATGAAAGTAACACCTTTTCACTAAAAAGTACCAGATTTTTTTAAAAACAAAAGTAACACATTTTCTATGAAAAAGTAACACATCTTTATCGGTGAGATTGGTTCTCACGGTTCTCATATAAGCTTGGTTCTATATATGTATAGTCTCCTCCTTTATTCATTTTTATCTATTGTCATATGCTCATTGAAATTTTATTTCTTCATGTCGTTCTCTACTCCATGACATCTTCAGTCTGCCTCTTGCTCTTACGAGCTCCCAATCTTGTACTTTTCTAATTCGTAGATTCCAATGTTCTTAGACATGCTAACAAACAACTTACTCTCATTCCGTCTTCATTGTGTGTGCCTCTATATTTAGAGTTATATCCTTCAAATATGACCACTCATCCTTCTTGATATCTTAATTTTAGAAGGGGGAGGCACACCAAGGTGTAGAAGGGAGTTGAAGCGTAAGCAAGGCAAAAGTGTGGGCTTCTGAAAGGTGTAATGCATGATTTTTAAATAATTTTAAGGCATATTTAATACTCAAAACAATATGAGATTCAAACCATTGATGCATAAAAGATCTAAAACATTCGTTATCAAGGCACTAAGCCACTAATAAAGTGTAAAACGGCACAAGGAACCAAAGATATCAACATGAAGAAGATAGTAGATATCCCAACAAGTGACATTTAAATTTTTCAAAAGCCATTATGTAGAATTGTTCTTTGTCTAATTATTATAACATTCTTGTTAAAGAAGAAGATAGAAACAATAAGATGGAATATATAAGGAACCAAAGAAAAAGCAAAAAAAATAACAACATGAAGAAAAGAAAAGAAAAAATCCACAAGAAAGAAGTTATAAGAAGATAGTAGATATCCCAAAATGTGACATTTAAATTTTTCAAAAGCCATTAGAGAAGTATTTGCAAGCAATATGTTCAAATAAAGTATATAGCATTAATAGGTATATACTTTATAATATATAAAAGGAACATAGTGATTCCAGTATTGATGACGCACTTACCAGGTTTGGACCTTTGTGAGACTTCCATGCTATTTTGTAATGTTTTCCTTGCAAAAGCAAGGCCCTCTGATTCTAGAGAATCTTCATCCATAATAATATCGACATTCAACTTATCTTCATTGGCAGCAATTGGTACAGCATCATTACGAAGCTCCCCTAACAGCTGGTCAAGTCGAACCTGTGACCTAAATCAACAAAAGTAAGTAAGAACACTAAATCTTAGTGACAGCGGAAACAAGAATTTATTCATATAGTCGACCACCCTGTAGGATCTATATTCTACAAAACAAAAGGCAAAAACCCCACTAAAAAACATTGATGATCAATATATATATATATATATATATATAAAGAAGTTCCACTGAGAATCATCCTTATATGAGAACCGTGAGAACCAATCTGCCTGATAGAAAAGTGTTGCTTTTTTACTAAAAAGTGTTACTTTTTTATTAAAACAAAAGATGATACTTTAGGCAAATAAGTGTTACTTTAAGAAAAAAAAATTCTGAAAAAAAACTCACGAAAAGGTGTAACTTTTTACATAAAAAAGTGTTACTTTTCGAAAAACGTGTTATTTTGTATTTATATTTTTTTTTCTGAAAGTAACACTTTTTTGCAAAATAGTACCAAATTTTTTTAAAAACAAAAGTAACATTTTTTTGTGCAAAAGTAACACCTTTTCTGTGAACAAGTAACACGTTTTTGTCGGAGAGATTAGTTCTCACGGTTCTCAATTCTCATATAAACTTGAGTCTCACTGGAACTTGACCCTATATATATATATATACACATACACACCATATATACACGTGTGAACACACTTGCCTTTTCATATCATCTTGCAGACGAGAGTGATGAACGTGTGCCCTAATGAGCTTCTTTATCATCGAATTGACTCTGTACATACACCATCAAAAGATGAAATTCATACCCAATATTATACACTCATTACTCAGAAAGGAAAAACAAAAATAGTAAAGTGTAGTCAGAAAGAAAGATCAATAGTAACCTTTTATACTTGTCCTTTTCTTGAGAGAGTTGGGCCTCAAGATCACTAACCCTAGAAGATAGGCTACCTGCTTCTTGTACCTTTTCTTCCAATTCAATCTATGAGCAACAAATTAATGCTTAGCAGCTAAACTGCATAATTAAAATAAGGCATCAAATTATTAATAGTAGTACTAGCTAACTAGAGATTTAAGATCCCAAATCCTCAAAGATGATAAATGCTTCTTGTACAGTGGTACTTTCTCATAGTCATAGAATTAGTAGTATTAAAAGTAATAGTAGTAGTATTAGTACCATGGAATAAAAATGAGGTCGTTACATTACGTAATGTCGCTTTATAGCGGACTTCAAACTAACCTAACCGAACAACCCCGTTATCATAGAGTCAAATTCAAAACCAGTATATGGTGTTATTCCAATATATTATCCATTAGAAGCGTATTAGGTTCAAAAAAACCTAATTTTGGTTCAAGAAAACTTGAATCACTACGATAAAATGAATTTTTTCAAGTTAAAAATTCACATATCAATGTCCACGAAACAAGTCGTAACACTGCGACGCGTCGCGTCTGCACATTGTGAGTCCCATAACCGCAATCGAGACAACTTCCAGATTTTTTCTATGAGTGGTATATTTTTTCTATGAGTGGTATTGTCTAGTAGTGACGTCATATCTAAAACCACAAATATAATTCTTTGACACAGATGGAAAAGTTAGTTATGCAATAAAAGAAGCCAAGATACAAAGTCATATACTAAATTTTTCCCCTTCCATTTTATTACCTAAATGTCACATTTGTTAATGATACCAAAAAGATTGTTTACGATTAACCCTATGTAGCAAACATCATGTGTAATTTCACATAAACAAAAAGTGCACATGTTTTAATTAGCCTTCTAAGTTCTAATATATAGAGGATTACAATCAGAAACCAAAGAACTATAATCCATTGGCCACCTAAAATCTATCATCCACCAGATAACATATTAAGCTAAAAGAATTAAAGCCCAAATGACACTTCCAAAACCAAGCAATGAAGACTTTCACCTTAATATTTCAGTTTTCCATAACAATTCTTTAGAACTAAAACATAAATAGTTAAAGAGGCATATCTAAGAAAAAAGTTTAGCCTAGTAGAATCATTCACCTTACACCAAAGAAAACGCGTCATGTGATGATATTACTAGGAAATTTGCACAAATTTGGATATCTAAAAGACCATTTAGAACAATAACTACTTGGTGATCCAATATTTAAAGTAATATGTAGATTAAAGGAAAGATGGGGTAAAAGCTTCACCTTCATGTCTCCAAAAACCAATAATCAGATTCAGATTGTTACTAGTTTTTTAGGCCCACATTTTTTTCGATTGATTTATCCATCCATAACCTCTAATCTCCAAAACTCAAGGAATAAACAGATCAGATATTCCAGAAACACTAGTTTAAACCCTTGTATACAAAATCGAAACACCTAGCCATAAACAAAATTATTTTTTATCATCCAAAACACTAAAAGAAACTAAAAAATCTTGAACACCAATTTCTAACTAAATCCCAAACTCACTGAAGTCTCAGAAGCCTGGGTTTCTAGAGATTCAAATCAATTAAGCCCATCGCGTTTGAGATTCTTGATCAGTAGACCAACAGGATCTGAATCTAGGTCAATGAAACCTTGGATTCGAACTAGGTCCAAATCATATGTTATTAAACCTAGGGCCTGCTAATCTCTATCCATCAACCCACTAAACTTTCTTACAAAAAAACATACGCAATTACATGTAAACATATCCCACAACCACCTAAATAACTAATAAATGTAACCTATGACAAGTAAAAATTCAATACATACACATATCTGATTCAAAACTAGACTAATTACCTCTAAATGCCCACCCTAAGGGTGTGCTCTTATAGGTTTTCTAAACATAGCTCATTCAAACTTATTAGAACTTAATATAATACTCCCTTTTATTCACTATTATTGTCTTATTTGGTGTTTGCACGTTTGTCAATGCGTATGTTCAATCCTAATATCTCTAATTGTTCATAATTAAAAATTAGTTTGAAATTTGAAAAATTTACATTGAGATGAATCAAACAAAATCACACTTGACTATGTTTTGATTTACAAATGAACAATAAAATAAAAAATTTAAGAGTCACAGATAAATAGTATCAAAAAACCAAATGGGACAATAATAGTGAATAGGAGGTAATCAATTTCTTTTACAGAAAATAAGTCGGAATAAGCAATAAATAATTGAGACTAAATCTAATTAAATATTTGTCATGCATGCCACCATTTTGATGAAAAAAATGTACAAAATTTTATACAATACTAAGCAAAACTAAATTTAAATCATTAGTAAAGCAGTCATAGTGCAAAAACAAGGCCGCAGCACCATATCGCAACTATATTGTAAAGGCTTTTGAGTTTAACACGACCGAAATACAAGCAGCATTGACCACGAAATCATATGTATTGGTCGTGAAATTCGTTTTGTGGCCGAGACCGTATTTTTGCACTATGAAAGCAGTTGAAACATTCAACTTCGAAATTTTGAATAACAGAGGCATTTTTAATTTGAGAAGTCAAACAGGAATAATTTTTTTGGGTCAATTAAGATTATTATAATTCGCAATGAAGCAAGTTCAGTGAAAGCAAATGTGAGGTAGTTATAAGCAAGGTGGAAAATGGGACAAGTAAGCTTTCAAATCAACCACATACCTACTATACACAAACGGTATGAATCAAATTCCACACTTGCCAACCAACTCCCAATAACACACCCAAACCTAAACACATGGTTTAAATCCGCACATTATAACCATTTGCTATCCCTGAATTATCAATAATAGTTCCTCCACATATTACATACGCAAACTCAATAGCCTTATTTATGTTTAAGTTAACTTATTAACCTGGATCAAAGGTAATTTTGGTAAACGAACTTATTTTTAGTAAACTTATTTTTAGAGACTTGCGTCTAGGATCAAATCACATTTAACCTAGCCTATTTCCATATCTATTCTCCAACATTAACAAACGCCTGGATTAAAAGGAACAAACCTTCAACAAAGGTTCAACCTTCACACACAAAATACCAAATGATGAAGACTACTGACAATATTAAGATTAACAAAAACATTTCGTATCGTTCAATGAAAGCAGAAGGAATACACTAGATGATGCCCCTAATATCATCAGAAGCTTGAAATGATAATCTACTATGTGACTCGACAATTGCTTAAGATATAATTCAATACTAGAATAATACTATTACATTTAGTAGCACTCTAAAAGTTTGCATCCTCCGACTAATGGAAACTAATGGGAGAAAGTCGTATGTAAGAGTAGCCTTATTGCCACAAAACTACAAATTAATGGAAGAAAAATGAGTTCAAAGCTATTAAAGGACTTGAGGCGCATGGAGTTGCTCTTTAAAATGAAACACAATACTATTAGTGCATAATTGTCACCCTCATTAATCACTCTAAATAGATCTAAATCTGAAAAATTCTCTCTCATTAGTTTAAACTTCTCCACTTCTTCCTCTACATTTCATCTCTTCAATCTCTTCCCAATACATCATTTAGAAATGAAAAATCTCAGTTATACGCTTTATACTAAAAAACATTCCCCCTCTAGTCTCCACCAAATCAATGAGCATTCATAATACGATATTTTTAGACAAGATAGTAATTGTTGTGACAATTAACATGGATATATAATTCAAACAAAAGAAAAAACATGATGCACACAACAATGGAATAGTTCCTCCATATATTTATACTTGCAACACTTCCCCAAAAAGCTCTCACGTTTAACGAAGAAATTTAAGACTTAAGATATAGAGGAAGTAATATAGACTAGGATAAATAACATAAGAATCTGGCAACAAATAACCAAGGCATCCCAGCAATGAACTAAGAAACTATTATACTTGAACACCAAAAGAAAGCAAAAAAAAAAAATAAATAAATAAATAAAATCAATTGAAGTGACTCAAGTTGAAACTAACCTCCAAATGACTTTTTTTGTTAAGTAACACATTAACATCACATTGTACTTGCTTCGCCTGCAAGAGTTTTAAAACCATGCCATATGAATATGAATTAAAAAAAAAAAGTTTATGAATCATGAATAAAAGAAAGCTCCCAAAAAAGGAAAACAAAAACAGTAAAGAAAGCAGATAGATGGCGAGTAGAGCTTTTAATACCTCATCCTTAAAGACTTTGCTGGAGTTCGAGACTACTTGTTTTTCGTCCTTCATGCTATCTGTTGTTTCATCTGGACTTTTGAATCCCCCAGAAGAATCATTTGCATTGTTCATTTGCTCATGTGTCCTTAATTTTCTAAAATTAAAATATATTATGAAATTAATTGACCATCTAAATAGATTGGAACTGGAAACAGGATACAAATGTCATAAAGTGAGTAGGATTTCTGATTTGCATTAGAAACTTAAAGCCAAAGAAGAGGAAAATCATCTAATACAACCTTGTATTAAGGCTATTTACTCCTAACCACCACATTTGATCCCATACAATGGTAGAGGCACATAAAGATAGAGAAAACAAAAGGTGGCAAGTGTGAAACATTTGCACATATTTTTAAAATGTTCAACTCAACACACTATAAGAGGCAATGAATTCCCGTAATAGATAGAAGTTAGAACATATGCTATATTGCATCACCAACGTTTTTTGCACAAGTTGAACTCATCACCATATTGAACATCTAGAAATCATTACCAAATAAATAGATAGTACAGATGCTATATTACTCAAGACCAGATAAGAGGTAAAGAGATCCCAAAAATCACCTTGTTTGACTTGGTTGTGAAGGACTAACTCCTGCAAATGACAGGGCAATCGAAAGATAAGTCAAAGCAGTATCCACAAAAACACGGCATCACCAATCAATCATCAAAAAATATGATTGTCTACTTCAAAATTACCAATATGAAAGAAATCAAACAAATGCATGCTTACTTTCATATGCATATGAATTCTTTGAATCTCTTCCAAAGGAACGTCTACGGAGTGGAGAATGTTTCCTGTCAAGCTTACTTCTCAAGTCGTTGTCCCCATAAATTCGCCTATCTAGCATTTTAGAAATATAAAACTCTTAATGCAGATTTTGTGAATACAAGAATCCTTCTGATCAGAAAATTTTCCATCAACTGTGGCAAAGCAACCTTACCCTCCCAAAGAACGATGAGTAACATAATAATGAACAGAAATAGTGTCCTTGCATTGACAATGGTGTCACAGATACATCACCAGCATAAACGAATACACAAATAGACACTTGAGTTTGAGCTTAAAGCTGTTTATGAAGCAGACATGTGACACATCAAGGAAGTAATTCATAAAGGAGAGACGAATGATCATCTCCTGGAGAAGCAAGCTAAACAATCAGCATGGCAGATTTCTCCCAGGTGCCATATTTAAGGCAAAAATAACAAAGATATCAGACTACTTCATCCCCTGATGGAACCATGTTGCTCCAAGGTAAAGGTAATACTTAAAGAGCTCAATGAAATCATATTATGGGAATAATAAACTCTCCGGACAACAAAATGGCAGAGCCTAATAGGGGAGCATTCCAAAAAAATTCCAGATTGAGGGAGTAAACAAAATTACTGCCCTTCAAAAATCACTCTGTTATGCACGACCAAGGAAGAATAAAATCTCATCCATAAATCAAATCCATGATCAACCATAGCCATGAAAAATTCAGCAACATACTTTCGGACAAGTTGAGCATAAAACCATCAGCTTATAATCATTCAACTACCAACAGCTGTTCCTGCTAAGTAATAGGACACTTCTTAAGATAATACATTAAAAAAATATCTCCAAAAAGAGACTTAATCAATCCAAGGGCACCCACATATGAAGATAAACCTGTGTCATTTTTTTCCCAATAAGTAGGATAGAAAAGAGAACTTTTTCATAATATGATTTAAAGCCAAGAGGGTACAATCAGGTCACCAATATACAATCTTCAAAAAGATCCATGGGAGAAAATAAATCATTCATTAGCAAGAGCCTAATAAGCTGCTCATAGACGCATCAAAACAACAAAATAAACGGAAAACTAAGTTCACATGTTTAGTATCATTCCATTGGCTCACCATATCCTGGCTAAGAAACTAATTTTGACAAACGACTGTTGTTATTAATAGTTGACGAACCTGTATAGTTGTATAAGCTAATACTTCTGTTTATGATTCACTACACCAAGTGTTGCAAACCTGCTATTCGTTTATTTTAAGTTAATAAAAGTACCTTTCTAGTTTACATATGCACTCTGCAAGGGTAAGGCTATGACAAACTTGTGGCAATTTTTCATTTAAAGGTTTCGCACTAAGTAATTAGTATCGCTACTTATCCTTCCCAACTGCAAGCAACATTAAAGGTCATGGCCCATGGGATAATGGTATGATGTGGGTTCATTTAACTATTCACAAACTCTTTTTTTCATAGATAAGGTTGCATTTTCCAATATTTGACATCTTAAACATGCTTAATAGGAAGCCACCAAATAACATTGAAATGTATGTTTTACAAAGGATAAGATTGCGCATAAGCCCCTTAATGACATTAGGTTTTTTAACAAGGATAAGGTTGTGTGTCCGATATTCAACATCTTAAGTTCTTAACCCTAACTAGTTGGAAGCCGCTTAATGACATTGGGTTTTTTAGAAGAATTACGCATCCTAACCCTATTTTGCCCAGTTGGAAGCCACTTAATAACATTGGGAATTTTTTTTACAAGGATAAGGTTAGAAGTATCCGATATTTCACATCTTAACCCTCTTGTTCAGAGTCACTTAATGACATTAATGGTGTTCACATATGGCAAAATATACATCTTGCACCAGAAAAACACAAAACTAGCAGTAAAAGCTTGAATGTGCAACTGCAAACTAATTAAGGATTCATAAAGATGAAGCATACCCATCAAATTGTAATGAATTCAAATCAATGACTAATCTAAAACTAAAAAAAATAAAATGTTAACGAAACTAGGCAAATTAAAACAAACCATCGTCCAGCAAGACAATAACCAAAATAAAAAATAAGAAAGAATAAAAAACTATAAACAATAGAATTACCGGTGAAATAACCCTGAAAGCGTCGAAGCTCGGAATCGCCATGGGCAAAGGTGCAAAATTCCCTTTCACAATGACCCCTTTGATAAAGGACACAAAGTTTTGTCTTGAAGTGCTTTTTTTCCGCCATAATTAATTGGAAATTGGAATTCCTCTCAGATCGCAAATTATTGAAAGATTACTTAACGCTTAACACTATAATCCTCGCAAAAATGAATTCACATTCATATACGATAAAAATAAAATTGATTTTTCAATATCGAAATTGGAAACTGGAATTCCTCTCAGATTGCAAGCAACAAAGAAATAAGTGAGAAAGAGAGCGTAAAGATTGAATTGTTCATATGCGGCATACATGAGGAGAAACAAGGCTCGAAAGTGTAGTAGGTTACCATCTAGGCTCTTGAGGATCATCAATCCATTCTTTACCAATGACAAAATTTATTGATTTATAGCTTTGTTTATTCAAATGGGGTTGGACGAGACGGTCTTATAATATGATGGTTAATTTGGGCCGATTTAATTTGTGTGTGCAAAAATATGGGTATTTTTTTATTATGCGGGTATTCTTCAATTTTGATCTTAAAGTATCAATTTTGACCTTATCAATTTTAAAAATTGATATCTTTAAGGTCAAAATTGATAAATGCCCAGAAAATTAAAATGTTGTTACGCGCACGTAAAATGGGCCGGCCCATACTTTGTCTTAACTTGCAACAGTCTGTCAAGTTTTGTATTATTTATTTTTGAAGTTTTCTCTTTCATACTCTCCAAAAAAAATTCTCCTTTATAACATTATTTTATTTTATAATTTAGGGAATTTTATGTGTTGGCCCTGAATTTTCGTTTTTCCCTCGTAGTAACGAACATTTTTTAATCCATGTGGTGACTTTTAGTTTCCAATTTTTTCACATGTTAGATGAAAAATGAAGTGTTTTTGTTAATTATATGCTATTTTTTCTAAACACTGATTTTTTTCAAAAAATAGATGTTGCGATTACCCTAATTGACCACATATTTTGTAATTTAGTCGAAAAAAGTACTTAATTTAGCTAAAAATTTAATACGTTGTCTACCACATGAAAATTTTTAAACTTCAGAGTCACTACGTGGATTTATTGTCTACCAAAAAAGGGGAAATGTCAAGAACTCATGAACACCGCATGGAAATTTCTTTAAATTTATAACTTACACATTTTCAAATGAGAAGATTTCTTACTATATAAAAGTGATCATGTTAAACCCTTTCAATTTTAACTAGTGTAGAAGTACAGTTTTTTAAGCATTGACATATATAACACATGTGATATGAAAAAAATAAAGATAGAGATATTATTTATTAGAAATATTCAATTTTGATAATTATATGTATAAAATTACCTTGTAATTTTTGAAAATTACAAGGTAATTTCAGCAATATATCATGCAGTATATTATATTCTCTAAATTACTCAATTTAACTATAAATAAATATTAGTCAGAGATACTTTAATGGTAGAGATATTGCTCAAGATTCAATGTCATGTCATTTTTCTTTAGCCAATAATTGAGTTTTATTTGGCAAAACTCTCTTTAATTGTGACACTTGAATTTTCTAAGCTCTTTAGTATAATATACGATTGGAATTTTCCAAGCTTTTTTTTGTATAATGTATGATTTTAAATGATCACTTTTTATAAGCTTAGAGTGATAAGGAAATATTGTCTTGAATAATCCACCTATTGCCCATTGATGTAAATAATCCTTAGAATGATCACTTATAATCTTAAGGAAATATTGTCGTAAATAATCCACCTATTGCCCATTGGTGTGAATTTAATATTGATTTTTTCTAAATAATTCAACTTTCATATTTTTTGCTCACAATATTCATTACCTACACATCGGTATACTCGCTTCTTTTTTCTCCTTATGTTCACTAGTGGAAAAAACCTTATATGCTACGCAACATATGTTGCGGTTTTATAAAAACGTAGCATTAAAGTAGTAAATAGATTAGGCAAAAAAATTACGGTATATGCTATGGTTCTCAAAGAACCGCAACATATACCCTACTTTTTTTATAATATCTCGCCTTCATTCATACAGGAGATTCAAAACCCACGAAAATGTATTATTTGTTTTCAAAAGCCGCCTTACTTTGACATAATTTGCTCATTTCTCTTCATCTTTTTCAACCTTCTTTAACCCATGAAAATTTATTTTTCTTCCTCTTTTCTTCTCCAACCTTTAACTTCTTCAAAACCCACGAAAATTGTTGTTGTTCTTCTTCTTCGATTTTCTAGTTTTCAAGCCGATGGTGTTTTAGGGCTTAGTTTTTGTATGATAGTTATGTGAATTTCACTTAGGTTTTTTGATGGTAATGGTGTTAATTATTGTCTTCATTTTTTAAGGTACATATTGCTGTCTTCGTTTTTTTATGCAAGTTATGTGAATCTCACTTAAGTTTTGACAAATTGGTGTTTGAAGATTGGTATGTGAAGCTATTCTTAGAAGCATACAATATGTGAGGGCTTTTTAAACAATCTAAGGTATATTTTATTCAACCTTTTAGTTTTTCAAGCTTCATGGTATTTTAGGGTTTATTCAGGCTTCAACCTTCGAACATATGTTGTGTATGAGTTTGTTTTTGTGTATAAGTGTGAATTTTAAAGTATAAGTTTAAACTTGAATGTTGGGTATAACTTGAAATGTTGTGTAAAAGTTTATTTTTATGTAATTTAAGTATGAATTTTAATGTATAAGTTTATAACTTGGAATGTTGTGCTTAACTTGAAATTTGTGTAAAATGTCATTGTGTATAAATTATGCAAATATAAGTTTATAACTTGAAATGTTGTGTATATAGATTTGTTTTTGTGTATTGTAAGTATATAAGTTTATAACTTGAATGTTGTGTGTATATTTTGGAATGTTGTGTATAAGTACGATTGTAAGTATACATTTATAACTTAAAATGTCATTGTGTCTAAGTTATATGTAAGCATAAGTTTATAACTTGGAATGTTATATAAGTTTTGCTTTTTTATATTAAAACTATGAATTTGAAAGTATAAGTTTATAACTTGGAATGTTATGTATATAAGTTTCTTTTGTGTATATAAGTATGAAGAAGTAAAAGTATGAATTTTAGCATTTAAGGCATTGTATAATTTGGAATGTAGTGTATGACTTGGATTATTTTGTGTAACTTGGATTGTTGTTTATAACTCATTTGAAATGTTGGTAATTTTACTAGTTGATGGATATATGATATAAGTAAGAATTATATTATTATGCATGTATAAATATGAATTTTAAAGTTTAAGGCATTGGTTGCAAATTATATTAGGTTTATAACTATGAATTTTAAAGTTTAAGGCATATTATTTTTGTTGTAATATTAAGTTTGGTATGCACAACAAATTTCTTATGTTATATGTTTTGTGTAACTATAGTGTTGAATTGCGTTCTTTGACATGCATCAAGTTATCGATCGATGAAATGAAGGACAAGTTAGACCATCGCGTTTCAACTGAATTTTTGCGTAAGTTATTAGTAGATTGTATATATATATATATATATATATATATATATATATATATATATATATATATATATATATATATATATATATATATATATATATATATATATGTATATATATATATAAATAATGTTTAGATTGTAAATGTGTATATTTTGGCAATTGTACATGTAAATTACAATTATTGTAAACTATATATTGTTATATGTTAATTTTGACTATTTTGAGTTGTATGTATATATATATATATATATATATATATATATATATATATATATATATATATATATATATATATATATATATATATATATATATATATATATATATATATATATATATATATATATATATATATATATATATATATATATATATAATGATGTTTAATTTGGATGATGATTGGTGATGAGTAGGGAAATATTGAATGATTATTAGTGTAATAATTATTATGTATATAGTTATTAATATTTAATGGAGAATTAGTATAAAATGAAAAAAACAAAAAAAATATATGGACTATATGCTGCGGTTCTAGGAAAATCGCAGCATATAGTCCACATTTTTTTTTTAAAAAAAAAGTGGACTATATATTGCGGTTCTCCTAGAATCGCAGCATACAGTCTCTTATATGCTGCGGTTTTGAACCACAGAATATAATATTGTGCTATCACAAGTGCTGCGGGTCAAAACCGCAGCATATAACGGGGATAAAACCGCAACAAATAAGTTTTTTTCCACTAGTGGCTTTTTCATTGGTCTATTCAAACTCCTCTTTTGTGATAGGTAACTATAGTAGTCGGTTAAAATGTGGTAAGATGTGCTATTAGCAAAAATATACAAAAGTTGAATCATTTCGAAACAATTAATAACAAGAAATTTTCACAGCAAATGGGCAATAGGTGGGATTAATCATGACAATTTTTCCTAATCTTAAAGTGATCATTTGCATTTTTAAAATGATCAATTAAATAAAAATAGAGTAATTACATGGGTTCGTCTCATGGTGATACAGTCTCATATAAGAAGAGCTGAGGAGTATTCTATTAAAGAAAAAAAAAACTTTAAAAAAAACATCAGGACTTAATTGTTTCGCCATGAGACAGACCATTATAATCTTCTTATTTCTCTAATTAATTATTTTAAAAGGAGTTACTTTTGTGAGATAGTGTATTTCAGTGATATAACTTCAAAACCATAAGCTCATATGCTAAAATTTGCATTAGTTGATTTATTCAACACAAATTCTTATGAGAGACGGTCTGAGAGACAACCTTTGATTGGGCTGGCCTATTATATAATTTTTAAATATTGTAAGTAGACATTAAGAATAATGTAAGTAGACATTAAGAATAATGTAACTAGACATTAAGAATAATGTAACTAGACATTTAGGATATTAAAAATAGGCATTAAGAATACGGTTAATAAGCATTAAGGATAATGTAAGTAAACATTAAGAATACCATAAGTAAGTATTAATCTTTAATGGGTTAGACTTAAGATACGTCTCTCAAGAGACTAGCTGTTTATTCAACTCATATATGGACAACTTCTCACGGTGGGAGTGTCTCATACAAGTATTGATGGTATTTATAATTGTAATAATCATTTCAAGGTTATAAGTGACAATTTTAAATGACAGAAATATATCACTTTACAACTGTAAGTACATTTGGATAGATTAATAAAGATAGTCTCACTATGTCGTTTGAGAATTTGAGTAAAATAATTTTATGTTTTAATGTTACGGCAAGGCTGAGGGAAGCTAGCTAGAGACTAATAAACAATTGAACCAACATGAGGTGATACTTGTTTTATTTGCGACAAGACCTAATTTTAAAAAAATACATATTAGTCATACTCATAACCCTTAATATTGATAATTCATTTAAAAATTTAATTACGAACTAAATAATAGAAGTGATGTTTAAAATCGTAACAAGCATATTAAAAACATTAAGTCACATATAGTCGAGTCTATTCCCAGATTAATGCTAAAAAAAAGATTAATTCCCACTTTGCATTTTTTGGGAAATTATTTCCCACAATACCGTCCACGTGGAAAATTTATTTTTTTTTAATTTTTTCAGAAAAAACCGCCACTTGAGATGGCGGTTTGCCTTAAGCACAAAAATGCCACATGAAGTGGCGGTTTGGTGAAGGCAAACCGCCATCTCAGGTGGCGGTTTGGTCCAGGTAAACCGCCACTTCATGTGGCGGTTTGCTTGTGGCCTGATTTTTTTTTTTATTTTTTTTTTCTTTCATTTTAAAATATTGAACGCAACATGCATTAAAGTAGTTCAATACCATCAATTCCATAATAATCAATTACGAACCGGCTTGTTCTAAAAAAAATAAATATGAAAATAATACAAAGATATATTACAATTATGGAAACTCATACAAGAAGTTCAAGTCATATAAGAATATACAAAGTTTGTTAAACTACAACCCCCGGCCCCTTTTGTTTTGCGCACCGGTGGATGATGATGGTGTGAACTCGTCAACCTCCGCAATGACATTAAGAGCAGGAGCTCGTCGTTGACTAGCACGCTGATATGTGATAATCCTTTGCGGAGGCGATGGATGTGGAGGAGGAGTGTTGATGGAAGACGGGGGAACGAACGGCGACATAGTAGCGGATGTCGATGGCGATCTGGAAGACCGACCTCGAGTAGATGAACGCTGGTGGCCTCTTGTGGACCGAGAACTGGATCCTCCGGAAGAGCTACCTCGATGGGCTGAACTCCTTGGAGAAGGAGTGTGGAATGCGTCATCTACCTCGCCAATGACGGGTGGAGTCGGTATGAGGTACTCATAACCTGCTTGACTCAATGCATCGGTCAACGACGCGTTAATGGAGCCTAAGGTTTGAGAACATAGCCGATACCCCACGTCAACTGGCGATGTAGCGGCCCCTTGAATCGTGTCATTACATTGTATGAGCACCGATCGGATGCGCTCAGCCTGTTTGTTATCATTATATTGTTAAAAGAGTTACTTAAAACTATTACTATTTGTTATGAGTGTTGAAAGAAAACGTACCAGAAACGTAGATGTCGGATGATAATGTGATCCTGGCTGCGCAAATGCGGTGTTCGTTAGGCGTAATATCGAGATGCGCCTGTACCAACTCATGTACATAGCAGAGCTATGACCTGTGAAGTTATCTCCTCCAACCAATGTAGATGCTCGGTCGTTCCACGCATCTACATGCGATCTATGTCGTACGAGGTAGTTCTTGTCCCCAGTCCTCCGATCGATCGCATGTAGTTGAGGTTGGGTGTCACAGGCTTGCGGGATTACTTGCTCCAAACCGAATTGACGCATGACACGATCCGGTAGATGTAGCTCGACGATGTCAAAGCAAATAAGAGGACAACGCGATCTCCAAATCTCGTGGCCCGATGTACATATGTGCGGTAAAGCTTCCATCTTAGCCGCTGTGTAAGGCTGCCATGTCATCTGTAATAGAAATCAATATGCTTAGTAATGTATACAATTTATTCATAACTAATACAAATAGTAAATGTTACTAACCTGCTCGTCCCGTTGTCGATCTAGTGCGTCCCTGTAGTAGACGAGAGTATGTGGGGAGTGGGATCTCGAAAGATATACGCGAAGCCAGCTGCAAACAAATAAACATTGATTAACATTTTCATCTATCATAAAATAGTGAAATTATGAATTTGAATAGTGAATTGAGTGTTGCTACCTTACTGCCAAAGGATCCACCCCGCGCCGATGCTGTGACCCTAATATCGGTTCAAAATCATCCGCGTCATCTTCCTGATCATTTTGCCCATCCGGTCGAACCGTCCGAATAATTGGCCTCCCTATATGAATGTGCTCCCATGACCATATCTGTAATAACATCAAGCATCCACCAATGTCCTTGGCACCCTTACGAGATGCTCGACATAAGTTACGATACAGATACGCCAGGGTAGTACTTCTCCAACTGTACTCATCTACGCGCTCCAAATCTCCCAGTAGAGGGAGATAGATCAGCTGTACCGAGTCGCCGCTCTTGTCTGGAAACAAGATGCATCCAAATAGGTACAAGATGTAAGCGCGGGCATGTCTGTCAACCGTCACATCATCTGCATCATCCTCAAGCGCGCTAAAATGCTGTCGGAGCCAAGTCAGCTTCACTGACGATCCAACGATGATCTTGGGCTGGGTGGGGTCTTGAGGGTTTTCCGGCCTAACCCCTAGCAGCTCATGTACTAATGCTGGCCAATTTCCCTCCCCATGACCAATGACTGCTTGTCCTTCAACCGGTAGTCCCATGATAACTGCCACATCTTGCAACATGATCGTTGCCTCGCCAACTGTGAGGTGGAATGTATGTGTCTCTGGCCTCCACCTCTCCAGCAATGCAGTGATAAGAGCTCGATCGAGCTCCAAGCCCCCGCCCAACAACCGGTGAATGTATCTGAAACCAGCTAGCTCGACTACGTCTAACACCTTGTCATCCACCTCCCACCGTAACGTACTCGCCTGGTAGTGCTGACGAGTAACCAATTGGGCAGTGGAGCCCTCCCACGCAGCTACGCTCCTGTGGGTCGCCTGAAGCGTAAGCACTGATGGATCAACTGGGCCCGGCATCACCATGATCGCTGTTACATACATAAGTGTTATAATAATCATATAAATATTATTAGATGCAACATATTATTAAAAAAAAAACATACTTTCTTGACCTTCGAGGGCATGTTTTCTTATTATGCCCACTAAATCCACAAAAGCTACACGTGTTTCGAGGACGCGTCAACGGTGCATCCATTTCGTTCCGTAAACGAGTTGACCGCGGACGACCCTTTCCACGCACAATCTTAAATGAACCCGTTGCGGTCATAACAGCTCGCATCCTCCATTCACAACCTATATCCTCCGCATTAGTGCATTGGACAACGTACTTTGAAGGCTCCGACTCAATTACACGGAAGTTTCTATTGTTAGAAATCGCCCATGCTTTAACATTCTTCTTAAGGTGGTCTAAGGAGCTAAACTCTTGCCCTATCCTAAAGTCTCCATTTTCATTCATGGAGTTGTCATCGTTCCAGGTCATCCATGCATCAATCAATCTTTGATCAACCTCATCAATTCTAAGCCAATCTTGAGATGGAGCACCATCTCTAATCGCTGCATCTAGAGCTTCTCTTCTTTCATCATCCTCTTCTGAATCAGAATCAATATGCTTATCCTCCTGATCTAAAGAGTCAACCTCGTTCGCATTAAGCCTACCCAAGTGACTCGTGGAAAAGGTGTTCATTACACCACCACCAATGCCACGTGAATGAGTTGGAGAGGTAAACTCATCCAAGTGCTCACTAACGTAATTCGGGTTACTTAACATTTCTGTGAATGTATCATGGCGTACACTAGGACCTGATTCTGGAAGTTCCATGCTAGTCATGACTTCCCTCGCATTATCCAAATTTGCAACCAATTCAACATAAACCTCCATTGCCGTTCCAGGGGCTTGTGATGCCGCATAAGCAAGAGCACTTATGCTTTCATCATTCTTCATAGGGACTAACACATTTTTCCCAGTCACCGGGTATTTCATCTCCATTTTTATCATATAAGAGTTGCGATCACAACCAATTACATCATACACTTTGCTAACAAACACCTCAAAAGTCGTATTTTGACGATGGATAAACATCACTGTATTTAATCCTCCATTATATCCAACATCGGATCCAGTATAACTTACTTCCCCACCCCAATACACTATAACGGGATAATGATCCATATTCTGCAAGTACAAACATATTTTTCATTTGATTTCACATACACTTAATTGTTGAATGTGAGTAAGGGAAGTGTAAATTTGAATACAAGAATTTGTGATATTAAGGTATTACAACACTTGTTAGAAAGTTCATTTCACCCCTAGTAGCTAAAAATAGCATGAATATATACAAAAACCATTAAACTAACCCTACAAAGTAATAAACTTTCATTGAAGCATTTCATCAAACACTTTATATGCATACAAAACAAATCCTAAAATTCAACTACAAATGTGTAAAACGTAAGCATAAATCATGAAAACAATAGAATGTAACAAACATTTAACGTTTTTATAACTTCAATTCAAAACAATAATGAACAAAATAAACAATTTGCATATTGAACAAAAATTAGGGTTTTATTCATACCTTAAATGAGGATGAAAATAAACTAGTACACAAGGAGAAGATGGGAATGTAGTTGATTAGTTTAGTGGAATGAGAGTAATTGTAAATTTAAAGTAAATGAGAGTGAAGAATTTTTTTTTTTAGGGTTATACCGGCAAGAAGCAAGAAGAGTAAAATGAATTGTGAAAAATGTCGAAGGAAGCTGCTGTTTTGTATTGATACCAAACCGCCACTTCAAGTGGCGGTTTACTCCACATATTAATTTTTTTTTTTTTTAAAAAAAAATTCACTTAACCAAACCGCCATCTCAGATGGCGTTTTACTTCAGATGCATGAATAAAACCGTCATTTCATGTAGCGGTTTTATTAAAAAAAAAAAAAAAATTTCTCAAAGCAATCCTACGTGGACGGTAAACTTGGAAATACTTTCCCATTTTAAAGAAAGTGGAAATTTTTTTTTATTTTGGCCATAGATTGGGAATAGATTCCATATAGTCTGGTGATACATTTTAAATTTAATACTACTATTATTTTAAGTAAAATAAATATAATTTTAATAAATTATTTATTATAAGTAACTCTGAAATTTAGGTGATATATAAATTATATTTGTAAAGTTCATTATTTATGGGTTATGGTTACTACAATTCAAAATCCACAAGCATTATAACTGCATTGCTTGGACTCCAACGAAGATAACGTGCTGGAGTTCAAAATTACATTTGACTTTCAAAATCACAAAGTTTATCTTATTATTATATTACTCCTTTCAATTCACACTAATTATTTAATTTAGTATTTTACTATATTCAATGCACTAATTCAATCATAAATAACTCTAATTGTGTGTAATGAAAAACTATCAAAAATGAAAATTAATAGAATTGACATTGAGACGAATCAAACAATATCCCACTTGACTATATTTTGATATCTAAACTAAAAAAAATACAAACTAAGAATGATCGATAAATACTGACTAAAGAATCAAAGAATAGGACCTTTTATAGGAGGCAAGACCATTAAATTAAGTGTATTATTTAATCGGTTTTCGATTTGTTTAATTTTTTGTTTAATATTAATCAGCTCCTTTTGTATCAGACCGTCTTACCGTAAGACGGGTCCAACAAAAGTTCCATTAGTTAAAGAAAAAAAAAATTTGAATTCACACTCATATAAAAAACATTTTATAAGTTTTAAGCTGATGCAATTAAGTTTGTGTCGCTGTGAGACGACCTCAATAAAAAATTATTGGACATTAATAGTAATTAATTAATCTCCGAAATTTTATAATTTCAGAAAAATTTCAGAACAAAACCTAAACCCTAAAAAAGAAGCTCCCCTCCTCTCATTCCTCGCGCATCACTTACTCCCTCATCAACGTCTCCATTAATCTAAACCCCTCAGTGCTCAACTGCTCATCACGCTACCATGGAAGGGTAAAGGTAAAATGTCCATCATTTTCGTTTATTTTGAATTGTGTTTTCTTGTTTATTTTCTTCATTTTTTGGTTTCGATTTTATAGTTGATGTTTGGTTTATTATTTATTTTTGGTTTTGATTCAGTTTTGTGCTTATGATTTATTTGATTTCGTTTTTTTTCGTTTATGTTCTTCGCTGCTCATCACACATCTCTCTGTTGTTTGGTTTTGATTTATGTTCTTAGATTTTTCTGTATCCGTGTTTATGATTTCTTATTTGTTTTTTGGTTTTTGTATATGTTTTTGGTTCTCAAAGAGCTTTTATTTTTTAGTTTCTGATTTGTTTTCATAATTTTCACCGTGACATGATGAAGTTAATGTTTATGATGTTGAAGAAGCTGTGAAAGATCTGTACAAACTTGAAGGTAACTTCCATACAAATTACAACCTCTTCATTATCACTAGCAAATGCAAGGTCGCACACATACAACTGATACCCAAGCCCCACCCATGTAGGAGCCACTTAACGGCATTGGGTAATGAAATATTCTAGTTGTAAATATGATGACTTTTATTGTGCGCAACTATACCATAATATCGATCAATCATGTGAAAACAATGAAGAGCCAAATCAAGTGCATTATGCACGCTAAAATTATGCACTCTAAAATGACTGTAATCGCTCAATTTATTACTAAAATTAAAGTCGCAGAAGATGGATATGCAGTTATGTTATTTATCCAATACCCATGTAATCCACATCTAAAAATCCATGAAATGACGGATTTTAAACCCATAAAAAGGAACAACATAATCAATCAATTGAACTTTGAAGCTCTAAGTTATCTACGAATATACTTCTAAATAAAACAAAACAAGTGTTACGAAATAGATAGAGACTAAGATTGAGAGCTATTACTCATTGGAGAAATTAAAGCAGCTTTTGAATGAGTTCCTGTTTTTGTATTGCGAAAAATGTTTTAGGGTTATTTACTATTCAGGTGATAATAATTTTTAAAAATATTTGGGAAATTTGAAAATTAATATTTCTTGGCTTGTTCTTATCTTTTTGTTTTCAATTTTTAGTTTTCATATTTTTGAAAACTAAAAACTAAAAATAGGACATTAGAAGAAACCAAAGGTGACGTAAAGCTTGCAATTAGAACAACAATAACATTTCATTACACCATTGCTATTAAGTGGCTCCCACATGGTGGGGTTTGAGTGTCAGTTGTATGTATGCGACCTTGCATTTGCCGGTGATAATAAAGAGGTTGTTTTCGATTGACTCTTTGTAGCAAACATCATTCACAACTTTACATGTAGATGAATTTATCATTTTTTGATGTTATTTTATTGCAGATTGGAAAGTAGTTCCATAGTGAAGGTAAAACAAGTACCGTAAAGAAGAGAAAAAATGCCCCTCTATGATTGTGTGCTGTTATTGAAACCCCATATTAAGAAGGAAGTTGTGATGGATTTAGTTGCTAGGGTGGGTAAGCATGTTTATGCCAGAAATGGTGTTCTTACCGAGATTAAGTCTTTAGGAAATGTTCACTTGGGTTATGGTATTAAGAAGCTTGATGGAAGATATTTTCAGGTAAATATCGCACTTCCTCTTTTCTTTTCTTTTTTTTTTCATTTGTTCATGTTTATCGCTTTATATGTTGTGTTAACACAAGCCCATGTCTCCACCATCAGGTCATTGTTTTGAAAAAAAAATTGATGAGGAGAAATTTGTGTTGTGTCTAGATTTTGGTTGGAGTATTGGGTGGACCTTGGATTTGTATAAATGCTTAGAAATTAGAATACCAAGAAACTGAAGGAGGAATTATATTTGATACAATTTGTTTTGTTTACTGCTGTAATTTTGCGTATTGTTTTGTGAGCTAATACACCTGCAAGTGAAAGGTTGGAAAATAAAAGCAATATGAGGGTTACTACTGCCAAAGTTTTTCTTCATTCTCCTTGATCTTAAATTAATGTTTTATGTGTTCTAGATAGACTCTCACATGCTTAAGTTTTGTTCTCTTCTTTAAGGTGTACATATGGTTTGAATGGAAGTATTGTATATTAGCACACAGGAGCAATATGAGAGTTACTACTGCCAAAGTTTTTCTTCTTTCTCCTTGATCTTAAACTTATGTGTTATGTGTTGTACTTGGACTCTCACATGCTTAGTTTTTGTTCTTATGGTTTGAGTGGAATTATATGCATATTATATTAGCACACAGTAGCAAGAAAGATGGGGAGGGGGAGAAGAATAAAAAAGGGGTGTGCCTACACATGCCTTATTGTCTTCACTGTGAGTTGCTTGCGGCAATGATGTTGGCACCTTGCTATCGCATGTAGGCTTTCATGCTTAGTTTTTTATAACTTAGAAAGGTCTACATCGAACAATCATTTTTTATTTGATATTGATATTGATTGAGAGTTAAGTGTGTTTGATTTTGCTTCTTGATCATTTTTGAGTTTATTACCTTGTTTGATGCTCAAGAAAAATGCTCACATTCAGACTTTGTTACGAAGGCTATTCCTTATATGCTTGAGTTTCTGCTTACTATTTGTGAAGTTGTAGCTAGTTTGTTTATTTCAAATTTTCAAGTGAAGGGACAGTGTTCACTGTTCAGTAGAAAGCTTCTTAGCCTTCTGTGGTGGAAAGCTTATTTGACTCTGGCCCCTTATTTTGCTGTATTGAGAGCCTCATTCAAGGCAACTAATTCATAATTTGGAATATAATTACTTCGTTTTTGTTTTGCCTTTTACTTTCTCATTCCATCTTCTTATATCCTTTTCAGTGCTATACCACACTTTGCTTCTCCTAATGATAAAAATTTTCATCTTATTTCCAAGTTGAATACTGATCCTCATCGCTTGTCCAATCAACATGTTCAATGACTACCAAAAATTCCTCTTAGCATTTCGTTTTACTTTCCATCGTTGATTCTTTCTTGTTCTTAGATTTATTCTTGCTCGGATTTGATTGCATAAGGACATTGAGGACTAGAAGTTTTGAAGTGGGTGATTACATATTTACTAGTATGACCTTACAATTTAGGGGATGTTTCCTATCGTTTCTCCAAGTCAAGAGTTCATCAATTTAGTTAGCATTTTCTTCAATTTTTCAGTTCTATAAGTCACTTGAATCATATACCACATCTAAGTAGTAAGTACTACTATTAATAAAATCACTTTGTATATGCGTATCATATCATGACCGTTCAGATCACTGTCAATATACGTTTTTTATGCTTGGATACTTTGCAGTTTGCATTACACGTCAAAATATTCTTTAAGGTGCTTCCTTCGTTCCCACTTGATTCTTCTATGCTGAGAAGTTAGAATGCATTCATCGTGAACAAGGAATAAGCAACTTTTATACTTTTATAGTCTTACCCTTTACAGGATCATGAAATGTTTGTTTTGTACATGTAGGGACAACTCATGCAGATGACAATGATGGCAACACCCAATATAAACAAGGAGCTTCATTACTTGAACAAAGAAGACCGACTATTGCGATGGCTCCTTGTGAAACATCGAGATTCCCAAAATTGGCTGGACACTAAGAATTCGCAAGGTTCAAAACGGCAACTTAAGAGGTCCACCTTACTTGGCAGTTACAATGATGCAGATATGGACGATGACGACGACGATGATGATGATAAGTATGAGCCAGAGAAGAAAGATTTTTGAGGTTCATACTTCATGGGACATACTAATCTCATGCAATTTCATGTTAAGGATCAAGCTTGTTCTTCCATTTGGTTGATTTGCTGTTTCACATGTGTACTTTTTTTCCTTGAAGCATAAGGGAATATGTTGTCTCCCCGAAACTAATAGTTTTTATGTTTGGCACATGGGATTTGGGAAAGGAAATAAGACTTTGTTCCAAACAAAAGTTCAAGTCCTTGTTTGTTTGAAGGAATGGGAATAGAAAATGGGTATAAAAAATGAGTCTCTGAAAATTAAACCTTGGAGGAGGGTAGTAATTGGTGAGACTTTCATTCTCACCTATTTCTTCCAAGTTCTTAATATCCTAAACAAGGAATGAAACTTTTATATCTTTAAAGTCTCATCGTAAAGTTTCACAGATCATATTTCCTTGTGCCAAATGCCCCTAGGATTTTGTTCGATTTTTGCTGGATTGCAATTAAACTATTGCAAGTCTACCATGCGAACAAATTTTTTTTTACTTGTTCGCTATTGATAAAACGAATTAATATCGTTAAATTTGTTCCGTCCCTTCAAATGTTATAACATTCTCTTCCTTTTATTTGCTGTTAGCTATAGCAAATAAATTAATTTTTTCTTGTTTATTGTTAGTAATAGCGAGCAAATCCTAATTTTAGATTCGAACACAGAAACGTTGAGAATTATAATTTCTGGAATCTAATTTTGAGATTTTTTTAATAAAGTTCATTTCATTCAAAATTTCCGCACTTTATTACTAATAGAATTTTTAATGGATGACTTGGGCTATGGCCCCAAGGCAGGGTCGAGTATAGATTTACGAAAATTTAGAAAAATTGCTTAGAATTGTGAACCAAAGAGAGCTAGTTAAATTTAGGAACTTCCATGAATTTATGTGTACAATGAGCGAGATTAGTATTAAGACCTGCTAATTTACATATCTCGGGCGGTATATTGAGTAATTTGCGAATTTGAAGGCAGTCGAAGAGCCTAAGGATTAGCGACGGGCAATTTAGATTAATCTGTGGCTGAGATATGCAATTGTTGCGGCGAATGGTTCACCTAGCTGTGAATACATGCATGTTATCGGCTTAGCTCATTCGATTGGGAATCTGGGATGTGTATAATGTGATGAACATGCGTCTATCGTGTATATTACGATGTTAGACTCCATTTTTAGAATGCATGATTTCGATTCCTGGAGCAAATTAGAGCTGTCTTCAGGTTCGTCATTCTATCTTCGTTTACTGATTTACTGTAATAAATTCCGAAGCAATTAGCTATCTTTCCCGATGAAACAATTGGTATTCGATGTTTATTAGTCTATAGCTAAACAACTCATAAGTAATAATATGAATTAATATGGTAAAAAAAATTAAAAAATTCACATGTATATCTTTCTATTATACTGCTTAATTTTTCAAAAAAAGCTGATCTATTTAATCTAGAGGATCACACTTCTGTACTATGCTGGAATCACCTTTACCTCTGACTGCTATATGTCGTTTTTCGAGAGCTCATTTTATCGACCCTGTATGAGTGTAGTAGAGAAAGTGTTAGTGGAACTACTGTAAATTGAACTACTCTGTGGATTCTCAGACGAAGCCTCCCATTCTGAGAATGGCGGTTTTTTGGGTTGTGGTAGTAGTTCCGTATCAGAATCAAGCATGGATATAACATTGGAAATGCTCGGCCTATCTTTAGCGAGTTCCTGGACGCACAATAATGCTATCTGTATGCACCTTAGAACGCTTTTCTGAACGATTTGATCAGCAATCAGTGGATCAATGAATTCTACCATATTCCCCTCGTTCCATAATTTCCATGCCTGAAAACATAAATCCAAATCATCAAAGTCTAACTAATGTAATGGGAAGAGTCCCTACAAAGCGAGGGTCAGGGGAAAAGTCTAACATAAAGCCTGTGACCTTTTAGTCACCCAACAACACCTGAAATAGGGTTGGGATTCACCAAGGCTCCCCTTTAGGCATAAGTCATAATCAATGTAATGATGTGAATTTCGGTCACTTACATATCCCATTAATGTTAGCGAACTCTGAAAGCGATGGAACGTTGAGTTTCTCTTCCCACTGATGATTTCTAGTAGTATTACTCCAAAGCTGTATACATCGGTTTTTTCAGAGAAGTGCCCCATAGTATATTCAGGAGACATGTAACCGCTGCATTGTAAAACCATCAGGTAAGTTCTTATAATGAACAATTTCTTGGTGAAAACAAACACTATACTTACTAGGTTCCGACCACTCTTCTGGTGTTGGCATGATCTTCATTTCCTCCAAATATCCGTGCCATGCCAAAGTCAGAAATTTTGGGATTGAGTTCTCCATCCAACAGAATATTACTCGGTTTTAGATCTCTATGAATGATTCTTAATCTAGAATCTCTGTGAAGGTAGAGGAGGCCACGACATATGCCCTCAATAATATTGAAACGCTTCTCCCATAATAGTTGTACTTGGTGCTGGGGATCTATAGAGCAAAACTTGGATAGTTTTAGTTTCTGTATACGAGGCTTTAACGACTCTTTTGGTATTAGTCGGTATCAAATGGTGAGAATGGTAATGAAACTTAGTATAATTTTAGTGGGAAAATCTCTTGATAAGTTTAATAGTTATGCTTGTTCCACTTTAATCGTTTCATTTTCTTCGCAAAATTCATTAGAAAGCATTGCCATGTGGAGAGCTGGTCTTAGGTGGTTATGAAAATTGTGAATTATAACTTTTTAATGATTAACTTTTCCACATTTCATGAAAATTTACACTGCGAAACATTCTCATTACCATCTTTTAATGCCAATAACCAAATGGGTTGTAAACTCTTTAAAAAGAGAGAAACAAGCAATTGTAATTTGTGCAAACATGGGGATGTGATGAAATACTTACTGAAAAGAAAAACATCCAAGCTTTTATTAGGCATGTATTCATAGACTAACATTTTTTCCTCTCCTTCTATGCAGCAGCCTAGAAGCCTGACTAGATTTCTGTGCTGGAGCTTAGAAATCACCTTAACTTCTGTCATAAACTCTTCTAGGCCTTGTCCAGAGGATGCTGAAAGTCTTTTCACTGCTATCTCCTGTCCGTCTTCCAAAATCCCCTGAATATCAAAATGACTTATCAATTCATATGCACTGCTATTTGCGCGAAGTTACATATATTGTTTGCTACTACGGTATCAATCAAAAACAACATTTTTATCACTAGCAAGTGTAAGGTTGTTTGCATCAGACACCAAAACCCCACCTAGGTGGAACTGAATGGCATTAAGTTGATGGAATGTTTTGGTTGTACGTGAATTCTAGATTGATGAACAAGACAAGAACTTACCTTGTAAACTGGACCAAAGCCACCTGCTCCAAGTTTGTTACATAAAGTTATATATATTGTTTGCTACTAACGACTAAGGTGTTTATCGGAAACAACATCTTTGATATTACTAACAAGGTGAAGGTTATGAACATCAGATGCCAAAACCCCGCCTAGGTGGGACTTAATGGCGTCAAGGTGATGGTATGTTTTGGTTGTGTGCAAGTTCTAGATTGATCAACAACTTACCTTGTAAACGGGACCAAAGCCACCTTCTCCAAGTTTGTTACTTTCATCAAAATTATTTGTTGCATATCTCAGTATACTATATGTATATAGTGGAGGATCTTGTAGTTCAAGTTCTCCAACTTCAAAGTTGTAAGCATTTGGTATTTCCTCTCTTTTTCCTATTACATACAAGCCCATATGAGAAAACCAATCTAGTATTTCTTACTTGATGTTTAATAGTTTATATGTTACCTCTCAGTCTCCGCTTCATCCGCCTCCTCAGAAAGAACGCGAATATAACAACTACTATGGCGCCTGCGATTGTGAGTGATGTAATGATTGCAACCCTTGCATGATTTTTACTTTCCTCTGAAATAAAGTATGCTTCGATCTGTCAGAATTATATCAGATTTATGTGCAAATACAAAAAACACATTTAGTATATGGTTCACCTAGCTCTGACGCTGCCAGTCGGAGGAAAAGATCAATGCCACCAGCTGAAAATTCCTGTGTGTCGATCAACCCTTCAGTCCAAATCATACATCCGATATTCAAATGGTACGCATAAGCTAAACACGAACAGTTTGTCACACACTGAGTTTTACAACCATCTTGACTAAATGCTGATATCTGGTGCAGATTATCAGGCACTTTCATGTTATTCAGCGTCAAAAATCCATTATCATTGCTTCCTTTGCCACACTCGAGTTCTGCTCGTCTAACACACCCACTGCTAGTGTCTCCCCTTCTCCATTCCTTGTCGTTTTTGGGTTCAAAACCTTGTAAGCATCTGCATGAGCCCGAGTCATGATGACACGAACCGTAAACCCCGCATTTCCCATAAACCTCACAAGTACTTGATGGGGCTACCCACCCTGGTACCCAATTCTTACTAGTATCATCCCAATATTGTTCTATAATTGTACCGTTTGGGGTTACAACATAATTAAATAAAAGACCAGAATCTTGTGGATCAAATGACATATCAATTGTTCCAAGGTCTTGATTTACCTCTAGGACAAATCCATCTTTTAGAGTATTATCCACATTTGGAAGTCCAATGAAATTATTTCCATCCCATGGCCCACTCCGCCAGAAATTCACTCCATTGTTCCATGTATAAATCTGAGGTACTCCACCTGTAACACCAATCATCATCATCATATGATCATTCATCACACTCGGTATATAAAGCTCCTAGAAGCTATGATCAAAGTTTGGACAGGGTTGGATGCCAACATATCATCCTGTTAGAATATGTAACATATTCTAACTCCTCAACCATCAACTTAAGCTTTTGGTTGAGTTGGTTTCCTGACATAGTATCAAAAGCCACCGACATGGTATCAAAAGCCAGTGTAACAAGGGTTTGAATCTCAACCCACTTCATTTATGAAAGAGACCTGTGTTGCCTCTTGTGTGAGAGGCGTGTTAGCGTTCAGGACCTCAACCATCAACTTAAGTTTTTGGACGAATTGCGGCCAGTAAGACCTTCAACTAATAACATAAACCAAAGAATATAAAATAACAATCACCTGTAGTACCAATACCGTCAGCAAAACTCCCATCAGAAGGATCAGACGGGCTTTTCCAGGATCGAAAAATGGTGTAATTCTTATTAGGAGTATTAGCAACCGTTGGTTTCATACCAGGTAAGAATGTATTAGTAGGATGATCGAAACTTTGCCATAATGTTACTGTTCCATTAGTGTTAACCTGTTGTAAAACCAAATTCCCTGAATCAAGAACCTGTGCAGTCGAATTCAAGTTGGTTGAATTTGCTACATTTGTAGACCAAATGATCACTTTCTGATCATTAATCAACTCAAGATTACCATCATCAGAAATTCGCAATTGGCACGACGAATTATTGATGGGTTTATCTCTATTAGCAACCCAAACAACAGTCTGCACAGGAATCTGGTTAAACCATATTCCAACATACTGATTGTTGGATCCTTGTGGGGTGAAAAAACCCAGCTTAAAAGTACCATTTTTTGAGATTATAGATTGATGATTTTGAAGGGATTTTGTTTTTGTGATGGTGTTATTGTCTATGGCACCGGAAAGTTTACTGCAAAAGTAGTGCACAAAGAAAAGAAGGCAATAGAATACAGCCATTGTCAGAAAAAAAAATATTGGCTGCCTGAATTCTTTGCTTAATTTATGGTCTTTTCTGTATTGTAATATGAATTGGATGACTTTTTTTTTACTTGGTTTGTTGATTATGACCAGTTGTGACGTTTGATTGTGACAATAGGTCATCACTTTCCACAGAAAAATATTGTAGACGGATTTAAATTTAAGGAGAGTGACTTAGAAAATGAGTAGATTAAGCTTGTGAATAGAAAATTAAGATAGGGCCCACATTAAAAATTGCATGGATCAAGTCTATATTAGACTACAGTAACTTATAGTAGTGTTCTCTGTGTTCGAGGAGATTGTAACATCTACCAATTGCACACGTGATAAGAAAAAGATGGAGATCACTAAATTGTGTGGGTAAAGACAAGATTAAAATGAGATGGGTGAGAATTTTGCGTCTTGTTTTAATTCGTGGTAAAAAAATATATAACGTCATTATAGGTGTTAGTTCTATTAATACTGTCAATAGTCTCAAACCTATCACTATTTCAAAGCCACACCAGATCTAAAGATCCCATCGAAGGAGGCTATATCAAACAACGAGGTAATTGAGGGAAAACTTCAGTATTAGATATCTTTTATAATGATCGTGACTCTTTCCATATATAATTTTATTTGATTAAAATTGTTATGTATTTGATCAGTTGTTACTCTGTTGTAAATGATGTACACATTTTTATCAATAAATTATTAAATTTTTGTAAAAAAAAAAAAAGATGAGTGAAAATTTATGGATAAGAAATGTTATAAAATTAAAAAGATTTATTAAAATAGAAAGCGTGACAACTTATCAGGGAGGGAGGGAGTATCATTTATTGTGTTCATTGGTTGTGAAGTTGATGGGCTGGTACTTGGCTAAAGTACACGATTGGTATTCTAGTAGGTATGGCCAAGTGGGTGTTAAATAATATGAGTAGTATAAGGAGTTCATCACATTATTGGGAGAAAAACTAAGGTCACATTTGTGTAGACCAAGAACCTATGTCATGATTCATATATGGTTGTTTACTCAAGTTGTTACAATAATTTGAATATTAAAAGGCGTGGTTGATTTGCTAGCTATTAATTCAATTATTTAAAAAAATTGTTATAAAAATATATTTATTAATAAGTTGTTGTTAGTTGTAGACTATTTATTAGAATGAGTTAAAAAGTCAAATAAAAAAATTAATTAGCAGTTTTTTAATTTTAAGCTTAAAGGTTAATTTAAAGTCATTTACCAAATAGTTTTATAGTTATTTGACTAATCAAAAAGCTAAAAGTCAACTAAAATAGTTTATTAAAAATTCAATTGTCAAACACAACTTAAAAATATAAACACAATGTTTATTACATCACCAAGTTGTATTTAATGTACACAATTATAATGATAAAAATTGTATGGGTTTTTCATTACAGGTAGATTAATAGAAGGGAAATGATTGGTGATAATTGATATCGAATCCAATATCTTATCTGAAGGAAGTAAATATAGACAAGACTTGATTATGAGAGAAAAATCGTATATAGGCCCGATTCTAAGATAGTATAATATATTAATAATTCTTTTTTGAGATAATGATACCACGGCCATCTCGTAAATTTTGCCATTTTGGGGCCTAACCCTTACAATTTATGAAAAGAAAATATCAAAATACTAGTATATGATATGATCTTTCAATTTATTTAACTAATAATATTTATCTCTTTATTACTCTCATATAAAATAGTATATATATATATATATAACGTAATTGAAATAATAAATCATATAAATATAACACTAGATTTTTAGAACCTCTCAATAATAAAGCTTTGTGTTGTAAACCGCTTTACGCATGCTAACTAACGATCATGAATAATATACTTATAATTATACAGTCTATAATAATTAAACACAAAATAGTGACGTGTTTTGATTTTGCTACACAAAACTGCAATTTGTTAATACAAATTGAATTGAACAGACAGTTGACGCATTTTCCTGGTCCTCGTTTCGAATTTATTAAATGCAAATCCGAGGCTGCTACTGCCCAGTGCCTACTGCTAGTTTTGTTCATAGCTAATATAATAGGGCTCTTAAATGTATCGTGTTTGGCACAAACACTAATCTTTATACTTCTTTTTTTTTTTAAATACTTTGGTCTAATTATAATATATTATGTGAATAAATATTTTTATTAGTAATATGTTGTGTAGAAAAAAGTTATTATCAGCAATAAGTATAATAGCCTTTAAAAAATTTAAAGTTCCTCCGCTTTAGTCTTGCTAATCTATGACCCTGAATACAATTAGTAACATAAGAGTAACTCAAATCACAAATCAATAAATCAATAAAATATACTAATAAAGAAATACAGGTGTCACAATTTCATTAAAAAATTTTACGTCTTTTTTCTATTATTAACAAGAAAACTTTTAATAATTGACTTGAAACACGTATCAAATTTCCATTAAAATAAAAAATTAACAATATCAACTATCAAACATTTACCCACAACAGACAAACTTGAAGACATTAACAAGTGGACATCAGCAATCTTCTTTGAACTTTGAAACAATAAATGTGGATGGACCCCGTAAAAGTCAGAGCCACCCTTTGGCTTTTATGAATAGCTTCAGTAAAAACTGGTAGGAGTGAAAGTGGGAGTTGGTTTAGAATTAATCCATTCTTTAATCCATCATCCCAATCAATAATTTAGGGCACCTCTTCTAAGTGACCGTCTTTACAAGAGACGACTTTTCAGGCCCAGCCTCTTCTAAGTGACCGTCTTTACAAGAGACGACTTTTCAGGCCCAGACCCAACATTTAAAAAAAAAGAAAAAGACCTAAAAACTGATGCGCGCGTTTAACCCTATTTGAAGTTGGTGTTATAACCTATTAAAGTCGGTGTTATAACCTATTAAAGTTAATATTATAATCTATTAAAATTGGTATTTGTAGTTAATGTTATAGCCTATTAAAATTGGTATTATAACATATTTAGTGATACCAACTTTAATAGATTATAATATCAACTTTAACAGGTTATAATACCAATCTCAATAGGTTATAACACCAATTCTGAATAGGATTACACAGCGCGCGTTTTCTGGTAATTTTTTTAAGTAATAATGGTCGACCAATTTGAAACGCGTCTCTTATAAAGACGGTCTCAAGCAAGGTTATTAGAAACGAGATTCTACCTAGGATCGTTGAGAGGGTAGGATCAAAATCGGTAGAATCGGATCGTAGGATCATGTGATCCTACAAAGATGTATTAATGTGCTTTGGATTACTGATTATCAATTATATTTGTTTTCTTTTTTAAGTTTTAGGTGTAAGTAAAAACCTATTTGACTTTGTCTATTCATTTTTTTAAAAAATAATACTTTTAATTATTTTTAAACTGCAAATCATGAAAAATTAAAATTTATAAAGGTATTGATATAATTATTTTAAATATGTATTTATACATAAGTGAAATCTGTATAATATGAAAATTTTTACGATTGAAACTACCCATGTAGGATCAAATCGTTGGATCGTAAGATCGTAGAATCGTGTTATGATCATACCACCTAAATTTTTAAGCTAAGTAGGACAGCACGACTCTACCACATTATGATTCTACCAACAATCTGGATCGATCACCTATTTTTGGATTCGTAGAATCGCTGATCAAAATCGAGATTCTGATAACTATGGTCTGAAGTAAGAATTTGTGATAACTTTATTGTTTTAAGAAATAATTTTATTGTTTTAAGAATTGAATCGTGTTGTAATCTAGGTTGCACTAAAACGGACATGGGCACGACACGGGTACGGAAAAACGCCAACTTAAAAATGGCGGACACGGGGACACGAAAATGGTAATATAATAAATATATCAAATTAAAGATAAATTTACAATCTTTCATTTGATATATGTAAATAAACACTTTAAAAACATAAAATTCACAATTTTTCAACTTTTCAAAATTCAAATTACAAATACTAAGATTAAGAATTTAAGATTAACAAATAACACATTAACAATTTAACATTAATAAATAACAATTAACAAATATTCAAAGAGGATATACAAAAAAAATGGGAATGGGGGTGGGGCAACATCATGTAGAAATAAAAAAATAATTTTTATTATTATTTTTTTTAAAAGACGTGTCCTTGACTGCTTGCCGTGTCCCTTCCGTGTCCTTGCCGTATCCACGTGTCCGGAAAAATATTCAAATATTGGACACTTAATTTGACGTGTTGGACACGAATTTTTACGTATCCGTGTCCGACACGCAATATGCAGGTTCAATGGCGTGTCCGTTTATTTCGGGTTGTAATTGGAATAAGCATTGTCTTTCTGAAGCAAAATTCTAATATTGAAAATTCAGTGGGCTAATCATTTTTTTCTCAACCTATTACCAAATAAAAAAAAAATTAAAAATTTATTTTGTGCTTTCAAATTTCAACAGCTGGTCCACTTTATTATTATTATTATTATTATTATTGTAAAATTCTTGGTATGATAAACGATTATTTTCTTGATGAATGATTTCATTTTTTCAAATCAAGTAAACTATTATTCCTCAACCTTGTTTGATTGCTATTTCTTCAATCCAAATTCTTGGTCAATCATTGTTTGTATAGCTGGCCGCACAATTTTTTTTTTCGTTTGTATTATAGAGAGTCTATTTCCAAAATATGCCTTAAAAAAAAAAATTCCCACTTTGCATTATTTGGGAAAGTATTTCCCACAATACCGTCCACGTGAAAAATTTAAATTTTTTTTTTTCAGATAAAACCGCCATCTCAAGTGGCGGTTTGCCTTAACCACAAAAACGCCATCTGAAGTGGCGGTTTGGTCCAGGTAAACCGCCACTTCATGTGGTGGTTTGCTTGTGACTTGATTTGTTTTTTTCTTTGCCTTAATTTTTTTTTTTCTTTCATTTTAAAATAGTGAACACAACATGCATTAAACTAGTTCAATACCATCTATTCCATAATAATCAATTACGAACCGGCTTGTTTTGAAAAAAATAATTATGAAACTAATGCAAAGATATATTACAATTATGGAAACTCATACAAGAAGTTCAAGTCGTATAAGAATATACAAAGCTTGTTAAACTACAACCCCCGACCCCTTTTGTTTTGCACACTGGTCGATGAGATGGTGTGAACTCGTCAACCTCCGCTACTGGGCCCGGCATCGCCATGATCGCTGAAACATACATAAGTGTTATAAAAATCATTTAAATATTATCAGATTCAACATGTTGTTACAAAATTTAAAAAAAAACATACTTTGTTGACCTTTGAGGGCATGTTTTCTTATTATGACCACTACATCCACAAAAGGTACACGAGTTACGAGGACGCGTCAACGGTGCATCCATTTCGTTCCGTATACGAGTTGATCGCGGACGACCCTTTGCACGCTTCGTTGAGGGATGTGGAACAACTGTAGGACCATTCCAAGGATCGCAAGTGAACATGTCTGGAATGGGCATGAAAGACTTCTTATATGTCGATACGTATTTTGTAGTGCGAAATGAAGGGTCCACAAAAGCATCGTACGATATGTTACGAGCTCGACATACTACAAGAACATGTGAGCACGGTAACTTGAAGATGGTTGGTTTCTGACATGTGCATGATGTTGCTGTGAGGTCAACCATGTAGGATTTTTCACCTTTTCCTGCTATCCTATTGCCACAACCAGTGGTGACCTCGAATATCCCACGCACTGTGTCATATATCCTAACATCATGAAAGCGTGCTTTTTCAGCATTCTTATCAATCGTATCACTTGGTTTCTTCGCATACACATGTCCACTGTCTAATCTGCTTCTCTCTAAATCCCTCCTTGTGGCAAAGTATTCGTTTACCCGGTAGAATGTCATCCTAACTAATGAAGTGATTGGGAGTGACCTGGCCCCTTTCATAACGCCGTTGAACGCTTCAGACATGTTTGCAGTTCTCACTCCATATCGATGCCCACCGTCATGAATCAAAGTCCATTGGCGCTCGGTTATAGAACCATCCACTAAGTACTTGTATGCGTCCTCATTAAGCTCTTTAAGGCGATTCATGTAGAAATTATACTTCCGAATCTTTGTCTGTTCAGAAGCTTTTCCAAATAAGTTCTTAACCGCTATGTTTTTAAACTTCTTATGCACGTTTGAAGCTAGATGACGTTTACAAAACCGATGGAATGCATATGGTTCTTCCCAACCTTTTCCAACTCTGTTCATTGCATGCAAAATTCCCTTGTGACGATCAGATATAACACATAAGCCGTCCCTCTTAGTGACATAATGCCTTATACAATCCAAGAACCAACTCCATGTGTCGTTGCTCTCTTCCTCCACAACGGCAAAGGCAAGTGGGAACAACTGAGAATTTGCATCTATGGACATACCAATCATTAGTGTGCCTCTGTACTTTCCGTACAAATGTGTACCATCTATAGAAATAAGGGGACGACAGTGGGGAAAACTCTTAATGGATGGTCCGAAAGCCCAGAAAATTCGCTAACGTGATTTGGGTTACTTAACATTTCTGTGAATGTATCATGGCGTACACTAGGACCTGATTCTGGAAGTTCAATGCTAGTCATGACTTCCCTCGCATTATCCAAATTTGCAACCAATTCAACATAAACCTCCATTGCCGTTCCAGGGGCTTGTGATGCCGCATAAGCAAGAGCACTTATGCTTTCATCATTCTTAATCGGGACTAACACATTTTTCCCAGTCACCGGATATTTCATCTCCAATTTTAACATAAAAGAGTTGCGATCACAACCAATTACATCATAGACTTTGCTAACAAACACCTCAAAAGTCGTATTTTGACGATGAATAAACATCACTGTATTTAATCCTCCATTATACCCAACATCGGATCCAGTATAACTTACTTCCCCACCCCAATACACTATAACGGGATAATGATCCATATTTTGCAAATACAAAGTAATAAACTTTGATTGAAGCATATCATCAAACACTTTATATGCATACAAACCAAATTCTAAAATTCAACTACAAATGTGTAAAATGTAAGCTTATATCATGAAAACAAGAGAATATAAATTACCAACAACGTATTTATAACTTCAATTGACAACAATAATGAACAAAAAAACAATTTGCATATTGAAAAAAAAATTAGGGTTGTTATTCATACCTTAAATGAGGTTGAAAATGATCTACTACACAAGGAAAGGATGGGAATGTAGTTGATTAGTTTAGTTGAATGAGAGGAATTGTATATTTGAAGTAAATGAGAGTGAATAAATTTTTTTTTAAGCAAAAACAAGAGCAGCAGCCACGAAGATGCAAAGAGGAATAAGAAATGCAGTGAACAACTCGAAGTTGATGTTTTGTACTGCTACAAAACTGCCACTTCAAGTGGCGGTTTACCCAATTTTATTTATTTTTTTTTTTTTAAAAAAATTACCAAACCGCCATTTCATCTGGCGATTTTCTTCAATTCCCTAAACAAAACCGCTACATCAAGTAGCGGTTATATTAAAAATAAAAAATAAAAATTTTTTTCAAATTAATCCTACGTGGACGGTAAAGTGGGAATTACTTTCCCATTTTAAGGAACGTCGGAATTATTTTTTTATTTTGCAATATTGTGGGAATTATCTCTATTATAGATTTTGTATTATTTTCTTTTCCTTTTTTCATTGGTCTTATTCTTTTTTTTTCAATATTATTTACAAATTTACTTTTTCTTTTTATTTTAACTGCGTATTTCTATTGTTTACATTTTATTTTTCTTCTTTATTGATTTTCGCCAAAAAAACACAAGGTGCTAAATGAAAAAGACAATATTTTGTAAGTGAAATATTTTTTTGAAGGCTAGGTTTGAATATTGGTCCGAAATATTAATTTAATAACAAATCAAGAATGTTTTCTTAATTTTGACACTACTTTCTTAATAGATTCAAATAGATTATTTTTAGTAAGAGATAAATCATACGTATTAATAAAAATATTAGAAAAAAGATAAATGATATTCTTAGGGCAGTCATAACAAATGAAATTATTTTAATAGTTGATACTCCCTTCGTTCTTTTTTGATCTTTCACTTTGGGTTTTTCACACATATTAAGGAAGATAAAATCTTTGGGTTGTAGTGGGTATTATTTTAATTAAATAGTAGTGTGAAATAATTATTGTATTGGAAGTATGAGGTTGTAGTGGGTATTATTTTAATTAAATAGTAGTGTAAAGTAATGATTGTATTGAAAGTATGAGAGAGGGGTACATTAAAAGAAAAGCGGGGGTGGAAGGGGTAAAAGTGGGATAAAAACTTTTTAAAAATACAAAGTATTCTAAAGTAGAAAAATTTTGAAACTACCCATTATACTAATGTGGAAGATCAAAAAAGAACGGAGGGAGTAATTGATAACCTGCAATATTTATCTTATTTAGAATTTGAATTTTTTGATTGGAGTTAAATTAGGTAAAGTATTTATATGGAGTAATTTATTATACCAGTTTTATATGACCAAAAATTTGATATATTTAATTGAATGACAATAATGCTGTATTTGATAAATAATAAAAAAATGGTATTTTTTTGTTGCTTAAAAAGAGTTATGTATTCAATAAATTTAATCACGATAATATATATATACTTGTATTATTTTTTAAAGTAATATTTTTATATATTTTATACTATAAATTCGTGCATTGCACGATAGGAAAAATTACATAGATTAAACCAATCTTTTCATGATTTTCCTACAATATTTTTACCTATCGATTAATCATCAATAATCCCAACTTTATGGGGTATTTGCCTAGGGTGAACTCGGGTAACCCGATGACCTGCTATAATAGGTAATTTTCCAAAAAAATAAACTGAAAATTAATATAAAGTTAGAGAAAATTTTTTAAATTTTAAATAAATAATTCTAAGAAAATTTAACATTTTTTAACATTCTTATCGACGTTTTATTTTAATTTATCATTTTTTAAAAAATAAAACTTGCAATAGCAGGTCATTTGGTTACCCGAGTTTGTTTTAGGCAAATAGCCCATAAAATTGAGATTATTTATGGTTTATTAATAGATGAAATTATTAGGAAAATCATAAAAATATTGGACTATTCTAAATATTTTTTCCTAAAAAATATAACTAATTTAGAACATTTTAAAAACGGTATGTATAGTAACTAATTTACGACAATTAAGAGTCCAAAGGGGTTATAGATAAGTTATAGTTACTATCGGTGACTTACAAATTTATTAGAAACTTAAAAAATATAAAGGAATCCAAACCTAAATTAATTACAAATTTATTAGTAGCATCCAGTTTATGCACAAACTAATTGCCGTAGCATTTTTCGTTAAGTTCTTGTTAAATTTCTTTTAATTCATCATTTTATAAGTTTCTTCCACATGATAGCATTCAATTTTTGTTTAATTCACAATTTTAACTTTAAATTCACCAATTTAATGTTTAAATAATGCCAACAATTTGAATGAAAACAAAATTATTACAACATTGATATGAGCGTTAATAAATAAAACGGTGAATCAAACATTAAATTGGTGAATTTAAAGTTAAAATTGCAAATTAAATAAAAACTGGATGCTACCATGTGGAAAAAACTTACAAAATGATTAATTAAACGGAATTTAACAAAAACTTAATGAAAAATGCTACGGCAATTAGTTTGTGCATAAACTAGATGCTACCATGTGGAATTTTCTTTAAAAAAGCGCTACTACTGTCATTTCATAAAAATTGGATGCTACCATGTGGAATTTCCCATTATTAAATAAAAATTGTCGTTTTTAAAGGAATAAGGCTTTTAAATTAGAGTTTCCTATACATTGAGTGAAGTCCATATATATAAGTTGAAATTAGTTGATGAAAAATCAATACTAATAATACAACCAACTCCTCTTGGATGAGACCCTCTCACCATATGATGGGTGTATATAACAGCACATTTCTTCTATTGATTTAACGACCTGTTTGGTAGGTGGTAATAAACGGTGGTAATGGAAATGAAAAATTAGTGTAATTTTAGTTGAAAAATCTCCTGACTACCTTGATAAACATGCTTGTCCAACTTCAATTATCTCATTTTTTTCATAAAATTCATTTCAATGCATTACCGTTGGGAGACGTGGTGTTAGGTGGTAATGAAAATTTTTAAACAAAAAAACTTTTTTGTGATCAAAATTTCATTACCATGGTAATGATATGGAACTTTTGATGAAATTTTACACCATAAATCATTTCCATTACCACCATTTAGTACCACTAACCAAACGAGTCGTAAGATCATAAGTAATCGTTTTAAAGTTAAAAGTAATCACTCTAAGACTATAAATAGTAATTATATTAAAATTATAAATGATCACTTTGACGTTATAAGTGATCATTTTAAGACAAAAAATATATATTAGGCCAGCCCAATAAAAATAGTCTCAACGTGAGACCATCCCATTTAAGAATTAGTGTAATCCAATTTATTTCTTATATGCTGAAAATGAAATTAATTTTTAATCATCATACCTACTATTTTCATCATCTTATCTACTCCTACTTATTTATTCTATCCACTTGTGTTGTAATATATTAATATATTGTTGGTGTTCATTTAAAATTATATATCACACTTTTATGTTAATTCGTTCCTTCACCTAAAATATCGTTTTATGAAAATATGTCTACTATGTTTCTTATTTTCTTAATCTCATCCATCATTTTTAATTCCCTATTAATGTCATTCATGCAATTTGCACAATTCCCACATTGCAATTTCGCTAGTTTAAGATGAACGATAAAAGTATTACAAATCTAAAAAAGTTGCAATTTCATATAGATTAATCAAGCATATATCTAAAAAATAGCATGGATTATCACCAAAAATAAAATAGAGTAAATTCTATAAAACCGAGTAAAAAATAATTTTAATTTTAAGTAATAGAAAAATATATTTTCCTCCATACCGTCCATGTAGAATTTTTTTTAAAAATTTTTTTCAATAGCAAACCGCTAATTTAGATAACGAAAATTGCTATCTCAGATATCAGTTTAATTTGCTTGTAAATTGCTAAAATTAAAAACTAATACTTTTTAAGCTATGCGCTCTCTATAGGTCTCGAACCTTTAACCAATTGCACTTCCAAACAATGAAGTAATTCCTTTGACTTTGCTTTTTAACTAATCAGCTACACTTGTGAGAGACTGTCTTTCAAAGAGACAACTTTAAATAAGAAATTTATATTCTTATGTTCTCTTTAATTTGTATTAATTGGACAATTTAATCCATATATCTTATGCGTCTTTCGGAGAAACCGTCTCATACAACAATTTGTGGTAATTAAATCAATATTGCAATTTTGGCCCATAACCTCTTCCGAAACCAATATTTTTATTAAAAAAATTTGAATAACGAAAACTTCTATTTGAGATGGCGGTTTACTCTTAGTTTTTTTTCTCATAATTATAATTTGAATTGAAGATAATTAGTCTAAAAAATAAATAATTTTTCTCAAAATTATAATTTGAATTGAAGATAATTAGTCTAAAAAATAAATAAAAAATACTATGTGTATCGTTTTACATGGATGGTAACAAGGGCAGTGAAAAATGAGTTCCCAAAATTCATTATTGAGAGCAAATATTGAATAAAAATTGTAGTAAAATCCGTGAAAGGGATTGAATAATTTTAACATTTTTTTTTGAAAAAAATCAAATTCAATGATGAACAAAGGAGTATATGACGGGGCACAAACCAAGCCTCTCATCTTCCCTCTCTGTCTCGACAGTCTCGTGCTCAATCCTCACCACAACTACCGTTACAGTACCAGTGTACCACAGTTTCTTTCAAGCATTCATCAATGTCGTTATGTTCCAGAACTCTCACCTCTACATTCTTCAACTACAATGGCTGCTCAATCACTACTCACAAATCATCAACAAAAGAATATGTTCGTAGATTACCTAAAATCCAAATGACGGCTTCTTCATCTGATACTATCGAAACTTATGAAGAAGGGAAGCTTGATAGACCCAAATGGAGTGGACAAACTCCTCTTTCTCGTCTTGTTGGAGCTCTTATTTCATTTAAACCTCTTTACTCTGTTATGAAGATTGGGGCTCGACAAGCTCTCATCAGGTCTTTTTGTTTTTCTCTAATTCCCTTCTTTTTTTAGGTTGATTGATTATGGAGAATTCACTAAACAATATTGTCTGGAGGTTGATTGCATTCTAATTCCCCTAAATTTTCTATTTCTTATAAATTGTATATATGTATATTCCTTTGGTTAATTTTTTTCGAGTAAGTATAGAAATTACAATTTCACATAGAAATTCCACAGATTAAATTATCAATTCAACAACATTCCATTATACCATTATACCCAAATGTCCCAATGCCTTTTAAGCCGCTCCCACCTAAGACCGATTTTGGGAAGTTGGATGTACGAAACATACCCTAGATTGTTTCTGATTGACTCAATGTAGATTATATAATATGCGATTTCACGTAAATACAAAGGGCACTGATTCAGTGTGTCATTTTAGTATAAGGTTGATTTTGAGAAAGTCAGATGTACGCAATCTCCTGGATTATTTTGATTGAGCCTAGGTAGATAATGTGCAGCTTTACATGTGTTAATTGATGATTTCATTGTTCAATTAAAAAACCATATTATAAAATTTTGAAAAAGGAATTGATGTCCAAGCAATTAGATTTTGCTATTGGAATTTACTTCCTACATCAGCCAAACTAGCTATAGTGAAACTTGGAATTGGGAACTTATATACACAAGTGTCCAAGTGTTCAACTCGACTAAATGCAAAAATGTAATAGTTTGGGTCCAAAATATAGTATTTAAGTGTGTTTTTATGTCCAAGTGTTGAGTATTCAGCACCAGTAGTTGAGGTAAAATAACGAGTCATATAACAAAGAATAGACCTATTGAGATTATTATGAGTTTTCCTCTCTAACTACAAAACAAATTTAATTATGTTTTTTGCCAAGGATTTTTATATTGTGGGATAATAATGAGTGTGGACAAGCCGACGATAACCGGTGGGCTTGTGAGTCGTGTGTACAAGTCCACATAAGATAAGAGTTGACTACAAACAAACAATGATGAGATTCTTTCCCAAAATCGTATGATAGTAGGAGTAGTTTACGAATGCAAGTTTATATGTTAGTAAACATATGTTTAAATCACCAATGTACTGTAGTATACATGTGGCCATTTCCTCAAGATTTTCACAAATGCATTTGTGGGGTTTTTACTCTTTCTTATAAGTGCATTATGAATTATAGAACATGGTATTTCTGTTGAAGATGATGGCTTTTGAAGTTGTGGGTTATGAAACAGCACAGCTGAGAAAAATAATATTCCATGGAGGGAGATGACCAAGGAGATTTTAGAATCAGAGGTCTACAAGGAGATGGAGAATGTTCAGAACCCGAATCTTGTTTACCCAGATTGTAATTTCTCCTTTTCTACCTCTTCTTTTTTGCTTCTGATTTTCAGACTATTTTAGTTTTGAGCTGTGATTCAGGTTTATCATCTTACACTATGTTATTGAAACCAGTGACGGATCAAGATCAAATATTGTCGATAATATTAAAAAATGTGCTAATAAGGTTGAACCTGAATCAATATTGTCACAAATCAAAGCTCATATCAACTTACTTAACGAACACATATATTAGTATCTCTAAGAATGTGTTTGGATGGAAAGAAATGGAGAGAAAGGAAGGGGAGGGATTTGGAGGGATGAGTGATCCTTGTTTAACAAAATGGCACGAAGGGATTTAGAAGGATTTAATGAATGTTTTTTTGTTAAGCTATCAATCTTTCCATAGTTGAAAAGATTTGGGAAGACTCTTATTTCCCTTCTTTTCCCTTTCCTTTCCTCCTAAACAAACACGAGTTTATTCCCTTCTATTTCTCTTCCCTTCCATTTCGTTCCCTTCCTTCCCCTTCCTTTCCTTTCTTTTCGCTCAGAAATTGCTATCTAAACATTGTATAAGTATATTGTTGTATGCATATATTGAATGCTGTCATTTGACAGCATTCACTGAGCATAAATCTTCCCTTAATTTAAACTTGTGACATTAAATACTATCCTCCGTTCTATTTAGTTGTTGCATTTCTCTTAAAAAACTCTCATGTGTAACAACTGAAAAACAAAGGATAGTGTGTCTTTTGAAAATAATGGGCATAATTATCTGCATAAATAGATTATAAAACATTGGTAGGAAACCATTTGGTTGAATGTTGCACGGGGAGGAGTTTTTATAATTTCATTTTTGTTTAATCTGGGAGGATATTGATGTGAGTGTTGGATTGTGCATGCAGATTACCTTAATCCCTTCCATGCTTATGATGAAGGAAATCTTTCATGGCTGGTAATTGCTTATTTATTTTGATACATTTCTCTATGAATATCATATTTTTTTTTGTGGGAGGTGAGGTTGGAAACTTTCTTGTAGCCAACGGAAAGCGGAAATTAATACATCCTTTAGGTAGTGAGAATTGAAACCTTGTCATAATGATGAAAGAAAAAGTCTTCAACCACTAGGCTAACCCATGATTCTCTTTTCTTGGCTTTGGTGCTTTTATTAATAGTGTCATTCCACATACCCGTGTCAAGCTCTCGAAATTTCGACTTCGTTTAGATTCTTTGGACTTCTTTGGCCTAAAAATAGAACATGTTAAATAGCCAAAAATGTCGCTTGGAAATGTACCTATGCTTCTATGCTTGAAACTAGTGTTCTAGTTTAATCAACTTAGTTGTTGTTTAGCCTATTGTGGAGACTATTTGATACTTTCACTTAAACAATCCTAATGATTCCTTTCATCAAGGGTTTTCCTATACCTCTTGAACACCACAAAAATAGCCAAAGTAAATGACAGTTATGCATGTATGAATGTAGGCTGCAGCAGAGGCAGAGCCTGCCACCTTATCTATCACAAAAAGAGCTATACCTGATGCTTCCTTGGATGAAGCAATCGATATAGTACGTGGTAACTGGCTTCGAGCAGTAGAACAACATCATCGACAATACTCTGGAAATTCCACTGCCGAGGACATCTTAGACATTGGATGCTCTATTGGTTGGAGCACAAGATTTTTAGCCGATAAATTCGCTTCTGCTAACGTTACTGTGAGTTACTGCTCCCACTCCATCTCATAAGTAATTGAAAATGCATGAGCATTTCTTCAATCATCATGTAATTCTTATGTCAAGATGGTTGAGATGTTTGAGGAACATAAATGACTGCAGGGTCTGGACTTGTCACCATATTTTTTGGCTGTTGCTCAATTCAAAGAAAAGAATGGACCTCCAAGGGAAAAACCCTTAAAATGGGTGCATGCAAACGGTGAAGATACGGGCTTGCCTGCCAAGTCATTTGACATTGTCTCAATTGCTTATGTGGTATGTCTCGCTTAAGCTTCTTGATCAAATGCACTTTGGCTCTAATCATTGGCAACATTTATGTGTTCGTTCTTTATTGTCTCAATTCCGTTGCAAATGCTGTCATCGAACCCTCCTCAAATCCTCATCATAGTTTTTATGAGCGGGATATACTGGGTAATGATGATGATTTACGCCTAGCTTATTGCTTTGGGTGGGGTGATTCACCTTTCTTCTCATGTAGGCTGTAGCTTATGTTTAGTAAAATGTCATATTTCTATAATGTAGTCTTGTAGAGAAAGTGCATTTTGCAGCATATACAACATTAGTTACTAAAGTTTGAGTTTTGAAAAATCTCCGAACTCTAGAAGCATGGTAGTCGAGTCGGTTCAACATACATGCAAATATGAGTGTTCAGCCCACCCTATACTAGTACCTTCGATTTACCCTTGTACAAGTTCAGTACAGCATACTGAGCATCCGCTAACTTTCTTCTTTTACATTCAGCTTCACGAGTGTCCAGCAAAGGCGACTGTCAATTTAGTGAAGGAAGCATTCCGGCTTCTGAGACCAGGCGGCACCTTCGCCATCACAGATAATTCGGTACATCATTCATCATCCTCTAATCTTTCTACTATGTTTCAATTGCTGTGACATTCAGATACTAAAATACCATTTTAAAAATTTTCCCTTGTGCAGCCCAAGTCAAAGAAACTTCAGGTAAAACTCCATCCTGTTGCTAATATATCGATTTATAATCGATATACTCTTTTAGAAAGTAGTTATCGGAGTCTTAAAACATTTCTGTTTTGTGTATAACCTGCTCGTGTCATGTAAGGCTACTTATATTACGCGTTTCATGATCATGAGCGTGTGGTATATGCACATCTAGCAACTAATTTCAATGTCTCCAACGCTTAATCGTTCTTGGGTTTCATTTCAGGAACTGTCTCCAGTACTATTTACATTAATGAAGAGCACAGAACCTTTTCTTGATGAATACTACCTGATTGATTTGGAAGCTACCATAAGAGAAGCCGGGTTTGTTCATGTTGAGACGATTCTCACAGATCCCAGACACAGGACAGTCACAGCAACTGTTCCATGTTGAACATTCGATATGAATGGTGCATATCATCATCATCATACTCAATATATCCTGCTCATAAAAGCTATGATCAGGGTCTAAATAAACGGTGCATATATTTACTGTTTATTTGTATACAGTCCCAATTAGCAACTCTATAACTCAAAATTTATGGTAAATGATCAGGATCTGAATGAGCATTTTTTTAGACATCTTCTCTAATCTCTTTATGTTTTCCTGAGTTGTCACAAATTAACATCTTTGGAGATATTTATTTGGCAACTACGGCTTGGCCGGTTTGCTTGGTGGTTCATGGGGCCAAGCAGAGCTCGACTTGATATGGGCATGGAATCGATAACACTCCTTCGTTTTGTAAAGTTCGCCCCAATACAATCAGAAAGCTCTTACAAAAATGGTAAATTAAGAATGAATTTAAGTATTGGGGATATGCATGTTTCTTTACATTAGGGACTTCATAAGATGTTTTATGACCTTCAAAAGACATATTTAGGCAATCTTTTTATCATATGTACTATAGGCTATGGCATATGAACAACCTTACTTGTTTGAAACCTTAATGCCCTACCCATTTCAATCGCATTCAAGGTGGATTTATGGTCAGTAAATAATGTCAACTGACAACATTCGATTTATATTTAGAATTAAATACTTAGAGATATTAATATATGTGTCGGTTAAGTTAATAAAAGCTTTGCTATGTGATGAAATTGACTCGTGTTTTAGCATCATTAATCGTTTTTCTTATTCTAGATAGAATATTTACCCATTTAATTTGCATTTTAGTTGATTTAGGAAAAATTACAATGAATAATACAATCTTTGCTAATTTCTCAATAATACCAACTTTTAATTAATTATGACCAATACCAATTTAAAGATTTTTCCTTGAAGTATCCCTACTCCCTAGCATGTTAAAAACAAACTATAGGAGGTTGTATGAAGAAAAAAATAAATTAGTTGATAAAAATAAACAAAAGTGAATAATTGATGATAGTGATAATGTGTTAGTATGTAATTATGCAAGTCAAAAATCATTAAACTTATTTGATACCATCACTTAATATTGTTTTTGCAAATATAAAACCTAGTACATAAATCTATATCTTAGGCCATTGTTACAAATTGATATATAATTTATAAAAGAGAAATTAGGATATTGTATATAATTATTATCTATAAATTTAGATTAGAAAGAAATTATTAATATTCATATCGACTATTATATTATTTTAACTAAATAAATCAAATCTCTTCATTTAAAATAATGCGGACAAATTTGGTCTTGTCACACATTTTTCAATTAAAGTCTTTAATTCAATTATTACCTAAGTTATTTTTCGCTCAACCTACCGTATAATAGAAAAATAAATATACATAAATAAAAATACGTGAGAAAAAACATTTAAATACTTGTATAGTTGTATTGTGATACAATAGTATTCGAAGAAAAAGCGGGAAAAGAAGGTCGGCGAGAACAACGGGAGAGAGACATTGACGAAAATGGCGCCATTGTTGCCGAGCTCTCAACAATGGGTGGAAAAATAGTACAATTTCTTTAACTTTCCTTCCATTGATATTTTCTCTTCTTTACTTGTGCTATATAATTGTATGGAATTGTTAATCTGCAAACTATTTTCAGTCGGCCGAAGCAAGTGAAGGATGTTGCGCACCAGGATGAAGTCGTTCGAGTACTCACCAACACCCTCGAAACCACCAATGTATTCGCTTTGCTTCGTTTGATTTTTGTACTTCTTGACACTTCAATTTTCGATGTTTTATTGCTTAATTTGCTTAAAATTTTCATTTCCGCTTAAACCCTAGATTTTTTTTGGTCTAAAAATTTGTTTTTGATGGTGATGAATTGATGATAGTGTCCGCATATGCTATTTTATGGTCCGCCTGGTACTGGAAAAACCACCACGGCTCTCGCCATTGCACATCAGCTTTTCGGGTACGTTTCAATATTTGTTGTCATTTTGTATTGAAGGGTGAATTTTTTTAGACTTGTTTCATCTTTAATGAATGTGATTTTTATTAATTTTATGAATCATTGCTGGAAAATTGTTTTTTTTGGTGGACATATTACGTGGTTAGGGTTTCACACTTTCACTAGTCAGTAATGTAGGTGTATCAACTATCAAGTACTGCTTTTGATTAATTATAATTTTTTGTAAAACTTTTCCTTAATTAGTATCGTTTTGATTGTGATTTTGTTGCATGGAGTAATTCATTTTTATATGCTCATCTGTCCCCTGAGTTTGCTACATTTGATGTAGCCCATATGATTATTTTTTGGTTAAGTTGAGGATAATAAAACAAAAAGGTGAGATATGTGGATGATAATAAGGGAGATAAGATGTTTGGATGTGAATTAGTGGGACTGAAAAATAATGAGTATGTCGCAAACTTAGAGGGACATAGAGAAAATTTGGCGAGTCAGAAATATAGTTGGAAATAAATGTTTAAAATTCGCTCACAGTTTGTGCTCAATATGTTTGTGTGTATTAACATGGTGCTAATGTTTAGTTGTTGGACTTTACGGTGAGGTGATATCTCAGAAAGCACCTACTTCAAATGCTGTTTTTTAAAGTTCTGTAGAGATGCTTATCTGCAGTTGATGCTTTATATTCTTCGATGAAACGCCAAGTTTAAAGGCTACCAATTTTAAATAATATAGTATACCAGAAATTTTTGTTATATATTTTACATGTGCTGATAATGGCAAGCATATTACATTTGTGTGTGAATGGTTAAAGTGAGGGTCGGTAGATTGTGAACTATATTTTTGCATCCTATTGGAGTTTAGATTGTCTTAGGATTGACCTCTATTTGCATTACCTTTACAGGCCCGAACTCTACAAGTCCAGGGTGCTAGAGTTGAATGCAAGTGATGACCGTGGTATCAATGTTGTTCGCACAAAAATCAAAGATTTTGCTGCTGTTGCTGTAGGTTCTGCCCAACGACATGGGTAGCTAAACCGGATACCTTATTTAGTTGTTCTTTTCCCTTATATGCTCTCTTTCTCTCTCACCTCCTCAAAGGTTTGCATATTCTATGTTTTGAGACTTCTTAAATTCATTGATGGATATATTTCAGGGGTTATCCATGTCCTCCATATAAAATTATCATTCTAGACGAGGCAGATTCAATGACAGAAGATGCTCAGGCATGATATTTTTGCGTTTCATTAGTCATTATTTTCTTTTGCAAAGTATAATAGTGTTATTATCATCGGTCTTTTCAGAATGCATTGCGTCGGACAATGGAGACTTACTCAAAAGTTACAAGATTCTTTTTCATATGTAACTATATTAGCAGGTGTGCCTAGTCTACGTGTGGTATTTTTGTTTTAGGTTCTTGCAACCTTTTTTTGTACATTGCTGCACTTCTATTTCATATCTGTTATTTGAAATTAAGCTATTGGTAGTATCATATTCCAACTTCCAAGTGAGGAATGAAAAACTTTAAGTTTATTGCTTAGACTGATGATATTTATAGAAATGATAATATTGAATGGCATGTCCATCACAGAACTGTACCTAAATGTCATTTTGTTTGATATGAGTTTTCAAGCAAATTGTGATCATGTGTTGCTATATCTAATGTTTAAATTTATTCACTTGTTGACCCTAGGATTAGCATTCACCCGTGAGAGCGTCTTATGATGTGAGCTCTTGATTGATGAATTACTTCTATCTATGTACCTTTAAAAGTTGTTTCTATGTGTATGTTCGTAATTGTGTTGGATGCCCAACCATCTAAAATTGCATTTAATACTCTCCTTCCCTCTTACAATGGTTTATTCGTCAAAGATCACTGTGATAAGTTAAAAGCAGGTGCTTTGTATGATTGATGCAGATTATTAGCCTCATGTCTAAATTATGTTATGGGATTTTCATTGAAATATGTTTTGTTAGCCTCATCTATGATAGACAATTAGATATAAGGACTTAATTCTTAAGCCAAGGAGTATTTATAGATTTATGTTCTATACTTCTCCTCACTTTCATGCTTTATAATATTCAGTTATTATTTTTCATGTAAGACTCCCATTTTTGGTCTTTAGCAGAACTATCTGTTGTGATTGACTTATTGTGTTCTGGGGTTTCTCTTCTTTGATGTAGATTTCTTGTAGGGTGGTAAGCAAATGACTTGCTTACGAGTTCATTATGTTTTTTTTGTTGCTATGAAAGAATTCTATGGAGAAATTTGTTACAACCTTAATAAATTTTGAAAATGAATGGAAAGAAAGTAATATTACCAATTATGTCAATGCCATAAGTGGCCCAAGTGCCTATGGGAAACGGCCGAGTATACCAAACCTTACCTTTTAAAAAAACTAAGAGGTTGTTTCAAATTGACTTTTGACAATAAATATTTTATGCAACTTCACATAACTAAAAGTGCATATATTTTGATGAATCATTTACTATAGTTCATTATAATCCGAAACCTAATAACAATGTCTTAACCTCCATTAAGAATGGTCACATATCATTGTATCTTGAAGTAATGTAAATATCTAAATATTACTAAGCTAGACATATCACCTTCCCCTCCAATAAAAAAGTGCATGACTTTTAACCAAAGTTGCAGAATTGATTCACATTTTGGAAAAGTATCCAATTGACATCAAGATATTGGAGGGGAAGGTTGTTATGGAGGACGTGTTATGACTTTTGAAGATAGTTAGAATATTGAGTTTTGGTCTTTCTGTGTTGTGGAATATATCTTTGATTTGTTAAGCTGATGTTGGTAGACTGGGGGCCACTACATGTGATTTGAATGATCTTTGAACATAACTTTAAGATTGTAACGTGATGATTACAGAATCATAGAGCCGCTGGCTTCTAGGTGTGCCAAATTTAGATTTAAATCCCTTCCCGAACAGGTCATGAAAAGCCGTATCTTGCATATATGTGGAGAAGAAAGCCTTAATTTGGATTCACAGGTATGGATCGTTCCCTGCACTTTGTTTGTTGACTTCTCTATCAATGACTTAACATCTACTTCATGTTGATTCCTTTAGATGCTACAAACACTAGATAGTACACATGCAAAACAAGAAATTTATTGAGTAGCTTTACCGCGGGGATTAATAGTAGATTAAAAAGGGGCTAAAATTAATTACCCACACCGACTCTGCCACTAAAAAGCTGGAAATAAACCAACAATTCAATATCACTGCCCAACAGATCGACAAAATGAGAAGATATTACACAAAAGTTAGTTAAAGCGACAAAGCCCCCAAGAGAAAAGTAACGAAAAAATGTCAAAAATTCACTGTCACCTAAATAGATGAAATCAAGGGATTGGAAAAAATTTCATGAGAAATGATAAAAAATGAAAAAGATAGTTTGATTATTTAAGAAAAGTGAAAATTTTAAGCCCAAAATTTCCTTCCAGCCTCTTGGTTTCCCCCAAACTTATTGTGAGGAGCCCTACTTTTTAAATGTTAAAATCAACAAAGGAAAAAACGAAATGTGAGTATACTAGACAAAACTTGAAGTCAAGAAACACTGTTGTGATTGGAATAAAGGACAATTAAGAGGGGGAATGAATTTAGAATGTTGAAGAGGATAGATGATAGTGATGAAGAACGAAGAGTGAGGACTGAGGAGATTGTGATTAATCATGGGGAGTGTTGCAAATGTGGTGGTGGGTGAGTGATTTTCAGGGATTATTTTCTTTTGTTTAGATTTGGAAGGAGTAAATCGTTTTAGGTCAAAGTGATCAAGTTAGTTTATAATTTGATGGTTGGTGTTAGATTAAGGATTTGGGAGCTAGGGGCATATGTATGTTTTTTTTTTTTTTCCAAAGTCCAAAACATAGAAGTTTAGCAACTAAAAAGAAGCGTCCAATCGGGAAAGCCTAGCAGCTAAAAAAAATAGAGGATTTAACTAAAAGTTCTTGTGATATATGCAGGCACTTTCAACACTGAGTGTGATTTCACAAGGTGATCTTCGGAGGGCCATCACATACTTGCAGGTCAGGAGGCTCATTCTTTTTTTCTCACAATAAACATTGAAATCTTTTGTTCATGGTATCTAGTGTGAGTTTCTGGCTGTGCGTGCTTATTGAAATCATTTGCAAAATTTGTTATCTTTTGTCTATACTTTATTGGAGTTTGGCATTGATAACTTAATATAGAATTAAGTTGTGAGCATGTGGTGTAGAAAAGAAAGATGAGGAATTCTTGTCTTGCTGATGCATAAAATCTGATTTTATTTAGCCATTGGGTGGTGTACGTGGGAGGAATAGAATCAGCAATATTTGAGGATGAAGCTTTTTCAAGTGAAGAATCTGCTTTTCCTATTTTTAGGGTGCGGTTGAAGCAGGTATTATATTGGAAGCACCTGATTTTACGGGTAGATCATGGAGGGATACTGATACTTTAAGGGCTTGATAATATTTTAGACTTTTCTATAGTAGACAGGTGAGGCAGGTTGTCTTACTAACCAGGTTTCATTTTGACTAAGCTCAAATTTAGAGTATAAGGATATCTTAGTTAAAAATAAAGATCAGTTCTTTACTGCTGTGCTACGAACATCTGGGAGAAGCATTGGTGATTGATGGATATGACAATCCTATGTTTAGTTTTGCATCTTTTGTGTAGTAGTCGATACCCCATAACCTTTGTTACCCATCAAGGAATATGAATGTACATCAGGTGCCCGTGTAGCTGGCAGTTGTAATGTCTAAAGCTGTTGACTGGCATTTTAAAATATGTTGGATCTTCACGCTTGTATTTTGCCACTGCAATGTGAAGAAAAAGGGCTACAACTCCTTACAAAACTTTAGGTTTAGTTTGACCAAAGTCAACTGAGAGTGAGATTTTGAGAGCCTTCTCTCTTTGCTTTCGAGTTTTCTCTTCTTTTCAAACCAGCTACTGCAATTGAACTTCTTATTACCCTTTGTTTCAGTTTACCACCTGCATTTTTTTATTCTATTTGCTGGACTTGGAAACTATCCACCTCTCAACATGTGTCTGTCTTAGAACTCCAGAGTGATCTGCTATTTGTCAGAACTCCGTCTCTGTCTTTTTTCTTTTGAATTCTCAAATGTTATTTCTTTTGTGGTTCAGTGGTGTGAACAGTTTGATGTTACTTTTGAAATTGACCACAAGGGCAAAGGAAGGTGTACTTCTTTGAGTGTCGATTGACTAGTATTGTTTTTGTAGTGGTTGTTCTTACCGATGGACTATAGCTTAGTTTTCGGATTATGGCTTAGTTTGCAAGGACTCTAATCTAAAACAATTTTTTTGGTCATTTTTAATAGTTTACTAGTATGGAGACCTTCTGTTTCCGTGTTCTATATATTTTTTTGTCTCTCTTGCTATTTTATGCTACATGCTCTGCATTACATTCCATTGTGTTTGCTCTACCCCCTTCCCCATGTGAGCTTTTTCACATTCTTGGTGCAAACTCTAGGGGACAGAGTAGTATCAGCATTTGGTGTTAGGCTGTTAGCTGTTACATTTTACAGCTTTCCTCTTCCACAACTCCTGGACATTGGTCTTCCATCCTCAAACAATCCCAGAAAGGAAATCTTTTTGTTACCATTTGGTTGACAACTTCGCGAACATGTAATCATTCAGTCTTAGAAATTTTTATTTTCATGTTTTCCTTATGCGGTTGGCATAATTATGGCCAATGTGTGGAAAATATTTGCCTAGCATGATGACGATTATTAATATAATTTTAACATGACTTATTCCATCTTCTAGTTGTCAATGCCAAGAAATTATAATTCTTGATATCATGATGCTTATTGTGTAAGGCCAAAATTTTGCTTTTATGCCGCTAGTGTTGCATTTTAGTTGGCTGAAGTTCCATGTGACAGGGAGCTGCTCGTTTGTACGGATCGTCAATATCCTCCACGGAGTTGATTAGCGTTTCCGGGGTAAGCTATCTTAAAAATCTTGTATTTCTTTTTGTACATTTGAACTTGATCATGTCATGCTGCTGCTCTCATCAAATTAAATAAAAAATATCTTAGTACAGGAGATGTAGTCAGTAGATGACTGTTGAAGATCATGCAATTTATTATTTTGAAACCTCCTTTCCGATATAAATGTAAATATCGATACTGGTTTTCTAATGGAGTAATTATGGGTGCTTTAAATTAATGGTCAACACTTCCCTAACTTTTCATACCCAATATCCATGTCAATTACTAGTTAACTGCATAAAAAAGGATTCTTTTGTGAATGTATGCTTGAAATTTTATAATAGATTGTTAAATGCCATTTTTTTCTTTTGACAAGAAGGGTCATCCCCTCGGTCTTTCTACATATTCCATGTTTCTGGGTCATGAATGGAACATGTCATTTTCACCTCCCTTTTATTTTTAACCTTTACTGGACATTTGATATGGACATTTTGCATGCTTGCTTCATTCAAATGTCATTTCTTCCAATTCTTTATGGCTCAAGTTCTAGTTTACTGTGTGTCAGGTCATACCAGAGGATGTTGTTCAGAAGCTTTTGGCTGCTTGCAAAAGTGGTAACTTTGATTCGGCAGACAAAGAAGTGAATAATGTCATTTCAGAAGGCTATCCAGTTTCTCAGATGATTTCCCAGGTTTCATACTATCAAATTTTACCTTAATGTATTTTAAAATACTTTCTTTCTGTGACATAGTTTGAATTTGATTTTGCAGTTATTTGATATTATTGTGGAAGCTAACGATTTGTCAGACGAGCAGAAGGCGAGGATCTTTAAAAAGCTAGGAGAAGCAGATAAGGTAAGTTTGAATAGTAGTTTCTATTTTGCTGTTATGGATGGATTAACATATATTATGCAACATGTCTGTGAAACTCTGAAAAAACAATGCTAGATGGGGATATCAAAAAAAATTTCCTCTAGCCTAGTGAAAGACGTAACGGTCCCTATCTTAACCTCCCCCATGAGACTTTCTACCTTTAATTAAAGTGCCAGTGTTCGTATTGAATTTCTGTCTGAACTTGCAAGTTCCTCATTGCCATTACCCATTAGCATGCAATAATATCCATCTTTAAACATTTGTTTGTCAATTTCCATTACCTTCCAATATTAATTTTCCAAGTTTTTATGGATGGTGACGAATTTCATAAAAGAAAATAGATGTTTGGATTGTGATTGACATTACAATTTAGGTTACGACAACAAATCATTCTATCACCCAACTACCATTAAGTGGCTGTGGCTCTCATCTTGGCGATGTTTGGAATTGGGGGGGTTGGATGTACTTGAGTACTTGACTCATCTTTGTGATAAACAAAAAAGCTGTTTTTGATAGATTCTTGATTAAAATGGAGGTTCAACCTTGCAAAATAACAATTTTCCATCACCACTGTACCGACAATCAATGCTGATTACTAAATGGAGTGTAAAATGAAAGTCTTTGATGTATAAAAATGATGTTGATAACTTTTCGTCTCGTATATTTTCTTTTGTAGTGTCTTGTTGATGGAGCGGATGAGTATTTGCAGTTGCTAGATGTTGCTGGTAATACGATGCGTGCCTATTGCAACATGGCTCAAGACTCCTATTAGACGGTACCTTGTGTGATTGTGTCTAAGTAGACTACTCACTACATGAATATGTGGAAATTAGATGAACTAACACTTACCATCTGTGTAACTCAACTGAAGTTTAACCTTCTTTCTGTGCACACAAGTATTTACGAAAGTGGCTGTTCTAATTTTTGAATTTGTGGTCTTATTTTTCACTATGTCATGTTTGTACTCCATTTAATGTACTGATTTAATCCTAAAGATTTTAAATTGTGTAAAAATAAATATTATAAATATTAATATTATAAAATTATATTAAGATGAATCAAATAAGTTCACTTGACTTTATTTTTACATATAAATTAAAATAAATTACAATTAAGAGTATTTGATAAATAGCGTTAAAAAATTACAATTGCTCTAAGTTAGAGGGAATATAACATTTGTTGATTGATTACTTTAAAAATATGTCAAAAAAAATAAATTTAGTTATAAATAAAATATAATCTTAATCGCTCTATGAATATTTTTATCAAATATTTGTTATTAATCAACTAAAAAGTCAATAATACTAGTTGATTGATCAACCAACTAAATCAACAACGGTTGATTGTTACAATTTTAAAATAAATATTATTTTTCCTTGACATGATTTTGAGATCGAATTTTACATAGTACCATCATTCTCTCCACGTATCATGTATCGATAGGTGAAATTCGAATTCAAAATCATGAAATTTTTGGTAAAGTAAATGCTGTTAAATTAATTTCGTTAAACTCATCTTCTTCGCCTTCTCTCTCCTCACAAAATTGATTAACAATGGCGGACACGAACGACACCTACATACCCAACGATATCCTCATTTCAATCCTCAAAAGACTTCCTTCAAAAACCCTAATTCAATTCCTAATTGTCTCAAAATCATGGTATTCTTTAATCACTAATCCTAATTTCATCAATTCACATCTTCACCACCACAAATCTCTTTCTCTCCTTCATCCAAATCACCACTTATTCCTCCTTGAATCCCACTTTCGCTGCTCTCTTTTCCGTTATGGCGATCACTTCTACCAACGTACTTTTATACCGAGTCCACCCGGCGAGTTCGGCTCAGTTGCAGCTTCTTACAACGGTTTAATTTGCTTCTTCGATTCAAAACTCCGTAACCTTCTGCTTTGGAATCCATCGATTAACAAATTTTTACAAATTGAACAACCCCCAATTTTACACTCATCCAGTTTTCAAATGTTTTCTATAGTTGGACTAGGGTTTAATCCTATCGAAAATGACTATAAATTAGTTTTATTTGATTATGATCGTATGTACGCATACGGTGGTGAGGATTATTCACCCCTCAATGTTCAAGTTTATTCTGTTAATGGAGATGTAAATTTAGGGTGGAAAAGGTTAATTTTGCCTCCTAGTTTTCCTTGTGATGATCTTAGTCATGTTTCCGAGGCTTGTGTTGTGAATGATTTTATACATTGGATTGTTTTTCGAGGTGGTATTGATCAAGTAAACGAACATATGATGGGAATGAAGGAATTTGGCGCTTCAATTTTATCTTTTGATCCTCGGAACGATTGTTTTGGGGAAATTCAATTGCCTAAGTGTTTAATCAAGGAGGTCGATCCGGATTTGTGTTTGGCTGTGATTGATGATTCTCTTGTTGTGATTCATCTTGGTGCAAGTGAAGATACGTTGCTGAAATATAGTGCTATTGTTTGGAAAATGGAAGAGTATGGTGTAGAGGAGTCTTGGAAGGTTTTGTATAGGATCAATTTGCCGTATGTTTTCGGTACAAATTGGAATATATGGGATAAGGAAGAAGGGAAGGTATTTATTACAACTAGTTGGGGAACTTTGATAGTTTTTCATGCTAACAATGGGAGTTCATCTGGTTTTAGTGGGGAAGTTGCTATGATTGGTGGGCAAGCTTTTGATTATACTGAAAGTTTAGTGTTGTTGGATGGATTTAGTGGAGCGTCTTGGTTGCATATGGAATGATTTTGGAGATGTGATGAATAATAGAGGAGGATTTCAAGTGATAATGTGAGTCTTTTCTTCTTTTTTTAATGCTTAATGTTATTGGGTGTTTGTTGTAAAAATTAATTTGTTTGTTCATGTTGTTATCATTTTTCTAATTTGCTTGTTATGTGATTATGTACTCTTTATGCTATGTTTGAAAATTACATTTTATGCCTGGTTTTTTTTTTTTTTTTTTTTTTTTTTTTTTTTGTACTAGTGTGTAGCTATTTGATCTCAAATAGAGATGTATCTGGTGGTGGCTTGATCGTGTTTGTTGTAGTGAAACTTGTTTCAAGCGGCTCAAGCGTATTTGTTCATTTTTATTTTGAAGCACTATGAGTCTATGAATGTATACAGAATGATAGCATGTAGAAGGACTGTAAGTATAGTTTATTCATGTCTTGGTTTGTTCATGTTATGATATGGTGACTCCATAATCCCGAGTGTGCATATGAAGTTGATGTATATGTGGGTTGAATGGCTGAGGTGATATATGGATGTTGTGATGAATGGTGATAAGCTGTGAAGCTGTTCTGTGGGTACTGATGCTCGCTCGACCCAGGTTGGTTGCTCGACCTGGTCGAGCAAGAGATCAAACCCTTTTGTTTTTATTTTGAGCTCTCGCTCGACCACCGCTTGACTTCACTTAAGTTGCTCGACCGGTCGAGCAGATTTGTGGAGCATTCTGTTTTATGCGATAAGTTCGTATCAGTTCCTGGCATCCTTTATATCCTTTCTTCTAGTTCCAAAGACTATATAAGACTCTTGTATATCTCTTGCACATACAATATAAGATCATTTGATCATATAGCAATTGGAAATTGATTTGAGTGCCACATTCAAATTCTTAGGATTTTAGGGAGAGGTTTTTGGGGTTTTATCTTCTTCTCTCGTCTTGAACATTCTAAGGGGAGTTTGTAATCAAATACTCTAAAGCAATAATAAAATTCATTCAATTGTTAAGGGTGGAGTTTTATATTGTCTTATATCATTTTGATATTAGGATTTTCTCCCCTTCTCAAATCTTGTGTTTTTTTTGTTTTGCAATTTCTGTTTTTGATCTTTGTTGTGTTCTTTCATTGATTATTTGTATTAAACTCTTAACAATTCAACATTGGAGCTGGGTCAAGCTAGTGGATATGTAGACGAATGCTTTATTTGTTTACTTTAGACATTAAACAAATTAACTAGTGTAGGAAATTATTTGTTCGTTTTCAATAATTATTGTTGAACCTTTTGCCTATGTCTTGTTTTGGTATTGTGTTCATTGACTTAAGGTTTTTCTTTTGCACTTATTATAGTTCAGTCCACCACATCACTTTCACACTCTAATTTTTAACATCCCATTTATTCATATTAGTTCACATCAATCCAGGAATAATAAGCTCTTAGGTGTACTTTGTCATTCTAGTTGTCATTTGTCATGCTGGAGTTGTTGCATTATTCTTGAGGGTTGCTTTGATTTTGACCAAACTCAACTTCTAGATATTTTATATGAAGTTTATTAGTAATCTTTTCTTAATCATTTGTGAACTTTTAAAGTGCAAATCCGTATGTTATAGATTATGTTGTTTTTTGAGGTTAATGGCAAAAAACAAGCAATTTGGGAAAAAAGTAAATCAGTTGTTATGACGTTTGTCTATGATAGTCTGTGCTGCCAAGTTGGTTTCAGAGAGATTAAGACGGTAAAAGATATATAGGGCGGTTTAAGTTGTACGAGTGTAGTTAAGCCTGACAAAAGCTACCGACCTGCTAACCTGACTTGAATCTAATCCGAAATAAGTGGTTTGGGTTGAGATTTTTGATCCAATTATTAAATGGGTCGATCCGATCTGATCTGTTTATCGAATGGGTTATATTCAGGTCAAAATTTTAAACCTGAAACAAACATGTATAACCCATTTAATTAAATGACTTAATTTCGATTTAAATCACTAATTATAATTTAACCTTAATTTTTTAAATTTTTGCTTAATTTTTATAGTACAAAATAAACAACTAAAAAAAAAATTTAAAATTAAAGCCTAAAAAATTAGATGTAATTAATGATAAAAAAAACCTTAAAATGAAAACAAAAAACTATAGTGGGTTAAGTGGGTCGAAATCAGGTCGACCTGATCTATTGCGGTCGGGTCAAGGTTGTGGTTTTCAACCCAATTAACTAAACGGGTTGGGTTTAGGCCAAGGGCTGCTTGACCTATTTATATATGACCCAAACCTAACCCAACCTTATCTGTTTGATAGGCCTAGCCTTAAGTCTCTGCTAGACCGGAGACCCTTTACAGTACAAGGGACACTAGTTCAAATGCTATTCAAGATCTGATGGAAGGTGATGGATATTTTAGTTAGAGTGCATAATTTTTTGTGGTGGTTGTGCTTATCACTATTCTCTACATCATGTACGTACGTTTCTAGAAGCATTAATCTAAGGGAATAAAATTGAGAAATGGCCTTGAACTTGGTTGCTGTTGAATCTCTTTGTGTACTGCTTCATTAGCAACACAGTTACCATCCTGGTTCCATGACCAACATGACTTTGTGTCAACTAAACCAGCTGCTGCTCTTGTATCTCATTTAACATTGTTTTAAGTGATCGGATCTATTGCTATCCGGTTTCCCAGAAAGCTGATAAATCTCATGTCATGCTCATTAATCTTAACCCCAATGTTCTATATTGTTTTGCAGAAAACTGACGAAGCTCAATTGCGATTTGCTGATGAACGTGGATCACATGGTCTAGGACGCCTGAAGGTTTTAAGAACTTCATCCAAATAAGGTTCCTTCCCTTTATCCTTTGATGTGCATTCTAGTATCCTCTAACTTCCTCATAGAAAAATACAGCCAATGGAAAAGTAGGGGTTGCTCTTGCTCATACATTGACCTCCCAACTTCATTGAAAGACCACCCACTTAGCCAAAACCCTTTTGCCCTTGACACTATTTGAGCCGGTCATGACTCATGACTAGGGGAGTTTAGTGGGCCGGATACGGGCTGGGCGGAACCTAAGTGAATATGGGTCGGGCCGTATAAGGGTCCTTTAATATATAATATGGGCTTTATTTGGACCAGACTCGATAGGCTGGCCCGGCCTGACCCGTTTTCATAAATAGAAATTATTATTCCCCCCATTGATTGATTTATATTAATTTGATTATTATTTATGAAATGAAAGCCTCAAAGAGGTTCAAGAATGAAAAACAAAATGAAAATCAAGTGCAAAATAAATACAAGTGTTTATGAGGTATCTTGGATACGTTCCCCTCAAATGTAGTTTATTATATTGAATTCAACAATTACAAGTATAATAAACCTTTCCTTATCTTGTGAACAATCTCTCAAGATCACAAATACTTAGGTAAAGTAAGAACATTCAAGTTTTTAACAATGCAATAGCCTACCCTCAATATGTGTTTGTGGTGATCTTTGTTCTATGAATGATGTATCCTTTTATAAAGGAAGAAAACATCATTCTAGAACCACATCATTACTCACCTTAAACTCACATTTACATCACCCAATTAACTATGACATTTAACATAGCAATAAACATAGCATTAACCAAAGGAATATAATGCCCATCAGTGCAAACCGTAGCTCAAAAGTCCCAAAACAACATCCTAGGGAAAGTGCTCGAACAAGCACCCTCATCAGAACCCACTGGAAGTTCTGAATAATGTGCTCGAACGAGGCACTCCCTTCTGATACCTTCTGTTTGCTATTTTTGTGTTGCCTCGAGCGAGCGACCTTCATATCATGCCTTGCCTCGTTCAAGGCATGGTTCCACCATTTAGTGAAGCCTCATTTACCTCACTTTAAGCATCTCATTTATCGTTTCAAACTCAATTCACTTACACTCGACACATCCTCATCGTTCCTCTCCAAAGTACAAGCTAAGGCATGTTCGAATAAGTGTTCAAAGTTAACGTCATTGTTATGGGTATTGGTACTTGCACTTACAGTTTATAATAATTAAATTGTAAAAATGTTAATAATTCCCCTTGGCATTGTCATTTATAATAATTGTCATGGAGCTTGTTTTTTCTATTTATAAAGGCTCATTTACGGCTCTTATTAGGCCCTTTTATTCCTTTTTCGGTCTGGCCTTTACAAAGCCCTATAAAAACCGACCGGATAAGAGTTCAAAATAGGGGCCCGGTCCGTTGAACATCCGTACTCATGACTCATGACTGATCCATCTCCTTATCCCTGCATCCGTTGTGGGATTACTTTGCTGGGATAACTTATACAGTTATGCCTGTATCCCCATCTCTTTGTCCTTGTTAATAAATGACAAAAATGTGTTACTTGTTTCTATGATAATAGAACTCTCATTCACTGTGTTTTCTTCATAATTTTTCATTAATAGTTAATTAATACCACATTTTTTTATAGGTAATAGATGAGAATTAATTTTGTGCTGAAAAATTGATGATTAGAGTAAGATAAACATTGTCATCAATCTTGTTAAGTAGATTTTTTAATTTTCATAACCATTCTCACCCGTTAATACTAATAACCAAATGGGCTGTAAATGTATATATAACCTTAATGTATATTGTAATTATTTTGTACAATTTGCATTAAGTATGAATTCATACTCTTACGGCCTGTTTAGTAATATGAATTAAATGGTGGAAATTATAATGGAAAAGTAGTATGATTTTAGTAGGAAATTCTCTTGACAAGTTAAATGCTTATACATGTTGTTCTCCAATTATCTCATTTTTTTCATAAAACTCATTCCTATGCGTTACCATATGAAAAGGTGGTATTAGGTGACAATAGTATTCTTTTAGTAGGAAATTCTTTTGGCAGGTTAAATGATCATTTTTGATGTTCTCCAATAGAAAATTGTAAACAAACAATCTTTTTTATGATCAAAATTTCATTATCATGGAATAACATGGTATATTTCATGAAAATTTATACTCACTTTACCATCGTTTGGTACGAACAACCAAACGGACCGTTAATATTTTATTATTAGTTGTAATAGGATGAGAAAATATTTAAATTGTGGATAAAATTTCAAAAATTAATTATATATATGCATAAGAATTAAAGAGTTCCAGATCGAATTCAAAATAGAATGTGGTAAATCCTATGAAAGAGCTTGAAATAAGATATACTAGTATTACACGACAAACTCCATGAGATCTTTTGTTACATATTGAAACTACCGTTATAGTAATGTGGAAGATCAAAAAGGAACGGAGGGAGTATTTTGTAAAATATTATAAGTAGATATTAAGAATAATGTAAATAGGTATTAAAAATATAATAAATAAATATTAATATTTAATAAGCTGAACTTAAAATACAAAATACGAACTAGCTCATTAAAAGTGTTACCCTCATTTCAAGACAGTGAATACAACACGAGTAATGTCGGGGGATATTAAATGATTTGAGCGACAAATATACACCACTAATACCCATATGACAAAGGTGCTTATCATATAGATATTCTGATTAAATCTGAAAATGATCAGTTTTGTGAGGCCCACATATCTTGATGGGACCTACTAGTATTTGTTTTTTAATAAAAAATTTAATACAAAAAAATTGATTTTTTTATATACAAATTGGGAGTTGGATGTATCTTGATGAGAAAACTCTGTTATATTTTGATTAACTCTTGATGTTAAACATTATATTTAATTCGAACTTGTGTAATTTACGAAAGGAAAAAAGCTAAGGAATGTTTCTAGGGCGTCTTGTTAATAAGAATAAGAATATTTTAAAAACATAAATTAGGAATTAAAATAAAGATAGATATAATATAATATATTTTGATGTGTGATTTAATGATAAATTTTAAATTTTATGATTTAAATGTTTTAAATTCACATATAATGTAAAATTTAAGTTAGTAAATTTCTAAAATTATAATTACAATTACTCTCATATTAAAAAATCACAATCTTTGTGCAAGTTATTATCTTTATCATTTAGGAGTATTTTTAAATCCTTCCTACTTTTAGCTTTAAATAAAAACTGCAATAAATGAATTGCCCATGGTTGAAAATAGGCATGGATAGGAATACATAATAATAATACTAACGTAATTGATAGATTTTTTATAATAATTCTTAAAATTAATAATTATTTATTCGTATATTAAAATTGTAACTTTATGCAAATTTATGGGTGAGTTTGTGAGATTATTTTATCAACAACTACTTTATTGACATGATTACATGACTTAAAAATTCAATCAAAATAAAATTCAAATCTTATTAGTTATCTCAGTTGGAACAAGTATTATGTGTTTTAGGCAAAGTCATAAGATAAAATATTATCTAACTTTCCTCCCCTAAGCCTTAAATAATTAAAAGAAAATCTATCAAGATATTGATAACGTTATTGTGTCCACATTCTAAAATCAACAAATCATGATATTGATGACATTACTGAAACAATCATTCCAAAAATATATACATAGTTTCTAAAAATTCACAATTGATACTCCCTATGTTCCTGAAAGGTTGATTCCACAATGAATACATACTTTCATTAATAAAAATCTTTTTGATGGTGAATATATTATTATATTTTAAATTTTAATATATTTGATGGAAGAAAATAGTAGACTATAAGCGATTAAATAAATATATCGTCATATTCAATATTTGCTTGTTAAATACTAATCATTGTTCAGTCTTAATACGTGTTGTATCCTTAATCTATAAATTAAAACATAGTCAAGTGGAATTTTGATTTTCCTCTCAATATAAATTTTATTGATATTAACTTTTTATATTTTTTAATATTAATTGATCATAATTAGAAATTATTACGATTATAATGCATTGGGTAGAACGCAAAAGGCCAATGAGACAATAATAGAGAATAGGAAAAAGTATTAAAATAAAATTGGTGGAGAAAATATAGAAATCATATAATAACTATTAAATAATGGAGTATTTAATTAGATAGGGAGAAACATATGGGGACGAAAATGTTAAAACCATGTTGATGGAAAATATGTGAGAACCATAAGTGTTATTAAATTATTAAAATGAAAATGAACAAGGTTAATTATGTTTAAAATTTGTAATATAATTAGAAAAATTCTTTAGGAGAAAAATAAATAGAACTTCAAATCTTTTAAACTAATAAATGGGAACAACTCTAAGAAACTAAGGAAATATAGTGTATGATTATTGAATTTCTAAAATTATCATTATAAAGAGATCTCTCACACTGACAGCAAACCAGTCATTACATAAACCAAACCATTCCATGCTTCAAGCCATACTTCAACCATTGATCTTAAACCAAATTTGCAAAACCAAATACAAGCAATGAGTTCATCCCCCTTCAATGAAGAAGAAACAAAGCAACTTCTAGAAGCACAAGCTCATATACACAAACATATTTTCTACTTCCTTAACTCCATGGCTTTGAAATGTGCACTTCAACTTAAAATTCCAGACACCATACATAAACATGGCGAACCCATGACTCTTTCTGAGTTAGCCTCATCGCTTTCGATTCACTCGAGCAAGGTTCCTTCCCTTTATCGCTTAATACGTTTTCTAGTATCTTCCAAATTCCTTGAAAAGAAAACATTAACCAATGGAGAAGAACGATTTTCACTCACTTTAAGCTCTAAACTTCTTTTAAATGATCATCCCTTAACCCTGTCTCCCTTTGCTCTTACATTACTCGATCCTGCACTTGTTAACCCGGCTCATCATTTGAGTAGTTGGTTCGAAACCGAGGCTAAATCTTCATTCCATATTGCTAATCATGGAATGAGTTTTTGGGAACATGCTAGCCTTAATCCTGAATTTAGTGATTGTTTTAACCGAGCAATGGAATGTGATTCTCGATTCGTTACGAGCTTATTGGTGACTAACAAGGAGTTTAGAGGCTTATTTGATGGGATTGAAACGTTAGTTGATGTCGGAGGTGGTAATGGGACTACTGCTAAGGCCATTAGTGTGGCATTTCCATGGTTGAAATGTAGTGTGCTTGACATGCCTCATGTGGTTGCAGGGCTACAAGAACAGGAGAATAATGTTATGTTTATTGTTGGTGATATGTTTCAAGCTATTCCCTCTGCTGATGCTATCTTACTCAAGGTAACGTTAAATTCATTTTTCTCGAATTTTTTAATGCTTTTATTAATGCTATAAGTACATAGAATCATAGGTTAGTTTATTGGTAGAAAGACTTTTATTCAAACCGCCTACACGAAGTATATATTAATTATAGATCTCTCGCCCCCTTGACTGTACATAATTTCTAGCTTATTACAAATAATTACTTATAAAAGATGACCTAGTCGGATTTCAAATATAATACTCCCTTCGTTCTCCATTATTTTTCCCGTTTAGAATATTCCATCTTAAAGAAAGAGAAATTTGATTAAGGTTTTTGAGATATATATAGAAGATAAAATATATCGATGCGAGATCTCGTTAGATTCATTTTAATGTATACTTTTTTATAATATATATATATATATATATATATATATATATATATATATATATATATATATATATATATATATATATTGGGGAGTAATCTAATAAGAAGGTGTTCAAAATGAGAAAGATAAGAAGCATTTTACACCCTTAATTTGAGTAAGATTAAAAAAAATCTATAGTCACGATCAAGCCAAAAACACTTAATTTTAAAGAAAAGATACTATGTCATAAACCTGAAGAATGTTTTAATTTATAACATAATATTTTTTTTTTGCATATATATCGACTAATAAAAAATTCTTATCATCCTTCTCATTTTAAAATCTTTCTTATTTGATCCTACATCTATATATATATATATATATATATATATATATATATATATATATATTAGTTTTTTATAATACGTATTTAGTGATGTTGAGGTTTAAAATTTGTTTTGAAAACAGTGCGAAAGTAAACAAGAACACAAAATAACGTAGGGAATAGTGTGTTTATAATTGGTACGGGACGAGTATTTCCCCTCATAAGATGTGCCATTATTATTGGTTGAGCTAGCAATATGTGAGTATCATATTTTGGCTTGATAGTTAATCGAAGTTGATCCTACCTAAACTTCAATTTCTTCATTTCTTCCCTAACAAAGTATTACTAATGGGGGTATATTATTATTTTCTTTTCACTAGATCATGCTAAGCTTTATAGGTAATATAAACTTATTCTTAATTTTTATTGATATTATATAATTCAGCATCATCACACCCGATTTATTAAGCTCATGGACCGTCTATAGTATATAATTATTGTATAACAATTAATTTTTTTGAGGTATTGTATAACAATTTATTAAATTATACTAAGCATTGAGCATTAATTTAATATAGTGGATACTACATGATTGGGGTGATGAAGAATGTATAAAGATATTGCAAAGATGCAAAGAAGCAATAGGGAAGAAGCATGGAGGTAAAGTGATAATCATAGATATGGTAATGGACATTCAAAGTGAGGATGCTAATAGTAATAACATCTCTTCTACTCACATTCTCTTTGACATGGAGATGATGTCCCTTAATGGCCAAGGTAAAGAAAGGACTAAACATGAATGGGAAAATCTCTTCATTCAAGCTGGCTTTAATGCCTATCATATTCTTCCTATCTTGGGTTCAAGATCTGTCATTGAAGTTTTTCCTTAGAATGGGACAAGGACATGCATGATGCATATTGTCAAAATAATCGGTTGTCTCATTTTTTTATTTAGTAACCTTTTTTTCTTACTTTGTCTTCATGAAATTTAACTATTTACACAATTATTATTGAATTATTTGTTTTCCGTACTCACTCCGTTCTTTTGCTTTTCTTTATTAGTAATATAATGTAAATACAATACACTTATTTGTATTCCCTTGTGTGTATGGCGATGAAATTCTTTGCTTTGTTGATCACCGATTGGACTGAACTTGAAGATTAGTTGCAACAATATGTATCACTCGAAAACTTGATACTTTGTTGTAGGCATATGGAAACTAATCTATTATGATAATGCTCCCACAAAAGTACTAGGAAATGCGTTTGAAATTCACAATGAAATACAAATAACACTAGATACTTAGTACTACGTGAATAGAATGAAATGATTTTGTGACTTTTGTAGATTATGAAAATAGAAAATAGAGTTTATAACTCTTTGGATATTCACGCAAAGAAGAGAAAGACAATTATGAACATTCTAAAGAGAAGAAGAGAAACTAGAAAATGATTTTAAACAACTATTCCCATACGTGCAACCCTTTATTTATAATAGAGATTGCATGCATTCATCCCAACATTTCAACCATAAAACTGACGTGATCGGTGTACAAACTTAATGGAACAATTCTGTTCACCAGTGTACTTGAACGAGCAGCTCTTTTGCTTGAACGAGCAAATCTTATTTTGAGTAATTTTTGTTCCGTTTGTTACGTACTTGCTTCGTATGTTCAAAATACTTTTGACCTAACTTGTAGCACTTATATGTCTCACTATATGCATAATACATGGAATATATCCTATTTTATACTCTAAATGTAATATTCATACATTATCAAATCAAATATTTAATTAGAATAGGAGGAAGTATTAACATATTATTGTATTTGTGTATTGTACTTGTTGGTTCCAAGTCACGGAAAGACATTATAGAGTGGACCATGTATTTAACAAGCAATTTGTTGTTTTGTTTTTAAGAGATTATTATTGATTATGACTTACAAATTGCAATATATGGCGCCAATCACCATGTTGATGTGTTAAAATGTGGGATACACTATTCGGATGTGGCGTCTATGTGGCATCCCATGTGGCATTTCTTTTAATCAAGTTTTATAATATGGTGTATTTTACAATTAAGATAGTGTTTCCCACATTAAAACGCTAAATTTACTTGATTTAATCGCTTAATTTACAATGAAGTTAGTGTATCCCACAATAAAGATGCAATGAAGATTTTGTGGAGCTACTTTCTTTAATAGTGCACGGTAAAACTAATAATCCTATCGCTACAAAACGCCTCTATTCTCAATATTAGTGGCAAAGTTAGCGATAAAATCCATAGACTTTTTTATCGCTATTTTTATCGCTAATATACAATTTAGGCTTTTTTATTCTTAAATTTAGTTTTTTTGCTGGATGTACAGCAGTTTACAACAATAATGAAACTATATTAGGAATTGACTGATATGAAATAAGAAGAAAAATCTTATGCATTTTCAAGGCTTGGTTGATCCTGCTTATCCTACTTTGTACGTGGATTAAATAAACCATCTAATACATATTATGAGAATATAAATTTATTATTTGAGATGATTTTACATACAATATTCCACAAAAATAGCTCATAATATTTTAGATTTGACTCTGGTTCTCCTCTAGTCTTACATATACTCAAAAGAAAAAAATTATTGAGTGATAAATAAACAAATAGACCCGTAATACAAGGAGTGGACCATATATTGTTCTCCGTAAGCAATTACACGCAAAACAGGACATTTAGTTCAGTCCAAGATTGCATTTTTACCAAAAATACTCTTCTGTCCTCGAAGCCCATTACGGCATTACCAATGAGTTTGACCCGAATTTTAATCAAAGAGTAATCGTAGGAAAAACTAGATAAAAATTCTCACAATTGTATTATTACTATCATGTTTGTTTTAATTATTTAATTAGATCGGATATTTTCGTTTGGCTTTAATTATCAATTAATAACCAGTAATTAGCACAAGTTAGGGTCATTGGCACAAGTTAGGCTCTAGGAGAAGAGGATAACAAATATATCTTAGAGGGGCACAGAGAAATGTGCGATTAATCTATCCCCCAAGTGGATAGGTTATTGTTGGAGAAGGTTACTGATACCCAACCCACTTAAGAAAGACACATGTCACTTCCAACACGCATAATACTCATTAAAACTATTACAAGCCAAAATAGAGACATAAGTAAATAAACAAATTGAATAGGACTCTGGAAGAAAAGGAAAACTATGGCCAAAATATCCGCAGTCTAAAACGCGAATACTACGCCTCTAGCTACTTCTATCGGCCTGGTCCTCGAAAAGGTGTAACACCCGCAAGTTAATTTTTATTTGCTCCGTCCATGTTCTTTTGGATCTATTGCAAATTTTCTTCCCCATTACTATAAAGCTTTACACCATTATCACCGAGACGTCTGTCGTCTTCCTCTTGGCAAAAGGAAATGACTCCAATTATCTATTTAATTTTTTTGTAGTTTTTTTATATTGAAAACTATTTTTTGGTTCAAATAATTATATCTTTGCTTGGTTGCTCAATCTTGATCTTATGAGGGCTTAAAATGTTTAGTCCGATTATAAATAAAAAATTTCAAATTGTAATTTGTGGTTTACTTTAGTTTAAATGTGGAATCGCAACAAACTAAACTATATATAAACCGCTAATTACTTGATTACTAGTAAAATGAGTAGAGTAGATTTTGATGGAAACATGAGTGAGTCAAGTAATAAGAGTTATTTTCTAATAAAAGTATTAAAAAGACTACTTAAAAGTTTTTTAAAAATGTTCTATTTGAGAAGAGTGAAACATGTACATGATTATTTTTCATGTATAATTAGAGGTTGAAATATATTCATATGAGATCTAATTAAATTCCCCTCCACGTAAAGATTCTTATTAAATATTTTTTATAATTTTTTAAGAAATGTATAAATAAATATTAAGCCTTGAATACATGATTTAAAAACTGTACAAAAACTAAACATGAACATCAAATAGGAACATAAGAAGTAATTAACAATTATGATTTTTTAAATTTAAGCTCTTTATATATACCTGTTTCATCTTAAGACGGTTTATATTTTCAATAAAAAAATAAATAACAAAAAAGTATTTAAAAAGACAGCCTAGGTATTAGGTACTAAACTCGTACTTACATGTTAAAAGTAGGAACATCCAATAAAAAGACTAATATTTGGTCATGTATGCTCCACACATGCATAAGCATATGCTTAATCATAAATTTTAAAACTATTTATTACATACTTGATCATATAATATCTCCAAAAGTTGACCTAACCTATGCTCTTTAAATATAATTTATTTTCGTACTTAGATTAGACCAAGAGAAGGGTAACAACGAGAATCAAATTTATAATTTTATCTGAAATAAATAATTTATATTTTGTAATAAAAACTAGAGAAAAGTGATAAATATTCCACTAAGACAAGATAACCTTCTATGCTATTTAAATATACTTATATATAAACTTAAGTATGCAATGATTATTCATCAAAATAAACCAAAACCAAGCAATTAATTTCCATTAACATGGAGTTAAAATCCTCCATTAATGAATCTTGGAAGCTTTTCTCAATAGCAACCTTTATTGGGTGCCTTCTTTTTCTTGTTTTTCTAGATAATACCCATCAAAAAACAAGAATATTAAATTTTACACTAAATTCTACTTTATATTATCCTATTAAACCTTCAAATAATACATTTTATGTAAAGGATGAACATATTCGGGTTGAAGAAATAAAAAAAGAAGTCAATAAAACCAAAAAGAAATGTAATATATATGAAGGCAGATGGGTTTATAAACCAGAAAAAAGTGCAAGTTATGATTTTATTAGTTGTCCATTTATGGAAGAAAAGATGAGCTGCCAAAGGAATGGAAGACCTGATTTTGAGTATGAAAAATGGATTTGGGAAGCTATTGATTGTGATATACCAATGTAAGTTCATATACTACCTTCGGTCTCTAATAGTTTCTATAGTCAGTGTAGTAAATACTGTTTATTAATTAATCTTATTTGACATGTATTTCTCTATGTTAAATGTAAAATAAGTCAAAAGAAATCTTATTTGATTTATATTAGCGCAAATTTTATTCATTTTTTAGAATTTTTAAAATATGAAATTAAAGATATTAAGAATTAAAATTGTGCGTTAAATAGAGTGAAACATTGAAGTGTTGCAACTTGCAACTATTGAAAATCAGATGAATATCGAACCTGAAATCAAACCGACATTCTCAACTAAAAACTTTAGGTGTGGTTGAAGCCCCAGGGTATGATATATACTCAAACTTGTCTTTGGATTATTGTTAAATACTTCCATGATAGTCGATATAGTATACAATATATTGTGGAATTTCAATAAAAACTTAAATTGATAGTTAAGATTTTAATATATGTTTTATGCTCTGTTAATTTTTACCAAAACTGTGTCAAATCAAAATGAGAATCAATATTTTAAGGGATGAAATAAAGATTTGCTTGAAGAATGATGAAGATTTCTGAAAAAATGATTAAATTTTAATAATTCAAGGTTTTGTATTTGTTAGAGTACATAGCATATCCTGAGGCTTCAACCATAAGCTTAAGCCTTGGTTCCTTGACAGTATTGGCTGGATTAATGTTAATTAAATAAAACGCAATAGATAAAAAAATTCAAGAATAATCAAAAAGTAGGTTTGTTTTTAGATGAAACATAGTTCAAAATTCAAATTAAATTATTATAATGTCCATTTTTTCATTGATAAAATGTTTTTTGATAAAAAAATCATCATCAAATATGTATTTTTGGTAGGTTTAATGGAGCATATATGTTGGAAAGGCTTAGAAATAAGAGGATGATTATATCAGGCGATTCATTAAACCGAAACATGTGGGAATCTCTTGCTTGTCTGCTTTATACTTCTGCTCCTTCTGCTACATTTGATGTAAATGCTAAAGACTTAGTCTACAAGGTTTTGAAATCTAAGGTATGATACTATTTAAATCTTTAAACTTAATATTATAATTGTTATAATCATAATTCAAAATAATGCGCTTTCAAATGAGAGTTATTGTATTGTTTGAGTGTCAATGAAAAATTTGTTAGGAGACTCGTAAATAAGAACGACAAAAAAAAAAAAAAAAATTGATTGTACAAAATCTGATGAGGTTTCATCTTAAAACCAATTGGTAATAGGAGAAGTAGCCTTAAGCTTATATGTTAATGATCCTTCCTCTAATAGTATTATAATCTAACGTGATAGAAGGTTACGAGTTTGAATAGGGTCGTTCCTGAGGGTAGTTTTAAGGTGTAACCGCCTAGGACTCAGCTCATGAAGAGCCTCAAATTGAGTTAGTCCTTATAATTAAAAAATTTGTATTTGCATAAGTAGCTTCTAAAATGGATCGAACTTGCAACATTACATTTCTCAGTTAAACGCATAGCTACTGAACTACATAGTTGGAGAAAAAATAACCGAAACTTCACCTAGGCCCAAAAATTGTCTGAAACAGCACCGAGTTTGAATCTCATCTATTTTATATTTCAAGTGAAATATTTTAACTTATGTATAAGGAGAGTCTATGTTGCGGCATGTAGGTCATGACGATTTGTAATCAATTTTGGTTTTTTCTTGTAGGAATATAATTTTACATTTGAGTTCCATTGGAGTCCATTTTTAGTTGATTTCAATAGAAAGCATAAAAGTGGTAAACAAGTACTTGTGCTAGACAAAGTTTCACAAAATGCTAAGCTATGGCGTGGGGCCGATATTATGATATTTAATTCAGGGCATTGGTGGTCTCATACAGGCAAACTCAAGTCGTAAGTTTCTTGATTTAACTTCCATAATTTTACGTTCGGAAAATTTGATATTAACGTTCTCAATTATTCGTCATTTACTCCAAATTTATCTAGCTATATTTATTTATTTTAAAATATATTTGATTATTAAGTTTGTTAACTTTTTGAGCGAATTATTTTTCCTTTTAATTAAGTGCATATGAGTAATAATTGGGTGTATTTTGAGTTAACAGTCTTAATAATTAAGTGTATTAACAATTGGTTGTATTTTCGGAGTGAAAAGGCTAGAGTTCGGTTTTTTAATATCAAAATTTTCTTCCTTCTGGATCAACATGTTTAATTTTTTGACAAAGTATATAATTATGTTAGGGATCCAAGTATTAGCTTAATCTTATAGTTGAAATAGTTTCTTGAAGCAATATGAAAAGTCAGTATGAAAACTATAATAGAGTATATGACATTCCTATTTAAATCTTAGCTTAAACTTTTTGTTAAGGTTATTTCTCGAAATAACTCACACTTCTTGTTGAAATAGTTTCTTGACATAATATAAAAGTCGTAATTCGAATCGTGAGGATAGAGTATATTATAGTGTTCCAATAGTCTAGGATCATGACCCTCAACATTAGGTTTTTTAAAAATCGTTTTCTTGACAAAACACATTCTTTTTGTTGATTTAGTGTCTTGATATGATATAAGAAGTATGTTCCTACTTTTTAGGATTCTAAACAAACCTCAGCTTAGTTTTTTGTTAAGACGATGTCTTTACAAAAGTCACATACACTTTTATTGGAAACTGATATTAAAAGTGAACATGAAAACCATGATATAATAATTATGTAACGTTCCTACTTCATACAATTTTGAATTTCAATTTAAACTTTTGATTTAAACGACTTTTTAAAAAAAAAAAACACGAAAAGTTTTGTATGAAATTTTGCAGGTGGGATTTATTTGAGTACAAAGGAGAATTATCAGAAGAAATGTCAGTAGAATTAGCATACGAACGAGCAATGAAAACATGGGCAAGATGGATAGAAAAATACGTAGACGTACAAAAAACCAAAGTATTTTTTAGGAGTATATCAGCAGAGCACAAAATGCGACAATATAATCAATGGTGTTACAATATAACACAACCTATGATGGATGAATCATACGTATCCGTATATCCCAAATCATTAATACAAATTATTGAGAAATTAATAATTGGGATGAGCAAACCAAAAATAAATTACTTGAATATTACAAAGCTTTCGGAATACAGAATTGATGCTCATCCATCAGTGTATAGAAGCATGAATTGGAAGAATATTACCCAAAATTTTCAAAGTGCGTTGAGTTATGCTGATTGTAGTCATTGGTGTCTTCCTGGATTGCCTGATACTTGGAATAGATTGTTGTATGCATCATTGTTTTAAGAATAATTTGTAAATTATAATCTTCTAAAAGTTCAGTATCTTTACGAATTACAATTACCAAAAGATCAAAGTCTACGGTGTTTAGGTCAAAATAACATTATTCCAACGATTTTAGTGGTTGGATTTACGTGATTTGGACTGCATCCTGTAGACTTTCATATTTTAGCGACTGTAATTTGCAAAAACAATATTGAGGTTGTAATTCGTAAAAGTCCTAAATTTTAAGACTGTAATTTGTAAATTATTCTTATTTTAATTTTATGTTTTATTAGTTTGATTTTAGTGAAATCAATTTTAAAGTTTTGAATTGTAAAATACTGGTTGGTGAATTATGTGTACAAAACTTCCTATGTATGTTGTTCATATAATAGCATTAGCATTAGCATTATTGATTTTTATTTTTTTTGAATCCCACTTTATTATTATTTTTTTAAAATTTTGGAGTCCTAAATATGAGCTAGCTCATTAAGATGATATACTAGGAGTATTATCAAATATTTAATTTGTTGAACTCAGAGAACTCGTAAATCACCATAAATTTAAATATAAATAAGTAATAAGTACGTTTATATTTTAATTTGTTTTGTTTTAATATTGTATAAAGTGTTCAAATGACAAATAGTATAATAAATGGCTCTTTATAGTTAATTCCATCTTCATAAATTAAATTTAAATTATCCCTATATAGCATATATACTATAACTGGATTAAACTAATAAACATTTAAATTTTCTTTCAATAGCTAATAATACAATAAAGTTGAAAAAATTACGTGGAAAAAACATAATCGATAAGGGATTTTTTTCTAAGTAGACCAACTCTAGCTAGGCTTGGCCGTATTAAATTTATATATTGTCTAGATTGGCCGATAATCGATAAAGTTGATTTTGTGATTATGGACTAAATATGTTTGATTAGCTAATGTATGTAAATAAGATAAATAATAATAAATTTGATATAACTAAATTAAATGTGGTTTTATTAAAATTGACTCTGTTTTTCAGATTATTATTCTTATTATTGATTATACATAGAGTCTTAAGCTTATACGATGACTACAAGAAGTGTATAAGTAAATATCTAAAAAAGCTTTTATTGAATATAGTAAACGAGGTACTATATATTTAGTATTTGTATTACATATTTTAGTCTTTGGGGTTATACATAACCGGTAGCATTTATACGTACCTTCTTACATAAAATATGTATCACCAAAATGAGATATGTACCCCTTAACTTGTTTTTTGAATTTTCTATAAGAGCTGTCTTCACCTAATCCTTCTACTGTTAATATAATTATTTCTACATTGTAAAAAAAAACACAAATACATAAGTGTTGTCACTAATTTCTCAAAAAAATTATAAGGGAATGCAAATTCTTGCTAATGGAAGAATTTAATCCCTAGCATCATATATAGTAGCTGAATCAACTCAATCAAGTTCATTTTTACTCTCTATTGCAACACTATTTAAATTTTTAACATTTTTTTAAGTATTATCGTTTTTCTGTCTTGACTACCCATATATATATATATATATATATATATATATATATATATATATATATATATATATATATATAAAAGTGTACAAGACTAACACTAACACACTATTATTAGATTATATTTATAAAAAATTAAAAAAAAAAAATCTCCACGTTAGAGCTAGCTGTCCAACAACATGAATTCCATATAAAGAGGAATTTCATGACAAGGACTATTCTATATCTTCATTAAAAAATTACAACATTATTGTAAGTTTTTACTTGGACTTTGGATATATAGTCAAGTTGCAAATTTGTTTTGGACTTTATCATTTTTTTAATAAACATTATGTTATTTAATAATGTCCATTTAACCCAATAACGTGACGTGATCATTAATTTTAGGTAACCAAAACCATTAAACAATGAATAAGAATATAATATAATTAACGTGAGAACTCAAATGCATCGTACGTAATAAAACGATCCTCTCAAGTTGAACGTCAGCTTTTACTCTCTTTAAAAAGCAAACTACCAATTTTGAATTTTTAAATGACAAATTTTTCTATAATCTCATAGAAGTATAAAAATATATAGAGTATATTTAATACTTTATATTCAATCCTTTATTCCGAGACTTGCATGAGTTAGTTTTTAATAAGGTTGATTTCTTAAGGTATTCAGACTCCTATATATTATATATTATTTGAGCCTTATTATTTATTTTTATTTGTCGGGTTTATGTTTTTAGCCTTATTACTTGTATCACAAAGGCAAAGTCTTTCTTCCATTCCTTTTCAAACTCTGATCATAATTTTACATTCGAGTTACATTATATTGATTGTATAAATGGCAGTGTAACTCTTTTAAAATGTATTTCTCACTCAAGCAGTAATTGATGGGGATGAATGAATGTGTAAAACCCATAAGGCAGTTGCCATAGGCTCGAGACCTAATCTATCTTGCTCCCTAATTCGGACCGTTTCTAAGGCTAGTTTTGATGTGCGATCGTCTAAGGCTCAACTTATGAAGAGGCTCAAATTTAGTTAATCCTTGTAATTAGTTTTTGTTTAAGTAGCTTCTAGAATTAATCAAACTTATAGCATTAGGTTTCTCATTTAAGCTCATGACTACTGAAGTACATAGTTGGAGAAAAAATAATCAAAATTTGACTTATAAAAGAGCCTTATTTATTTTTCGCCTAGGGCCCATAAATTGTCAATAACAGTCCTAATATGAAAGACTTTTAGGATTAGAAATATGAATAAGACAGTAAGACACAAGCCCCTCTCGCTGATTATTTTGAATATTCTAATTGCTATTAGAGGTATTTAACATAATATGTGACTTTTAACAGTGTGAAAATCTGTTAAAAACGTCAATTAGTTTTTCATATTATCAATCATTAAAAAATCAAAAGGTTAATTAAATTAATGATTAAAATATAAAAAAATACTTAAAAAAATATTTATGATAAAGCCCTAATACAATTTCTAAACTTACAGTGGCCAACTATTTTATTGTTTTTCGCAAATCTTGTCCATGGAGTCTCACTTTTTCACGTGCGAAATCACAAATTTTCATAACAATATTGAAATCTGTCAATAAACCAAGTGAGCCAAAAGTTTAAGTTGATGGTTGAAATTCTTAAATATGTTGTACTTTAACACGCTCTCTTATACGAAAGAGTGCGTTGGACAAGAAGTGTAAATACATCACAGCCCACAGGCTGTCCTCATACTTAGTGTGAAATATTCCACTTGAATTTAAGGAGTGGTTGAAATTCGAACCTGTGACTTCTTGTCTTCGAACCCGTAACCTCTTATCATTTTGGCTTCTGAATTTAAAAAATTAACTCTGTCAAAAATCGTAGGATATTATATAACGTAACAAAATCAAACACAAGTCAGCGATTATGTTAATTATTTTTATAACAAAGTCATATAAAGATATCGAAATTAGAAACTTTCTATTTTCAAAATATCACCATTTTCAATCATTTGCTTCTTAAATAACTTATTAAGGTAATATTAATTTCAATTTATAGAAGTATTAAAACAATTAAAAAATACAATTTTTTAATATTAGCTTCAAAGTAATAATAAAAACAATTTACGATGGTTATAATAAGCTAGTTTTGTAATAAAAGCGAATAATTCAACAATGTGGTAACGTTTAATAATAATACTAAGATATAATTTTTTTAATAAGGTATAAAAATGAACTAGTTTTCTAATAAAAGGGAATAATTTAATGAACAATGTGGTAACTTTATTAATTAATAATAAAAATGATAACTTTATAATAAGAATAAAAAAAAGATAACTAGATACTGAGATTTGAGAAAAATTGACAACTTAAATAATTTTCCTTGTTAACGAATGCTATGAAGAGCTCCGTGAGCAAAATTCTTTTCCTTTTCTACACGCAATACTATATAAAATTTGTTTTACTAAAACGACTCGTTTGGTATGTGAGAATAAACGGTGGTAATTAAAATAAAAATTAGTGTAATTTTGTTTGAAAAATCTCTTGGCTAGATACCTTGCAATGGGAATTGATAGTCAAGCTTGTTCAACTTCAACCATCTCATTTTCTATAAAAAAAACATTCTAATGTATTATCATTGGGAGAGGTGGTATTAGGTAGTAATGAAAATTTATAAACAAAAAAACTTTTTTGTGATCAAAATTTAATCACCATAGGAATGATATGAAACTTTTAATGAAATTTTACACTATAAATCATTTCTATTACAACCATTCAGTACCACTAATTAAACGGACCGAAAGTGTTTTTAATTTTCTAATTTGTAGCCACCAAAGCTTAAAATATACTTCTCTGTTCTAATTGATATGTATCTTTTAGGTGAAAATCTCTCACATCATAATGAATAAAAAAATACTCCTATTTTTTAATTTATTTATATAAATAATTAGCTTTATGTGTAAGATAGCTTTGGTTAATCTTCTACCAACTCATATATGAAAGAGATCCACTTGATTGAAAAAGTATCAAAGGTTATAATTTATGATTAATTACTTTGATAATTATAGTCATAGCAATAATTATTAATTAAAAGCATAAAATGACTTGTGAACATTAATTAATTGAGGAGGTAGCTCATGTCTCAATTGAAAGGAAGTGGTATGTTTACTAATTAATAGCACGTGCATAATCATATATTCATCCATTGAATGAGTTGTAAGTAAAAACTTGCCCATTTCATTATTTCAAGATGGAATTAATTTATATTAACAAAATAATTTAACTTAAACAAAATTTTAAAGTGATTATCAAAGTTTATAGATATTTTTATACTCTATTATACCTTTTTTGTAGGTAAAGAAGATTAAAATTTATCATTTTTCATTACGTTGGTTTTTAACACTATATGAAAGGATCACTACTCAATAATATATTGCGATGTTTATCGTTATTATTACTATTTTGTGCATTGGCTTACTGATTGAAAGCTTTTTCTCATCATTATTATAGGCTTTCGATTCTCATTTTCACCCATCTTCTTCTTACAACTCGCTTTGTATGAAACTGTCTCATCATGAGACAGACCCATATAATTAGATTATTTTTCTAATTGATCACTTTAAAATTGCAATTGATCACTTTAACACTAAATATAATGAAAAGGTCTAATAGAGATGATCTCATAATGAAAAGGTCTCATTTAACAATTTGTAATAAACTAAATAGTAATGATAATATTTATTAATATTATTTTTATTATAATACATGCAAATTGATGTTCAACTCAAATGTAATTTATTAGTAGGTTGCACCAATAATAAATAGCACTATAATGTAAAGAAGGAAGACTAATTTCTTAAGCCATGGAGTTGAAATCCTCAGTCTTAAGCAGATTAAAACTCTTTGTTGTTGGATGTTTTAGTTGCTTCCTTATTTTTCTCTATTTCATAGATAATATCCAACAAAATACAAATAATATATCAAGTGCAAAAAATCACATACTAGATTTTGAACCCTCAGTTTCATTCTTAGATCCAAATATAAGCCAAATAAATTCATCTATCGTTGAAGTATTAAGTTTCAACCTCAACATCAACATCAACATCAACAACGGCGACGACAACATCAATAACAATAACAATAACAATAACAGCAACACCAACAACAACAACGCTAATAATAACAACAACAACGACAACATCAACAATAATAGTAGCGACATCAACAACAACAACAACAACAACAGCGACATAATATTAGAGGAATTTCCTACAAAAAAGATGATACTAAATGTGATATCTTTAATGGAAAATGGGTTTATAAGGAAGAAGAAGAACCAATGTATAACACAAAGACATGCCCTTTCCTTGAAGTTGGTGTAACATGTCAATCAAATGGAAGGCCAGATTTTGATTATGTTAAGTGGAGATGGGAAGCAACAGATTGTGATATACCACTGTAAGTTCATAGAAGTATTTTACTTTTGGTTTCTTTGTTGTGTGCATATAGTTTCGCGTTATTTGATTGAGTATATAATATATTTTTAGGTTTCAGAGAACGGAGGGAGTAATTATTAGTTGTAATGTATTATCATCAGAATAATTTAATCAAAAATCTAAGTTTATGGTTAAATTCACATGCATATGCCCTCCTCATACTTTAAGCAAATTATTTTACTTTTAGATATGGATAAGAATTGAACTCGTGACCTCTTGTCACATTTTGACTTCTGATACCATATCAAGAGAATAATCAAATCAAAAATTTGTATTTTTGATATTTTTTTAAAAAATTCTAAGATAATTAATTAAAGTCAACTATTGATTGTATAGGTTTAATGGAGAAGACATGTTAGAGAAGCTGAAAAACAAGAGGATGATTATAGTTGGAGACTCCATAAATAGAAACATGTGGGAATCTCTTGCTTGCCTTCTCTACTCTTCCATTCCATCATCCAGTGCTGAAGTTGTTGAAATGGCAGCATATAGGATGTTGAAAGCCAAGGTAATTTGAAATATTAATATTAATTATAATTTATAACTAAGCTTAATTCGAAAATTAAATTTCATTTTATTATTCTATATTATTAATTGACTTATATTTAGCTAGAAGAAGTTTGGATTGTTAAACGTACAGATAAGAGTGGAATCCTTATCACAAGAGTGAAAGAATAAACATTGAACTACTAAATTCTTTTTATTTTTATTTTAAGATTATTGGTGGTTACTCAAAAAATGATAATAATTTATGTTAAAATATAAATTTGTACAAGTTATTTACTTATTTAAATATTTTATTTGTAATTTGATATTTTTTGTTTGTCAAAAATATTATTGGCCTATATATATGCCTTGAGTCCTTAAGGAACAAGATTTAATTTTGGAGCACCATTAGGAATAATTGGTAAGTATGTATGGTGGTATGGTGTGATAAAAAAAAAGTTTGAAAATTGACTTTAGGCTTGTTTTGAACAAGTCGAGTCGGTTTTCTGATAGCTACAAGAAAGTGGACTCTACTTATAAGTTGCTACCTGATTCTCTAATCTCTTTCTAACTTTAATCATACACTTAATCTCTCTATAATCTCTTTTCTTCCCAATTACCCAAAACACCATCATAAAGCAATCGAAGCTTTTTGAAGCTCTTGGTTCATCAATAAAATGGAAAAACTACCATGAAAAATACAACTTTTTATTAATTTTCCTACAATAATACCAACAATTGATTAACCATGAATAATACTAACTTAAAGGGATGTTTTCCTAGAAAATTCCTAACATGTTAAAAATCAAACTATAGGTGATTATAAGGCAAAAAAATTGGTAAATTAGTTAATAAACTAAGGATGGTATTATTCTAAGAAAATACCCCTAAATTTGTATTATTCATAATTAATTAATAATTTGTATTATTGTAAGAAAATTAACAAAAAATTATATTATTCATAGTAATTTTTCGAAAAACAATTAAGTTAGATATAGTGGACGTAGAGCACCTTAAATTGTCTTGAGTTAATATTAATTGTTAATTTTGCATTACTTTATAATTTGATTCAATAATTAGGGTTAATGTTTATCATTTGTTTTCCGATTCAATTATTAAGTCCTCTAATCATTAATCCTTGGCACAACTTAGTGTGTTGCTTACAAAAAAAGTGAATGACTCATATATCTCATACTTCTATTAGAATAATCGATAGTTAAGATTAAGTGATTATCCTACCACACCCTTGTTTTTCACTAACCATCGGTAACAACTATCATTAAAATTATACATGCTCGTCTAAATAAAGTCTAATATGAATTATTTTGTTTAGAAATTGGTATATTTTGAGTTTTAATATTTGTTTTTATCTGTTATGGGCATAGTAATAGTCTTATTCTAATTTTCCAAAAGCCCTATTCTGATTATGCTTTTTAGGAGTCTTTTATGAACTCTATCTAAGTTCTAACCTACTGATTGTATTACGTATTCGATTTTCTCCTTACATTACAAAATATATTTTTCTCTGTATATGGACGTTACTAACACATTGGAACTAAACCAACATGTATGTAATCTTTTAAACTTATGTTTATATTTGTTGCGTTTATCATAACCAAAAATCTTATTTGATTGTACAGAATTATAACTTCACATTGGAGTTCTATATGACCCCATTTTTAGTAGAAGTGAACAAAAAGCATAAAAGTGGGCGCAGAGTTCTTATTCTAGATAGAATATCGTCATTTTCCAAGCAATGGAAAGGCGCTGATATTATGGTTTTCAACTCTGCCCATTGGTGGACACATGGCGACGCCATCAAAGGGTAACTTACCTTTCTTTTATATATATATATATATATATATATATATATATATATATATATATTATTGTTACAAGAATGTTTTGTCCAGCAACTCTAATTAACATATACAGTCAACTCCCAGTATTCTTTGTACATTGGTATTTTAACATTTATAGTTCGTCTTATATGAGACCGTATAACAGTGAAACGACATTTAAAGAAAAAACGCATAAACTAAAACTTTTTATTATTTGGCTATTTAACCTAAGTATGTGGCATGTCTCACGGTGAGACCGTTGTAAAAATTTGTGTAACATTTATTAATGACACAAGTATTAAAAATTAAAAAGAATTAGTAAAACACTTAAAAATAAAAATATTAGTCAAAAGTTAAAGGAACAAATAGAAATAAAAATTGTCTCAAACTCAAAGCCTTGATAACTGAAAACTATTAAAAAGTTAATTTTAAGTATATGTAAAAAATATAGGAAATGCAACCAAACTACATATTTAAATTAGTTATTTGTTCTTTTTAAGTTGGAAAAATTGGTACTTGTTTGCTACTTAGTTAATTACTTTAAATAAAATATTTTCAGTTATACATAACCGCAACTATTCTTCAACTTAATCAAATGGATAGAATATATGACATATGTATTGGGATTTTAAACATTAATTTAAACTTTTTATTAAGTTTATTTCTTGAAATGGTATCAGAGCTCACTGTAATAAAAGTTTAGAAACTAGCTTAAATCTCTGTCAATTATGGTAAATTTATTGTTTTCAGGTGGGACTTGTTTTCATACAAGGGAAAGCTTGTTGAAAACCTACCAAGGAATATAGCCTACAAAAGAGGGATGAGAACATGGGCATCATGGATAAACAAAAACATCAACCCAACAAAGACAAGTGTGTATTTTAGAAGTGTTTCACCTTCACATTTCAATCCTCATTTTTGCTACAATGCAACACAACCAATAATGGATGAATCATACACATTAAGATTCCCAAGATCTCTTATTAATGTTATTGAGAACTTAACACAAAAAATGAACAAATTAGGAGTCAAGTATATGAATATTACCAAGCTTTCAGAGTATAGAATGGATGCACATCCTTCCGTTTATACCACCAAGATTCAGAATAATAGTAAAGTTCCTGGGCCTGATTGTAGTCATTGGTGTTTACCTGGATTGCCTGATACTTGGAATAGATTGTTATATGCTTCTATATTGTTAGATAGTCTAAAAAAATTTCCCACTTCTTAACATAACATTTTTCTTATTTTTTTATGAATGTAATTTATTTTTGGTATTTTTGAGTCTATACAGTTAGCATATTTCTCTAATTGAATACTTTAAGATTGTGAGTCACTTTAAAATTATAAAAAGTGATCACTTAAAATTATAAGTGATCACTTTAAACTATTAATGATCACTTTAAAGTTATAGTTGATCACTTTATGATTGTAAGAAATCAGTTTAAGATTGTAATTGATTACTTTAAGATTATTAGCAAATACTCAAATATTGTAAGCATAGATTGGAGCAGTCCTATAGATATGATTTTACTGGGAGTCTGTTTTATTTCAGCAGCTTGTCTTGTATGAAACCATCTCACCATGAGATGAGTCTTTAAAACAGCCAATTTAAATAAAAAAGGAAATTTCTTAACTTATTTACATTAATTTCCTAAAATTATTTTTAAATCTTTTTTGTTTTTATTTATTTAAAATATTATAATTTAAGCCAACCAAATATATATCATCTTACCCTGAGACTTTCTACAAGAATTAGTGTTTGAGAATTAGTGCAATTATTAATTAAGTTTATATTTATTTAGCAATGGGCCGTTCTAAACCAAGTATTTTTTGATTAAATGGGCATATTCTGCAATGGGCCAAAATAGCTACTGGATTTTTAAATCGCTGCTATTGGACTGTCCTTAATGACCCAAGTATACAAGGAAAATTTGAATCCGTTAAAGCCAAAAAAAAAAAATTAATACAATAAACTAAGTTTCAAAAAAATTCCAAAAATAAGCGTGAAAACCCCAAACCTGTGTTTTAGAGTTGTTCGCAGTTAGTAACTGCGAACAACTAATTTGTCCTATTTGGCTGTTCGCAGTTACTAACTGCGAACAGCTAATTAATATTTTTTTTTCGTAATTTTTGAGTTGTTATTTGTTGTATTTGCACTAGATACATTAGAACAAGTAATTACAAGTCAATGTATGTTTCATGCAGCATGATTCTTCGCCAAAACTCCGATCATTCATAAGTCAAAGCTTGGAGGCTATGATAAAATAATTAAACATATATATATACAACAAAATATATACAAATGTTTGAAATGTACAACTCAATATATATATATATATATATATATATATATATATATATATATATATATATATATATATATATATATATATATATATATATATATATATATATATATATATATATATATATATATATATATATATAGTCGATCCAAATACACAAAAGTTAAACGTTAACGCTCACGACCCTCATCTACCTTATCCAACTGAGTTGGTCTCCTACGCCTCCTACGATAGTAAAAGCCATTCGAGTGTCGCTTTGGCAGTGGAGGGGACTGGTACTGTGATAGCTGTGATGGCCCAACCTGCGAGGTCCCCGCATCGTCAACAGGGTATGAATGCTCCATCTCCTCCAAATGATAGTCATAAGCAGGAGATGAGACGTGCGTATCGGCAGTAGTCGGTGAGGACTCTGCAGCGACTTCCGGTATAAAGTGCTGGAACTGCGAGCCGACGAGCATGCTATGTGCAATCTCCCTCACTGGCTCCTCGTGACTGTACCGCATCACTGCTGCCGCACCTTGTGCCTGCAATTAATATTTAGTTAATGTAACATTATATTATTTAATCGGCAACTTAATCATATAATTGCAAATGAAGACTTACAAATTGGGTCATCGTAGGCGCAGCAGGTGCATAATGTGTTGCTGCGAAGATGGCACATGGTGTCATCCATCGGCGCGTGATGGAGAGGAACCACGGCATGTAGTCTGGTGTAGTAGGTGCGCCATGAACATCGATTGGCGCACCTTGTGGCAACAACTCCAGTCTACCATCCCAACGAGCGATGTGACGCCAGTTGATCTCCATCCAGTTTGCCCCACCCTGATTTTTGAGCGAAATCAGGTGCAGCTGGGGTTCAGTGTCACAAGGCGTTGGAATGCCTTGTACCAACCCATATTGGCGCATTACACGCTCTGGTAGATGTACTTCGATAATGTCGAAGCATATGAGTGGCACAGAAGCCCTCCACGCACCTATCAAGTATAAGAGGTACGCCTTGGCGTACCTCAAAATGGTCCCTTCATCAGCATCTTCGGGGAGATGCGAGAAGGTCTTAACTAACCACGTGCAGCGCAATCCGCTCCCCTGATCACTTCCGGTGGAGGGCGCTCTCCCAAAATGCGATGCACCATGTCACGCCAGCCTGATAGATGGCGTCCGGCTATACACACGGCACGTCCCTCAACGGGAAGTCGCGTTCATAAGGCCACATCAAGCATTGTGATGGTAGCCTTTCCTAGAGGGAGATGAAATGTATGCGTCTCCTGACGCCATTTCTCGACCAGTGCTGTGATAATGGCACGATCAACGCTGTCGTATGCAACGAGGTGAAAGTCGTATAACCTTGCTAGCTCTAAGTACGATATGATCCTATCATCGATCACCCATGGAACGGAATCTGGATGCCTGGTGCCTAGCGTTTCTACATCAGACACATATGAATATTGAAATATAAATAAGTTACTTGTATGTTAGCATTAGTAAAATGCAAATCACAACTATCGTACACCTAACCTGGGCATCCCAAAGAGGAGTTCCTATGCTCATGCTGCATAGTCAAGACACTAGGAACTAGGGGTCCTGGAGCTGTTGGATCCATCTCCTTTATTGCTGTGTTCACAGTAGCTTTAATTAATATTACTATTATGTAATTATGTATTATATATATAACATATTACCTTGACTTACAGATTATCATTCTAGTATAATATATATAACATATTACCTTGAGTTACAGATTATCATCCTAGATTTAGGCCTCCCTTTACCCCGAATATGATCGGGATCATGTCTAAGTTCAAAGCCCGTGTATTGCGGCCATGACCTCTTATCGATCATTGGCATAAAGTAATGTTCGTATGTACTTGCATAACTTTGAGATGTATAGCACGGATCCACGAACCTCTCATATGAAAAGAGTCGTTTGAAGCAAACAGCAAGTATATGTGAACAAGGAAGGTAGTACATCTCTAGTTTGTTACATGTGCACATCATCGGATTCAAGCCTACATGTTGAATCTTACCCCCCTTGGACGATCCTCTAGTTCCCCTCTCAGTCTTATTCGAATACACCACTTCTATAATCAAATGCGATTATGTCATGGAAATTTTCCTTCTCAGTATTTCTATTGATAATCCTGGTGGCATGCGATGTGTACATGTGTCCTCCAAGTAACCATGGGCTAGCACGTTCACGTCTTTGAACAAAGTAGTCGTTTACCCGATAGAAGGTGAATTCAACAAGTGTTGTCAAAGGCAGGAAACGTACACCCATCATCACATAGTTGAAAACTTCAGCTAAGTTCGTGTTAGTAACGCCATACCTATGACCTCCATCATGACACAACGACCACTTAGACATATCACCCACGTCATCAATCTAGAAAATTGCCTCTCGTTTTGCAATCGCAATTGCCTTTAAACCATTCATTACCTTAACTTGTTGTCCTTGTTCAGCTGTTTTACCAAACAACTTCTTCAACTGAACATTACCCATAACACGATTGAATTTTCTAAGCAAATAGCGTAAGCAAAACTTATGATAAGCATTAGGTGGTTCCCACTCCGGCTCTCCATGATTGCTAAAATACCAGCGTGTCTATCAGAAATAACACATAAACCCATCCTCTGTGTGACATGCTTACGAATAAAAGCCATGAACCATGACCATGCACTTATATTCTCCTTCTCTACCAAGGCAAAGGCTAATGGAAAAATTCCCTTATCACCATCTTGGGCAATGACAGTCAATAAGGTATGATGATATTTACCATACAAGTGTGTGCCGTCAATGGCGATAAGAGGTTTATAATAATTGAAGCCTTCAATGCAAGGTTCAAAGGCTCAAAAGACACGTTGGAAGGTCCTAATAGTTAGGTTTCACATACACCCGTATTATTGTCCTTCTTAAAATACCACTCAAGTACTAACTCCGGGTTGGAATGTTGCAAAAAAGCGTGGAAAGAGTGAGTAAGAACCTTCCCAGGTCCCGTAAATGGACAACAAGGCTTGTTGCTTTGCACACCATGCTCGCTTATAATTCACATCCACACCAAAACAATCTTTAACCATCTACCGGACGACAGATGCCTTAATGGATGGATCTTTAGCAACACAATTTCTAATGACATTGTTAATGGCAGAAGATGTCAGGTGAATGTGTCCAGCCGAAACAGTGTCACTACCCAATACACAAGAATCATGCTTACCCTTATAGGTAATAATACGTCATGAAGATAAATAAGAATCAAACGTAGCCCTAAGTCTCCATGAACAACCCCGCTTGTACTTCAAGGTAAGAACAGTTTGGTTCGAGGTCTCCGTTCTGTACTCCACATTTCTGCGAATATGATACACTCTAATAGCTTCCAACAACGCTTCCTTGCTATCAAACATCATACCCTTCTCAAACTCTCCGTCTTCGGTGTATGTGGTATCACAAGCCCAAGTCCTCCATGAGTTGTCCTCCTCATACTTGTCTAAAGGTGGACATAGGGCATAAGGTGTAGGAGGATTGATTATAGGAATGTTGCCTAGGGTCATGTCATTTGCTAACGCATCCTCATTGACATCCACATCATCCTCAGAAGGATCGTCAATGAGCTCATTACTCTTATTTCCATCATCCCAAGGTCCTATCTCAGCAGTTTCTCCTAAGTTAACCATTGAATTGATTGGAACTTGATTCGTAGGAGGTTGAGAAAAAGTACAAGATGCGGAAGGAACGAAAGGATTAGGAGTTTCCTGAGTTGATATAGGCATAGGGGTAGGAGTAGGATTAGAAACAACTACATTCCCTATTAGTTCTTCTTCTACGTATAACTCCAAAGAGGGAATTTGGGTAGACTTTCAATGCTCCCACATAGTATCTATGCCCTCATCATCCTCAACAGGAAAGGCAAGAAATTCTCCACTCATGTCATATTTAAAGCTTATATTTACGGTACTTCTATTAGGACATATAAAGCGTTTAAAGTGGTTCAAATTCATGCTCGAATTGCAAGCAAACAACTTACATCTTCCCCCAACATAATGAACTTTGCCACTACTTTTTCGAATACAACCATTCCAAAAACATACTATAGTCACGCGAAATGATGCCATTTTCTACATTAATACAAAGAAAATCAATATCATCATCAACTTCATGCCTATACAAGTACATTATATTCATTTGATTATAATCTTTTTTGGTCTAAAAATTATTAAAATTCATAATGTAACTAAGTTCATACATATAAAATCGAAATAATAAATCAATTCATAAGTTCATAATAATATTTCTACTACGAACATCAACATCAACATTTCTAATAATATTATCAACATTGAATTCAACTAATTCAACATTACTTCAAAAAACAACATAAAGCTATAAAAATAATTAAAAAAATACCTTCAATACTTATGGATGATTAAGAATAGTCTTGATTTAATAACTAGTAACCTACATTTGAAAAAATAAGCAAATTTGATTATAACCCTAAAAAACTACATATACACCAAAAAAACACAAACAAGTTTACCTTTGAGCAAGCTAGAGTATCCCACACTAATTTTGAAGTGCCAAATTGAAAGAGGAATGCAAGAATTGATGGATTGAATCAATGGTTTTAGAGGGAGAAAATGTCGTGTGTGTAAAGTAGGGTTTTGAGAAATGGGGAAAACGGGAAAAAGAGAAACTGATTTGCGCATTTGTGCAGTAGGTGTGTTCGCAGTTAGTAACTGCGAACAGCCAAATAGGACAAATTAGTTGTTCGCAGTTACTAACTGCGAACAGCTCCAAACCACAGATTTGAGATTTTTGCGCTTACTTTTGGATTTTTTTTTAAAACTTAGTTTATTCTTTTAATTTTTTTTAGATTAAGCTTTTCAAATTTTTAGTATACAAGTTTTATTACCATAATTTTAATCACAAATTCTTGTTAAGGACCGTCTTATTAGTAGAACGAGTCCAAGCTGTACATATTTAATTTTAATTTATACGTAATTAGTTTTAAGCTATATGCAATTGATTTTGTAGATGTAAGTTTGCATTATATGTTTCATTTTATCATCAATGTATACATTCTTAAGGCGTATGTGATCATTATTAAAGTGTAAGTTATTATTATTACTATATAATTTTTTCACTAATAGATTATTATTCTCGTTTGATTAAAAAAGTATGAAAGAGGTCTATAGTAAGCACTATGTGGTCAATTTTAAGCACTATGTGATTGATTTTAAGCTATATATGATTTTAAACCATATGTATTCATTTTTAAACTATATGTGACAGATTTTTAGCTACATGTGAGCACTTTTGACCAGTATGTGGTTATAGTGAACTGTCTCATATGCGGTATCCCAATATTAGCATCCTAATATTAAGACAACCGCATATGAGACATGCTAAATTTTAATTGCAATGAAAAGTTAAGAGTGCGAAACATATTACACAAAAATTTTGAATGCAAATGTCTCATTATATAATGAAGAGGATTTCATTTAATTAGCCCAAATCTCTAATTAATCACATTAAAATTATGAGTAATTACTCTAAGACTATAAAAATAGTGATGACTTAAAACTGTAAGTGATCTAATCACTTTAAAAATATATATAATCAGTTTAATACAGTAAGTATATAATATTAAATCAACACAAATCACAATAAAAATGATTTCGCTATAAACGTGTACATCTGAAAAATTGTCTTTGAGATCACCACTAAAAACCAGCCATAACCTACCAAATCTAGCCCAACATGTATTCTTAAGAAAAATACCTAAACCTGATGGAGCAAAATAGTATATCAAATAAAAATATTGGAAACATTAAATAATGTTGTTTTAGGTAAAAATATTTAATTTTGCTTGTCAATAATTGAAATCGTATTTAGTGATACCTGCATGCACTTGCCAACAAACATAGAAAACTGAATCTTATTGATTGCTCTACTTCATGTTTAGCCAACCTGTACCACAAAAGTTATCTACGTACAAACTAATTAAATACTCTCCATCTCTTTCAATTTTTTTTTTAATAATATTTGGTTCATTGTTAAAAATTCATACTATATTTATATTAGAGATAAAAAAATTAGCAAGTACATAACATTTTTAATCAAATATAATTTAAAATTAACAAAAATATGATCATTGTGTATAGATCTGACAATTTTAATTGAATTTGATGTTGTTGATGGTAATTGCAATTTTAGTGTCTGCTGCAGTATCGTATTAATCTCTACCAACAAATCAACTAGAGACCAAAATTCATAATCCTAAACTCTCACGAGGAGAGAGATTAAAACCCAATATATGGGTAAAATCAACCCAATAAATGGATAGAAAAATTCTCTTGTAAAGAGAGGACAAATATTTATTCTTATCATATTCAAAAAGTTTAAAACGGAGAAAATAAAGGCTCATTATCAATCAAAAGATTGATGATAACCCAAAACCAAGCATAGAAAAGGTTGATGAATATCTATCTTTTTCAACTTGTATTATCATTTATGTTGACTTTATTCACGTAATTCATCACATTTATGTTTTAAACCTGACTCTACCCCTTTAATATGTTTTTAGTGTTTAAATTTTCTCTCTTATTTCTAAATAATTCCACTACTTCAATACCCTATATTCAACTTTTTAAATTCTATATTGTTTTCAACTTTTTAAATTTTCTCTCTTATAGATCACTTTGAGATTGTAATACAAATTATTGTATGAGACGTTTTCACTATGAGAATCACCTTATATATGGGTTAAATAGTTCAATGATACAAATTATTAACATATAGTCTTCTTGATTTGAGGTCGTCTCACCGAAACACAATCTCTAATAAGAGTAGCTTAATTTGTAATTAATCACAATATACTTAAGTCAATTTAATACAGACTATAAAATCGTCTCATTTAAAAATTTGTGTATTTTCAATTGTGGCAAAATAAGACCTACAACAAGTACACCCTTAATTCTTAAATACTCAAATAGAAACGTACGTACACATTTGATGGCATTTTTTCTGTGGACGGTTACTTGACAAAAGACTCCATAGTCATGATAACAATAATAACAAAATAAAGTTCTTAACCTTTGATAATGTTTCGTTAAAACAGCTAAGATCTGAAAGTGACTCCAACTATAGCTGTTTAACACTCCTAAGTTCCTAACATATAAAATTATTGGTCTCTTAATAATTGGAAAATTATAGTAAATAATTTAGTTTTTTTCAATATGTTGAAAATAAATTTAAGTACAGTTTGTTTTAAAATAAACTTATTTGTTAAGTATAATTGCTAAAATAAACACATTTATATATTATTTATAACTTTTTTTGGTAAATCTCAAGCAATTAACAATAGATAAATTTACTTTCTGTAATAATAACTGATAGAGGAGTTTATTTAGAAACACAAATATATGGATTTATTTTAGCGATTCAAGAAAATTAACTTTTTAAGTTCTATATATTAAAAAGAATGTCGTTGAATCATATTTTTAGTGTAATAATTATTGATTTTCATTTTAAGTTCTATTAAAAAGTGATTTAGTGACACTTTATTTGGCTTTTAGTGACATATGTTCACTATCAGAGTCTATAGTGACATTTATGAAAAATGTCACTAGATCTTATATTACGAAAAGCTTTAGTATGCTTTTTTATTATACTACTAAAGGGACTAATAAATATCAAAAAATCCAATATATACCATTAGAAATTTAAAATAGTAAAATTTAAATTAAATATCACTAAAACTAAGTTATGTTTCAGTGAGATGAGATGAAAAGGAAAAAATGAGATTGCGTAAGATATATAGGAAGGTTTTCAATTGGCGGAAAATATTTTCTTAAAAGAGATTGAAAACTGAAAGTATTATCAAATGCAAAAGATGATAAATTTTCTTTTATTTGGTTTGATAGAATGTTCATAATGGAGGTAAATGTTTGTAAGGTGATAAAAAAAAAAAATAAATAAATAAAAACATTGTTTCATTGTAACTTAAATTTCTTTCTATTTTCTTGTCAAATAAAAAACTAATCATTGAGAGTTGATTTGTTATTTAAAAGTAATTTAATATGGTTTATCTTTTAAGTGAATAGGTATAATGAATTTAGAAAAATATAAATATATAAAGCTTTTATATCAAGTTTAAGATTATTAGTAAAAACAAAGAAAAACGTTTATTAGTTTTTAGCAAATATAAACTTTTAGAAAAACCATAATTTGTTATTTTAAGTATAGTAAGAAAAATTAGTGGCTCATATTTTATAATAGTATAATCAACAATTAAGATTCTATATTCCATTGAAATGTCGATCACCGTAAAATTTCTCTATTTCGAAATAATCCGACAAATAAATAAGAATCTAAAAACAAAGACATATGTGGTTCCAAAGGTATTAACTTTATTTTTCTTTTTTATCAATTCTATTAAATTTGTCTTATTATTTTTTACTATAATTCACACATTTTCTTTAATTATCATCCACATATTATTTAACTTACTTTTTTATAACATTTCATATTTGTCTTATTTTTCCATAAAATACTCATTTTTTATTATCACCTTACCCTATTTGTAAGGAGGCAATTTCTTTGAGAGGGAGGGAGTACTATAAGTTTATAATACTTTCTCCTTCAAATAATTATTAGCATCATGTGAGATATTACATTATTTATTCATCATCCTTAATCTGTAATTATTATTTTATCTATTAGTAAAAATATAATTAAATGAATTTGTTTGATTCATCTCATTGCAACTATTAAAAATACAAGATTTTAATAATTAGTACATCAAAATATCTTAAAAGTAAAAAATTATAATTATTTTAAAATGGGCAAACAGAAAAGTAGTGTGAAAAAATCTTGGGATGGAGTGAATAAAATTTCCACCATGCATATCATATCTACTAAAAAATTCACTCTCTACTCTCTAAAGTCTACTAACATTTTTCCTCTACCCACCACAAACGAACCATTCTTTATGAGTTTAAGTGATCTTCCACACCCACATGAGAGTATTAGAGAAACATATATACTCAAAGCCATGGAATTAAGTTCCTCCATTAAAGATTCATGGAAGGTTTTCATATTAGGAACCATTATTAGTTGCTTAATGCTTCTTCTTTTCCTAACTGAAAGTGACCAAAAATCATCTCTTTCAGGTGCTTCCATTAATTTCCTACAAAAATCTTCACCATTACAAGAATCATCAAGCTCAACCATGCCTTTAATGGCTCCTCAACCTTCCATTATAGCTGGTTATGATGAATCTTTTGTGGGTACAACTTTTAATGGTGAAGAAGTTAAAGCTAGTACTATTGCTGAGTCTCCAAAAGCTTCATTGCCACCATTTTCTTCTAAAAATGTCAATCTTATGAGTCCTGTTGAATCACTCAATTCAAGGGTAACTCTATATCATAAATTTTCATTTTTAGGTTCTAATTTTTGTGTTGGGAGTGGTTGTTCTTTATTTATTTATTTTTTAAGCTTTTTGGCGTTTTAACCAAGAATAAATTCAATCAAAAACTTAAGTTGATAGTTGGATTTTAAGAATGTTGTATACTCTAATCAACCCCTTTACACAAGAACCTTTAGGCTAGAAGTGTGGATGCAATCTAGATGCTTTCCATTTGAATGAGAGGTGGTTGAGATTTGAACTCGTAAATTTTTGTCACGTTGGCTTCTGATATTATACAAAGGAACCAACTCAATCAGAAGCTTAAGCTTATGGTTAAGACCTTATGATATATTATATACTTTAACGTGTCTAATTTAGTTGAACGCCTGAAAGTTTCTTTGCTAAATGGCTTTTCAGTTGCTGAAAAGTTTCGTTTTGATGCATTTTAACCCAAAATGAAAAAAGTTATTTTGGTTGCCTGTTATGTACGTTAACTTTAGATTATTTGGTTAATTTTTTCTCTAATAAACAAATAAATCAACAATAAGCTATTAAAAAAGCCAACAACTATATGTCAAAAACCATCATTATAAAATCCAAGTTTATGATTTTATAACAACTAAAAAATAATCAACTAAAAAATAATCAACTAAAGAATTACTTAAAATAGCAAAAGATTTTTAAAAAATTATATTTTTTTGACTTAAGTTAAAACTTTTTTATAATTAAACAACAATGATCTTAAATTTAATACTAAAGATATTATTTATAAATATAATAATATGTATTTGACTATTATTTTTCAGGATGAAAATTTAAGTTTTGTTGATTACAATGAAGGAGTAGTGGAAAGGTGTAACATGTTTGATGGAAGATGGGTTTATAAGGTGGATGCAAGAGCAAGCTATTGTCCATTAAGGTGTCCTTTTATTGAAGAAAAGATGAGTTGCTTAAAAAATGGAAGACCAGATTTTGAGTATGAAAAATGGGTTTGGGAATCTTATGATTGTGATATACCAATGTAAGTATTTACTTAACAGAAATTAATTTCTAATTAATCATTATAATTCATAAATTATTATAGAAAGATAAAATAATTCCTAGTAAAGTAAACTAAACAAACAAAGATAAATTAAAGTTTTAAAATCTTCATCCTATAAAATTCTTCAATGTAAGGGTGATTTATCAATATTACAAATTATCGTTATTTACTTAAATTACCTTATTTACTTAATTTGTTCCTCAAAAACAACACAATTAAACTTAAATATGTGAGAGTTTTATTATACTCCCTTCTGTTCAGCTTATGTGTCCCATTTTCTTTTATGGTCAAGTCACCGTCCAATTTCTATTTTTGGTATGGGTTTTTGACTTTTATGCCCTTAGTAGCTTTATCCTATTTTCAATTATACCCTCTATTATCTATACTAATTTTCCTCCCTTACATTAAAAACCCATAATACCACTCTCTTTCCTTCCTACCCTTAGGGTCTCACTTTTGATTCTCCTTAAAATCTGTAAAAAGTCAAATGAGACTCTTAAGGTGAATAGGAGTGAGTATAATTTTTTTAGCTTTATCATTTATGGATCATTGCAATTATAGAAAAAAAAAACATGTCATGAATGTGAATCATTGAAATATAGAAAACAATATAATATTAAATTTTATTCTTCAAAACCCCACCTTTAAGAGCATGAGGATATTGATTTATCACAAAAAAGTCAATAATCAAAATAAAGTTAATTTGCATTTATTTTTATTAATTTTTACCATTTTTATTCCAACAAAATTTCATAAATTTTGAATTATGATACTCTATTGAGCGTCATCCCTTGAAATCCCCACCTCCTTGGAACCAATAGGATATCCTCATGGGAAACATTTACTTTGATTTGTCTCAATAAATCATAAAAAAATAAAATATAATATTTTAAAACTTTTAAAATATAAAAGTCAAATATATTTTATCAAAATTTTTAATTTTTTTAATCCAATATCCATTTATATGATAATAATCTTAAGATATTTATTTTTTTTATAGGTTAAATGGTACGGACATGGTGGAAAGATTTAGAAACAAAAGAGTGGTGTTAGTAGGAGATTCGTTAAATCGAAACATGTGGGAGTCTCTTGCTTGTACACTCTATTCATCTATTCCTTATCCTTCAACTAAAGCTCAAGTTAAGTTCGAAAGTGCACATATTAAGACTTTCTTGAAGGCAAAGGTATGATAATTAGTTTAAAATTACATATTTCAAGTTTACGGAAAAGTCTCTTTAAAATATAGGAGATTCTGAACATGTTTAATATGTTCAATCGCATAGGGCCTCGAAAAATTAAAGGTCTTAATATTAAATTATTTGGTATATGTTAAATGTTTAAAGATACAAAATTGTTAGAAAAATATCACAATTTTTAAAATTACACAGAGCCTTTATAGAATTTGTCAATTTTTACTCCACTCCTACTTTAAAATCAATTATTATGACAAATTAATCGAATAAAATAATTATATTTATTTAGTTATATTGTCTCATTTCTTTGAAGTTATTTACATTTGTCATTTTGGTTTGTTTTATTTATTGTTATTCCCATTAAGAATTTTTTTATTTATATCACAAATTTTTAGACATAATTAACATTGTTCATTCTGATTTTAATATTATAATAATGCTTTACTTAAATAACTTTAAGGAGCGGATGGAATAGTATTACTGTTGATGAGAAATTATTATCTTTTAATAAGTATGTTTGATTATTGAAAAAAAATTGGTGTGCAGGATGAATATAACTTTACAGTAGAATTTTACTGGAGCCCATTTTTGATAGAACATGACATAAACCATGAAAGTGGAAAGAAAGTCCTTGTGTTAGATAAACTTTCGTCAAACTCTGAATCATGGACTGGTGCTGATATTTTGATTTTTAATTCTGGCATGTGGTGGAGCCAAACTGGCAATAAAAAAGGGTATGTGCCTTCTTTTATTTCCCTTATTTCACATTATTTTAGTCCGTTCGATATAATTCGTGTCGTTTTATTTTTAGACAATGTTTTATCGCTTTGTTTTAATCTTATTCATATATTTTAATTCATTTTTAGTTTCATTCACACAATTTAATTTCTTATTATTTATTACCAGATATTCAATTTTCCTTTAAAAATACTTTATTTTCTCATGTTAGTTTAACGGGGCATAGTATTAATTAATCTTTAATTTTTTAATATATATAATATAATAGTTAAGTGAGAAAATTTGTTTTGTTTAATAATAATACCAATTTTTTTATATTCATTACTTTTATTTATATATATATATATATATATATATATATATATGGTCCTGTTCAGGTGCAAACCACGGTTCTATGCGAACCGTGAGAACTAAAAAATGTATTACCTTTTTACAGAAAAGGTGCTACTTTTGCACAAAAACTCTGTTACTTTTGTTTTTAAAAATACTTTTTACCAAAAAATAGTAACTGTCAGAAAAAAAATACAAATCCAAAGTAACACATTTTTCCGTTTTTATATAAAAAGTATCACCTTTTTATGATTCTCACAGTTCTCATACAAAGATGGTTTTCACTTGAACTTCTCCCTATATATAAATATATACTTCTTCCGTTTCATAATACTTGCTATATTTTCTATTTTTGGCAATTTCATATTACTTGCTACATTTCCTTTTTTAGTAAAAAAACAATCATTTAAAGTTCTACCTACTCCTATTTTTGTCCTACTCTATACTCTATAATAAAAAACTATACTGTACTCTATAAAGTAACCTAACAACCTTTTTTTCCTTTTTCTTTTTCAATTAACAATAATAAAATACTATACTCTATAAAGTAAACAATCAGCTACAGTGTAAGTCAATCACTTTTTTTAATACCCGTGTCCATGCAAATGTAGCGACTAAAATGGAACGGAGGAAGTATCAATTAAAGTATGTATCAATTTTTCAAGAAAAAATGTGATTGGTTCCTTAATAATCTCTTTCCTTTTCCGTAGTCTAACACGCAAGTAAAAAATATAATGATTAGGAAGCATGAAGTTACAAATAAAGAAGTAGTAATACGGAGTATAATTTAAGAAATCATTATTTGATTTACAACTTTAGTTGAAGGAATGAATTATTTATGGGTGGTTCATGTGTTTTACATAAGTCTGTCGTTTTAACTCTTGTTATTACTCTTCATTAACTTATTATCAAGAAATTAATTTACTTAATTTTTTTTATTTCATCCATGTAATTCTTTGAATTATTTAATTGTTATTTTATTCTCTTACAAATAATAATAATTTATATCATAGAAAAATTAAATAGATATAAGAGTGATAATTTACTATTTAAGTGTCATATTGAACAGACCGTTGAAATTTTTTATTTTTGACCTTAGTATTACCTATATATTTTTCTACATACAACTTCATTCTCAATAAATTTGCAACAATTTTTATTTTGTAGTACCTAATAAATTTACGACTGACAATTATTTTTTGTGACCTAATCTCATATAAGAACTCAAATTTATTCATTCTCTTCATCTCATTCACAAATTTTACTTATTTATCTTTTATCTTTCATGATTATTTTCATTTTGAAGAACAAATTTTGTTCAATATAGCAAATGTATAGAGGACAATCACTGTTCTACAAACAGGCCTAACGGGAAGATACTCTTTATGTCTCTATAAATTAGCACCAATATTTTTTAATTTTTTTTTTTTTTTTTATTTTTTTGTATTTTAAGTGGAAAGGAAAGTAAGTTGCAAAATAAATTAAAATACAAATAGAATAAAATTAAAAGATTAAAATGAAAATAGAAAATAAATTTCTAGATGTACTTCTAATTAATTAAAAAATAAGGACTATTATTGACTATTAATTGATTGATGATATAAGCACAATAAGGTAAGCCAGCGCACATGAGCCTAAACCACACAATTTTTGTTTCATTATGTTTTTTTTTTTGGAAAAAGTATATTATAAATATTCTTTTATTTTACTTTTTTATAGAAAGGAGGAAAAGTATAATGAGGGAAAATATTGGAATAATTAGTAAATCCGTACATATTATTAAGAGATTTGTGTTTGAAATTATAGTCATTAAATGACAGAGTCAAAAAATAAAAGTTAAGAGATCCCGATTGATTTATAAAAATAGACAATAAGAATAGACGGTGAAAATGGGCCGAGAAACTGGGCCCCTAATACAATTAATAGTGTTAATTGCGACATTTAAAGTATTAATATTATGACATTTTGTTATTTATCAAATGTAACCAAAAGATTTGGTGACACTTGTAGAAAATGTCATAAATTAAAATTGAAATATTAGGATAATACTCTAAATATGGTAACATTTTGATAAAATGTCAAAATTGAAATTTTTTGAGAAATTATCAATGGTATCCTAAGTTTTTTTTAATTTTCAATAGTACCTTCGTGTCGTTGAACATTTTACAACCGTAACCTTTTTTAATTTTTTCGATCCAAAATCGTCCAAAGCCTTAACTTTTTTCTTTTTCTTTTATTTTTTTAATGTTTTAAATTGATAAATAAAAGAAAGAAAAAAAGTTTAACAGTTTTGGACGGAAAAAAATTAAAAAAGATTACAATTATAAAACATTCAATAACACGAGAATACTATTGATAATAAAAAAAGTTAAAAGTAACTGCAAAAACTTAAAGTTACCATCCATAACTTCCAAATTTTTTTTAGTGTCCCTACTAGCACCCCGCATGGCTTTCCGCTGATTATCCTCATTTGTTGAGCGATTTCAATGTAATGTCAATATATATTTTGGGTATGAGTTAGGAGTACTAAGCTTAATTGTAGAAAACTTTTGTGTCATCTAATAACATTACCAAACATAGAAATATCTAGGTTATACAGATACTTATTCTAGGTTGTACTTACACAAGCATTCAAGAATTGTGTCATGATCTATACATGAACCAAGAAAATACCATTTTAGCCCTTATAGTTACAAGTATTAATGTCTAGTATTTGGATAGGCTCAATTATTTGTAGTTATTCTTTCTTATTATATTGGTTTAACGTAAAATAATTTATTGAATTATGTGCACTTTTTATTTACGTGAAGCAAGAAAATTAAAAGTTATAAGTACAAACACTTATTTTTTAGAAGGATGCAAATAAGACATAGGGCATTATATATAACTTTAGAGACATTAAATGCATGACATTCAAACCAATTCAAAAATGATAAGAAAATCAATATAAAATTTCTTTGATATACATAAAATTTGAAAAGGTTTCGACTTGAAAAATCTAATTTGAAATTTAATCTAATAATTTAATTATTTACTTTTAAGTATATTTGACAATAAAAGTTTTCAATATCTGAACAACTTATTTAGTTAATGAGACAATATTAATAATAGAAAAATACTTCTAAATAAATAATAATGCGACGCACCTAAGCTCACTTGAATCATATAGATAATTAATCAAATTAAGAAAAATAAAATTAACATGTTGATTTTAACTACATAAAGTTGAATGGAAAAAAATTAAATTGAAATAAAAATAAAATGAGAATGAAAATAGTTCAAATGCTATGTTCCACCCATGTTACCTATAGAAAATAATTATTCCAAACAATGTTTTTGTTCTTTGTGTATGATATTATGCATCCTTCCTATTTGCGTGTGTACATATGAGGGATTATAGTAGGCCATTAGTGGTTGGAATATTAGGCCTTTAGTGGTTGGAATTTGGTAGTTCTTTTTTGTGTCGCTAAATTTATTTTTGAGTGATTAAATTTAAATATTAATATTTCGTTTAGTTGTTAAATAATAAGATAAAAAATTGAATTAAGAGAATATTGGAAACACTACCACTCTATACTTGCATTTATATAATTGTCTTATTCACAATTTTAAATTATTTCTTTGTCATTTTCTTGTTTTAATATATAAAAAAATAATTATAATAAAATTATTGGGATTAGAACGAGTTGATAAGAACAAATGAAATTTAATCCTAACATACAAAATTTGGATATAATTTTATATAATATCTTTTTGACTCATAATTGAGCTATAAAAATTATAAACAATTAGAAAATTTATAAAGGAGATTGATACTAATTAAATGTTAACTAATCAATCATTTGGAATATAGATGATTGTCGGTGTGAATGGTGGTGGATTAGGTAGGAAATTGGTGGGGAAAAGGAGTTAGCTAGAGGTTGATGAACTCTCTTGCTTTATTAAAGAAATAATCAAGAAAAATAAATAAATTAAAAATTATAAAAATTATTTTATGAAAAATAAGAGAAAATTCTCACTAAAAATTAAAGGAAAAGTGTGTAAAAAATAAAATTTAGCTAAGTTCAATGAAAATGGATATATTTGCTAATAATGATGATATTTTTTCACTAAATATATATATCACTATTAGTAGTAATGAATACTTTTTTTTTGTTCCATTATATACTTGCTATATTTGACATGCAATATAATATATTATTTTGATCATTTATATATTAAACTATGCATATCAAAATATTATAAAAGATTAATCACGAAAGTATATCATCAAATGAATTAAATAATATCTCACTTGGCTATATTTTTCTTACTTAATAAATAGTACTCCCTACGAATCAATTTAGATGTTCCATTTGCTTGGGCACGGTTATTAAAGATGGTGTGAGGTCCATTAAAAAAGGTAAGCAGTAAAGGGTAAGTAGTGAAGGGTAGTTGGGTAAGTAAGGTATATGGGGGTATATTCGTAATTACTTGTGTGAACTAAGAATATTTAGGTAAAAAAAATTGACAAAAATAAAAATGGGACAACTAAAAAAAATTTTACCAAATAAAAAAATGGGACAACTAAATTGGTTCGGAGGGAGCATGAATAATCGTGGACGTAACAACTAACAAGTATTAAAAAATGTACTAACCATTAAAAAAAAAAGAACGTGACTGATTGTCTTGTACAGTGGTATATATGCCTATATGGCATATGGCCAGTGTGTATTAAAGCACAACTGACAAATTATAAACACTGAACCAAGCAAAAGAAACTGAACTGTACTACTCTGTCTTTTCTGAATTGGTAATGATGCATGTCTAGCAAAATTGTTAGGGTGGAAGGTTAGAAAGGATAAATAGGTAATAATATATCCCATTTTAATTCAATTTTTTTTTATGAATTTAAAATTTTGTAAAAAATAATATCAATACAAAATTTGAACCGACTCTTGCCTAATTAGAAATTGACCCAAAATTTAAACGAACACCTTTATAGAAATTATTTGAAAATCGGCTTAGTTTAGCTGATTCGTTTGTCAAATTAATAGCATTGATTTTTTTTATTAGTCTAACTAATGATATAAGCATACTATTATTGTAGATGTTTGTCAAATTAGTTGTTGTAAGTTGTTGATTGCGAGAAAAAAAGGTAGACTAACTTAGTTAAAATTCGATAAAAAAAATAGTTACTCACACTTACTCCCTTGAACCCAAAGAATTAGCTTCATTTTCTTATTTAGTCTGTACCATCAAAATCTGCTTTATTTTTATTTTTAGTATCCAACTTTCAATCACGAATTATGTTACAATATACTTTGATATTTGTGAAATCACTATGGATTAAGCACGAACATCTTGGATCTATTTGGCAAATGACGGTTAGCTAGAGTTATTGGTTGGTTTGATCGCTTAAAACTATTGATTGATAAGTCAGTTATTTAAGCTAGTTGTTTTGGTATTCTGTTATTGTATATTTTATTTAAATTTATTTGATAGTTATTGATTATTTATTAGAGAAAAAGTAGTTTAAAATCCAAATTCTAATTAATGAAAAAAAGCTACTATGAGATGTTATTTGGTTTTGGCTTAAAACCCACCTTTTTTAAGTACTTTAAAAGTCAATTACCAAACAATATTTTAGCTATTTGAAAAATTAAAAAATCGAAAATCAAAAATCAACTAAAAAGTTAATCGCCAAACATCCCTTATAAAAAATACTAGGATATGAATATGATTAACCATATGTGTAACTATGTTAAGAAGCTAAACAAAATATTCTTATTTTTTCTATTTATCTTTCTTGTGTTTTTCATAATAAATCACTAGAAAAGTGTTGCTTAGAATCTAACATGAATAGCGTCACTTAATATTTAAAACTCCTTATTTTCAGAGCCTTTGAACGTCGCCTACCCCAGATAGCCTAATAATTGGCCTTGGTTAAAAAGCATCACAAACTAATAAATATTTTGTTACATAATCTCAGATGGGAGTTCTTCCAATACAATGGGAAACTAATAGAGAACATGCCACTACACCAAGCCTACACAAGAGCAATGAGAACATGGGCAAATTGGGTAGAAAACAACGTTAATCCTAAACAAACAAAAGTATTCTTTAGATCAATCTCAACCGAGCATAAAGCTCCTCAATATCATCAATGGTGTTATGATCAAACTCAGCCATTAATGGACTCTTATAGATCTCTATACCCTAAAACACTTATACGTGTTATTGAGACTATAATTAAAGGAATGACTAAAATAAATGTCACGTATTTGGACGTCACGAAATTGTCACAATCTAGAATTGACGCTCATCCTTCCGTGTTTAGGACTAAAGATTGGAGAAATCTTGCTAAAACGTATACACATAATCTTTCTTCGTATACTGATTGTGGTCATTGGTGTCTTCCTGGAGTTCCCGATACTTGGAATAGGTTATTTTACGCTTCTTTAGTTTTTGATGATTTTAATTAATTTTGAGTAATTAATAATAAGAAAGTTTAATTTTTGTTAGTTATATATTTTGATCATAAATTTGTTGTAAGGATTAATTAGTGATGTGTATGTATTTATTTGACATTAGAAATAAATAGATGTATTAAATATTTGAATATTTATTATATGAAGTATTTTATTTATCAATCTTTGTAAAACTCCTTTGTCAGTTTGTCCATTATTCTTTTATATTTAATTTGTAAATTTATATTCTTATTTATTTTATGACTTTTAATAGTTGCTATATTTCTGTTTTTTATGTGTTTCAATATATAATTTTAATCTTTAATATCTTTAATTTTATATGTTAAAAAATGTTATAAATAAAGGTAATATTATAAAAATATATATTATGATGAATCAAATAATATCTCAGCTGACTATATTTTTCATTAAACATAGAGAGCAGAAATATATGTCAAATAAGATCAATTTTTGAACATAAATACTATAATAACTGTAGCAACTATTAGAGACCAGTATATTATATTATATTAGTTTACATTTTAGTTAGAGATTTTTATTTAAAATACAAATCATAGCCTAAACTTTGATGTTTAGATACTAATGCTCACCACTTAATTCTTTCAAATGGAATACATAGTACAAGAGTTTAAATATTGGCATTCATCAATTTCTTAATTTACCTTAATATAGTGTTTTAAAACAATTATTTCCATTTAAATTATAAATTTTAATTAGGAAATCATAAATAAAGAATTTGAGAATGATAAGATTTGGATAGTCATTTTCAAATTTTCAACTTTAACTACTTTAAAAAAATCGTGGAATTTAATCTAAATCAAAATTTGAAAATTTTTGATATGCCAAATAAAATATTTGAATCAATTTTAAATTTCCAAATGAAATCATCATAACCAAATATGATATTATTGAATTTACTTATTTTTTATCTTATTCACCGTTAATGTCTAGCAGCTAAATAAAATTATAGTTAACTCTAAAGGTGAAGTGATACCCCAAACATTTCCCAATGATTATTTTAAAAAAAATTTATTAGATTGTTAATTATATGGTCTATAAATAACGTTAAGAGAGGACAGCGGACAACCTACACATAGAACAAAACTGAAAAATACAAAGAAACGATGGCCAGAAGTAGGATTGAAGTTGAATTATCATATTGGAATGTTATTTAAAGACAAATGAAATTGTTCTTTCTCAAGGATGATATATTGGCCAAGTATTTTATAAAACAATGCATTATTATTATTATTATTATTATTATTATTATTATTATTATTTAGATACTATCTTTGTTCCTTTTTTTATTCATCTTACTTTCTACGAGCATTTTAAAACAGATTTTAAACTGTAATATATCTAAATAAGCATTGTGTTCTTAACCTCTTGCTTTTATCGTTTTTTTCCTATTAGTTCTTTGTTTTCTTTTTATAGTGGCCCTTTTTTTATTTTTATAGACCTTTAAGTTATCTTTCACGTGTTATTACGTCTCATTATCTTCCTCAAGCCGGGGGACTCCGTTGGCCGCGCTCTCCTTTATGGGTATGAGTTGCCGCCGTCTTTCCCTCCCCATACCCTAACCTTAGTTTTCAATATACTGGATAAGATGATGATTATATCTAAATAAGCATTATAAAAAATTATAATAAGTTTCCGTATATATTAACTCCCTAATCCCTATCTTAGTTGTCCGACTTAAAAAATCTTATAAATAGAAGACAATGTGTCCTACATTATTGCAATAATGACGAGTCCTGAAAAGTATCAAATTGCAAAAGTTAACAAATGTACCCATAAATACATGCACCTTTATTACTGTTAATCTTGTGATTTAGCGTCCTGGTGAGGTCATCTCATTTTTTATATATTTTGATGAGACTTTAAACTATATGAGACGTGGTTAGATTTGTATTGATATATTGATTTATATTTTTTTTTGATATTTTTTATGAAATGCAGTTAAAAATATTAAGCCTTGAGGCTTGAATACTACATACTCTTTTAATTTTGCAGAAACCAAATCATCATCGTTAAGTCAATAGGAACTATAATTAGGGTCTGCAGAATGAAGAAAGCCGGAAATTTATACCTATAAGGAGGATTGTAGCAAAAGAGTCTCTTGGCTTGAGAAAGATCATCGGTAAGAGATGTTCATGCAACAAAAAGAAATGAGTGAAACTAAATTCCCAAGCTTGTATCTTATCACACGAGTTTGGCCCTTAATCATAAAATTAAAAAAAAATAAAATACATATAATTAATAAAAAAAAATAACTAGGTGAAAAAAAATAAATTAAAAGAATGATATGTTAATGTAAAAGGTAAAGGGGAAGAACAAAAACACAAATAGGTAAACGAGAGAATATCAATATTCTAAGATCTGAATAAAACGTCTTCAATTACCCTTATCACGGGTCATACCCTCGGATAGGTATAAGTCATGCAAATCATTTTTATTTCTTTATTTATTTATTCCAAGTCATACAATGGTTTAGTATATATTGAATTTTAATTTCTCCCAACTTTACTTTTTAGAATTAATATTTCGGTATTGTTATTTTATGGTTGAAAAATGGATTTTAGTAATTAACCATATTTGAAAATCTTATTGTTATAAATGATTTACATGTAAAATAAGATTTCACATCGTAAAAATAATGCGTTGTCGGCTTGCATATATATTGGGCGAGCTAATCCTTTCACTACCATGTGGTTTTGAAAAACAATTAACTACATCAAGTATATGTGCAAGTCAACACTCTTGACCTGTGGGTTTGTAGGCCTGAACCCGAATATATCCTGTGTCCACATACACAAATTAGTGATAGTGAGATTATGTGACGAATTTTGTACGGCATACTTAGTATTGAAAAAACATAAGAAGTTGAATACTCCTTTACTATCAATCCATTTGACAAATCTTGGTGCACATATTGCAGAGTCTCGTGCTCATTAACTCATAGTACTAATAGTTTGAAATTTTGAAATAGATAAATCAAATTATTAAAAAAAATCATAGAATTAGATCAAAATTAATTTGTTTTCAAATGTACGCGCCTCCAGTTCCAGACTTCAAGTTCGATGTTGTTCGCAGTTACTAACTGCGAACAGAGGCAAACTGGTAAAAAAATATCAACCAAACAACTGATTTGGTAAAAAAAAAGCCAACAACTCTATTTGCAGTTAGTAAGTGCGAACAACTCCTTTGGCTTTTTTTTGAATCAAATCCTTTGTTCGCAATTAGTAAGTGCAAACATACTCATACCTGAAGTTTGGAAATTAGGCGTTTACTTTTGGAAATAAGTTGATTTCAATCTTATTCTATGATTTTTTTTTAATAATTTGGTTTATCTATTTCAGATTTTTCTAATACTTTCATTGATGATCCCTTCACCTAACCAACCTCATGCAAGTTGATTGAGAGATGATAGATAAAAAGGAACTATTTGTGGGTCACACATCAAATGCAAGTTTGGTGTAAAAATTAAGAAAACTGAATAAATTAGTATTTTATATAAAAGTTGAAAATCGTATGAATGAAATAGAAAAATAAGTTAAATAAGAAAATAAAATTTTAATATTACAGAATAAATAATAATGTTCATGATAAAATTTAAAATGACACAAATTTAGAAACAAACTAAAAAAAAGTGTGAAATATTTCATGACAGAAAAGGTAGCATTTTGCTTATTCGATACTCAATTCAATCCGGTGAACTAGTTGACATTACATCTTGATATACATATGCATATTCTTTTTACTAGTGAGATCGTATCACTTGTGAGATGCGTGTTACAAGATTTATCTAATTAATTTCTTTTATCAATATTGAAATTTAAAAAATCTATTTAAAAACTTAAAAGATCAATTTCAAGAATTAGATTTATTAGCTATAAACCTCCTTCTCTAGTTCTCTCTTCATTTGCCTACTTTCTTTATTTGCTTTTTATGGTATCAGAACCACCTCATGACTAATATAATAAGAAAACACGGGTGGGAGCCTAACGTAGTGCTGTAACTGAGATGGAGACGTGGAGTAGGACAATGCATTAGAGGAAGACTGGGAGGAAAGGTGTTAGAGTATATAAGATTTTCTGGGGCTTTAACTATTAGCTTAAGCTTTTGGTTGAGTTGGTTTCTTGACATGGTATCAAAAGCCAACGTGACAAGAGGTCATTGGTTTGAATCTCAACCACCTATGATTTAAAGTGAAATATTCAGTGCCTAAGCGTGGATCCACACTTCTAGCCTGATGGGCTCTCGTGTAAGGGGGCGTGTTAGATTATATAACATATCATGAGACCTTAACCATTAGCTTAAACTTTCGCTTGAGTTGGTTCACTGACATAAGGGAATGATCCAAGGTAAGAAAAAGAAACTAGTTCAATATAAGGTGGTAGAGATTTAAAATGACAAAACTAAGGGTTGCTATGTAAATAAATTTTTTTTTATCAACCACCTAAATAATTAAAAAATGCAAGATTGTGACGTGACTTTTTCCTAAATTATAATATATATACTCCAAGTATACTCTAGATTCTACAATCCAACCATAGAAGTTCATTCTAATTACACAATTTCTTAAATGAGATGGTATCATCATGAGACGTATCTTATAAATGGATTAAAAAGCTTAATAATACAAATTATTAGCATAAGAGTTTCTTATTTTGAGGTCATTTCACCGATTAAAAAAAAAATTTCTCACAAGAGTAGTCGGATGAAAATTGAATTTAATTATGAAGTTGAGTAAAGATGAAATGGTTGGGTCAATTTTATAACCGTCTAAACCCAATTACAGAACAATATTGAGAATTATTGGGCCCTAGCCCCTACCCTTCGTCCAGTTACTTTCACTAAAGTTATCTTACGCACTAGGAGAAAATAAAAAAAAAAAAAAAAATTGATTAAAGTTATTAAAAAATCTTACTTTTTTCAAATTTTCCCACATTTTCGCACTACAACATGGTCTGCAGAACAGCAGACATCAGTGCCTTACTCAGTTACTCCATAATTCAATTGGGTGGAGCTTAGAAATAAATATCTGGAACTATTGGACTGCTTGCTAGCAGTATAATTTTTTATTTTCTATTCCTAATAATTTAACCTTAGTCTTTAGTTTGCTATCAGCATATTCAATTAGTATGCCGACAGCAAATTAAGGACAAATATTGAAATATTAAAAAATAATTTAAAGTTGGGATTATTCATAACGAATGTGTGAAAGATTGAATCATTAATACCAATTTTTCTTCAAAATATTCATTTGTTCATATTTAATTATGCAGCAGGCCTCTTAAAAGAACAATAATTAGTATAAATTATGTCATTAATTTTGATATGTTTCTATTTATAAATATAATATCAATTCACTTTTTTTAAGTCATTTTTGGGAGAAATTGTTTTTTTTAGATGACCTAAAAACAAAAAGTCTATATCTTATATTTTTATATATTATGAATTTATGCTATTTAGCTTAAGTATGAATCGTGTCTTACGGTGAGACAGTTTCACACAAAAATTTGTAATTGTTTGGTAAAATAGCTTATTAGGCAATTTTAGCTTATTTTGATACAATAGATGAATGTGTGGTCAGACCATCTAATGCTAATATTTAGTAAATTAAATTATTATTGTGGACAAATTATTTTTAAACAAGCTGCTCAAAGCACCATAAAATCAACTATTATAAACAGTTATTAACTACCAGATATTAGCCGTTTGCAAAAATCTTTTATCTCATTCTTCATTTCTCGAAATGATAAACAAAAGTCTTGGTACCAAAATCAAAATTTAAAAATTTATTGCAAACCTAGAAATTAGACAGATGGCTACTTTAATGATTACACCATATTCCTCATCTTCAATCACATGATCAATTTTAAATTTCACTCATAAATTCACAAAAAATTAATATCCAAATTCCAAAACTATGCACTTAACAAATGTTACTATCTCAGAAAAATGGAAACTTTCCATAATTGGAAGCATTTTTTTATGTTTAATTCTCTTCATTTCCCTAAACCAAAACCCCAAAATTCCAAATTTCTCATCTTCCACAAACAATTTGCTACATTTTACCCCATTACACAACCCAGAAGCACCAATGCCTAGCATCGCCATTGCTGAACCTCCAAAGATCTCATCTTCACTAATCACTCTAAACCCACAAAATTCAACAAATATAATCAAACAAACTTTGCATTATACCCTTAAACCCAATCAAAATCAACCAATTTCCACTCAAATTAGGGTTATAGAACACCCAAATGTGACTTTGAAGAAGATTTTTGGTGAAAAGAAATGTGATATGTTTGATGGGAAATGGGTTTATTACCCTAAAGAAAAACCATTTTATGATTCAATTAAATGTCCATTTATTGAAGAGAAAATGAGTTGTAGAAATAATGGAAGGCTTGATTTGGAGTATGAAAAGTGGAGATGGGAACCTAAAGATTGTAATTTACCATTGTAAGTTCTTATTTTTTTTTATTAAATTCTATATTTGGGTTTTTTTTTTTTTTTTTTTAATCAAGGGTAGGCTAGAATCGAGGAATTAATTCTTTGTGCCGGTTTTAGGTGGTGCTAAATATATAAGGGCAAAAGGGAAAATGTTTTTTTGTAAGGCTAATTCATGATTCATGTAATCATGTTACTAAATATGGACACTAATTGGTAAATTTGTTGTTGATAGAGTCTACTACATAAGAGTCTTGACTACAAGTTTTATAAGTTGAACTAATTGTAGTTAGAATAGCTTGATTGAGTATTTAATATCCGATATAATAGTATACATCCTTCATTTTCATATGTTTATATAAAAAAAAAATTTACGTGGGATCTTGATAAATTTGTTCTAATATATATTTTTTAAATATTAATTTTTAGAATTTAAAAAATTCATAATTAAAATTATTTGACTATTAAACTTACATCGAATATGTGAAAAAAGTAATTGGAAAAAGCAAATGAAAATAAAGGGCGAAATATAAGGAGTTTCAATTATAAATTTAAATTTTTGGTTATTTGGATTGTCGTGTTATTAAAGTCATCGTGTAAAAAAAAATCACGTGTTTAAACTCATTTAGCCTTTACTTCAATTACATAATTTGTGTCAATTTAAAGAAAATTTGTGTATAAATTTCCAATGTATGAAACCACGATAAAGTGTATAACATATCTTATAGCTTTTAACTAATTATTTAGTTTAACAAAATTGCGCATGTTGTTTTAAAATTGAAGGTTCAATGGAAGAGACATGCTAGAAAGATTGAGGAACAAGAGAGTAATAATAGTTGGAGATTCACTTAACAGAAACATGTGGGAATCTCTGGCTTGTTTGTTGTATTCATCTATACACCCTTCTAGAGCTCAAGTTTATGCTAAATTTCGAGATTATAAGGTTCTCAAAGCAAAGGTTAGAAATTACAATTGATCGAACTCAAATATATACTTTTGTAGAGGAACCAATTCAACAAAAACCTTAAACTTATAGTTGAGGCCTCGAAATATGTTATATACTCTAACATGCCCTCTCACGTGAGAGCCTTTGAGCTTGAAGTATGGATGCAGTATAAACTCTTCTCATATTTGGCGCTAAATATTCGACTTTTAAAAGAGGAGTGTTTGAGATTCGAACACGTGATCTCTTGTCATGCTGACTTTTGATATCTTGTAGTCAACCAAAAGTTTAAAATTTAGCTTATTGTTGAGGCTCCGAAATATGTTATATACTCTTTTTTACCTTTGAATTTGTACAATACAACTCAATTCTTTTATAAATTTAAGTCGTATGATGCAAACTCTAAAATAGTAGAGAGTAACTTATTAATTATATTATTTTGATTAAATTTGTAGGATTATAATGCTATAATTGAATTTCATTGGAGCCCATTTCTTGTTAAATTTGATGAAAATCATAAAAGTGGGAAGAAAGTGCTGGTTCTTGATAAGCTTTCACCTAATTCCAAGAAATGGAGAGGTGCTGATGTTATGGTGTTCAATTCAGGTCATTGGTGGATGCATAGAGGAAAATTCAAAGCGTAAGTACACTAATTAATTTCATTGTTTGAAAGTGTGAAAATTTGGGTTCTAATTCGCATTTTAAATTTGCGATTTGCTTTAAAAACTAAAAATAGTTTTAAACCGACTAAACTTTGTTATTATCAATTTGCGAATCATATAACAATGTTTAGAGATGTTTACTTAAGTCTAATTATGTGAGACTTTATAATACAATATATTTTCTTTGTTTCTTTGATTTTAACATAACAATCAAAACTTGTTTTATTATTTACAAGTGGATTGAAAAATGTCACTACAAAATAACGGAGATATAGCGACAGGTATTTCCTTGCTAAACTCCTTTAGTGATAGACCAATTTGGCGACCGAATTTAGTCCGTCGCAATTTTTTAAAATGGGGACAGTGATGGACTAGGGACGAAATTCGGTTCGTTGCAAGTTTTAAAAATGGACGACAATGATGGACTAGCGACGAACCAATTTAGCGATAGAATTTAGTCAATCGCAAGTCCGTCACAATTTTGAAAAATGGGCGTCAACGATAGATTGGCACAGAACTAAAACTTGCTAAATTGAAAGTCTAGCGATGAACTTTTGTTTCGTCGTCCAATCCATTCCAAAAGTAAGAAAATCACGACAACTCATTTGTCTTTGCAAAATCCTTCGTGATTTTTTTAAATGCGATGGAGTCAGTTTCATTGCAGTAGTGTCGTTACTATTTTAGTGTAACCTTGTAAGTGTGCATTAGTAGTAATGTCACTAAGTTAGTCATTAGCAAAGGCAATGATTTAGGGTCACTTTCTTGCATTGGGGATGGAATAGAAGCCTTTGAGGCAATTTAGTTAGGTCACAATGGTGATCGACTTGTGTGAACATAATTGTATAAGATCATAGTTTTTCTTCTCATCAAAGGTAGATGAAATTCATGAAGAAATAAAATAAGGGAAAAAAAATTTCTATATAAAGGGGAGCGATAGACGCATCTATTCAGGTTTCGTTATATGACGGATTAGTTACACATTCGAGCCTTGAAAGCAGCCTCTTGCAAATATGCAATATAAACTTTACCTATATTGCACTATTGTGGTGAGACCCTTACCTGAACCCTCACTCTAATCCTAATCTACTTAAACCAAAGATTCAGGCTTGGTGATCGTCCATATGAATTCTAATATCTCATCGTTCATCATCCATAAATAGTTTTTGTGCATCTTTTATGTCAAGGACTTAACTCAACTGAAAGCTTAAGCTTATGGTTGAGGCCCCAAAATATGTTATATACTTTAACATACCTGCTCACACCAGAGCCCTTTGGGCTAGATGTGGATTGGAGCACAGGTACTTCTCATATATAACGCTAAATACTCCACTTTAAATGAGTGTGGTTGAGATTCGAATCCATAACCTTTGTCAAACTGGCTTTTAATACCATGTCAAAGATTCAACACGACCAAAAGTTCAAGCTTATGGTTGAGGCCCTAAGATTTGTTATATACTCTAACACGCCCTTTCACATCAGAGTCTTTTGAGCTAGATGTGTTGGATTGAGCAAAGGTATTTCTCATATTTAACGTTAGATATTCCACTTTAAATGAAGGTGGTTGAGATTTGAATTCGTAATCTCTTGTCACGCTGGCTTTTGATACAATGTCAAAGATTCAACTCGATCAAAAGCTTTAAGTATATGGTTGAAGCCCCAAAATATATTATATATTTTAATATTTTATTTTGGTAACTTTGATTTGTGATTATGCAGGTGGGATTTATTCCAATATAAAGGACAACTAATAGAAAAAATGTCAAAATGGCTAGCATATGATAGAGGCATGAAAACATGGGCAAATTGGATCCAATCAAATGTAAACCCAAAGAAAACAAAAGTATTCTTTAGAAGCATTTCAACAAACCACAATTACGATCTAGGTAAGTTTTGGTGCTATAACTCAACCCATCCCATCACAGATGGATCATACCAAAATCCATTTCCTAAAAATATGGTCAATATTATTGAGAGCTTGATTAGTGGGACCCAAATGAGCAAATCAAATATCAAGTATTTGAATATAACTGAGCTTTCTAAATATAGAAATGATGCACATCCTTCTGTGTATAGAAGCAGCAAATGGAAGATTTATACTTCAAAATATAAGAGGTTAATACCATCATATGCTGATTGTAGTCATTGGTGTTTGCCTGGATTGCCCGACACTTGGAATAGATTATTGTATGCTTTGCTATTTTTCAATTGATTACTTATTTTAATTTGCCTTGTCTTATTTGGATTTTCTTTGCAAAATGCCTTATTTTGGGAGGATTGTGAAAATTTTAGGTGTGTATACAAGATTCACACAAGAGGAGAGTTAACTGCACACAAATCCGATGGAATTCTATCTTAAAATCATATGGTATTAGGAGTAGCCCATCAAATATATATGTCAGTCATTATCTTTTTAATTCTTCGATTTAGGATTACATGTGGGTTAAGATACGAAATTAAATAAAAGCATGAAACGTACAATACAAGTTAAGGGTCTTTGTGACTGTAACCTTCTTTGCTATAAATAACTAAATGTAAACAAATAAAATTGTGAGATTCAAACCTTGGATGTGCATTAAACGTAGATAAGGATTCGTCGCACCTCAAGAGGCGATTCATCACTTATTTTCGACCCTAAATTGCACTTTTAAAAGCTTAGGCTTGTGGAGTCGCATTCTTCTGGCTTGAATATGATCTCTAGAATACAACAGTGACTCGTAGCAAATAGTGGTGACTCGCATCCAACTTCTGTCCAAGGAATTGCGCTTCTTCAATAAATTTAAGAAATCTTAAAACTTTTTTCTAGTCTTCGCCTTTTTATGACTCCAACCATCTAAACTTATTATAAAAGCTCCATTATTCATCTCAAAATAGCATAAATCATGAAATCATCACAAGAGGTGACAGAATAACATTTTGGGTGTGTTTTGCAAATTAGCTTATTAAGCAATTTTAGCTTATTTTAATATAAATAGAGGGTTAGGTGGTTAAATCAGCTAATGATAGTATTTAGTGAATTAGCTTATTGAAACAACTTATTGATACGAATAAGTTATTTTTGAAGAAGTTGCTTATAGCTATAGCAGTAAGTTGAAATCAGCTGATCAAACTAGTTAATAAAATCAGTTGGTCAAATCAGCCACTATAATCAGCTATTAGCTATTAGTTATCATTCATTTGCCAAACACCTCAAAATCAAATAAAAATGTACTAAAACATCCAAGATAATACTAATAATCATCTAAATGGAGTACAATTGACATAAATAAGTGCAAATGTGCAATTATCAATGATGAAGTTATGTGACGTTCAATAGCTAATGTCAAAGCGTTAAGGTTGATTCTAATTTCATCGTGGAAAATTTGAATAAAATAAGATTATTTAACAACTTAATTTTAAAAATAAGCTCCGTGAAAACTTATTTTCCAAAATAAGCGTCCGTATATCCAAACCTAGGTTTGACATGAGTCTCTGTTAGTAACTGCGAAAGAGAAAAAAAAAATTAAAAGCCCAAAATCGCTGTTACTAACAGCGACTTAAAAAAAAAATTTTGTTTTTTCTTTTTCTTTTTTTTTTTAAGTTGCTGTTAGTAACAGCGACTTTGGGCTTTTATTTATTTATTTTTTCCTCTTTCGCTGTTACTAACAGCGACTCTTGCCAAATCTAGTCTTGGATGTACGGACGCTTATTTTGGAAAATAAGTTTTCACGGAGCTTATTTTGGGAATTAAGTTGTTAAATAATCTTATTTTTTTCAAATGTTCTTTCATTGTGTGCCCAATTGGAAACAAATGGAATCTTGAAAATCAAAATGAAATAATTCATTTCATTACAACTAAGTTGTGAGCGGGTATAGACTTATGAGATGACGAAGGCCGGCCACGATACAGCTTAAAAAATCAGTAAAAATGTAGTATATATATATATATAATAGTTGGTGAATTTAAATTTAAATAATCGTTGGTCTTATTATCAAAATAAACAAAATTGCTCCTTTTTCCTAAAATTGAGACAATTTTTCAACTCACTTAGAAGCTACTACTTCCGTTTCAGTGATTTTGACTCATTTGTCTTTTTGTTACTATTTATAGTTCACTTTTAATTTAAATTTTATTTTTAATCTATAAGTTAAAACATAGTCAAGTGAGATTTTTGTTGGAATTCGTCTCAATGCAAGGATTATTAATATCAACTTTTTATAATTTTTAGTTCAGTAATATTAGAGATATTAAGATTTCAACATATGTCTTGACAAAACATGTCCAAATAAAATGATAAAATGTCATACTAGCCTACGACATTTTTAACCCTTGATCTCTTTTAAATTAAGCCAAATATGTAAGTTTAACATACAAAATAATATTGTTCAAGTGGCATTTAATCCGAGTTTTGCCTTTAACCTTATTAACACACTTGAATTGCATACTAGTTTGATCCCAACCATTAATTTGAGATTTAACAACACAGTAGTTTGATCCCAACCATTGATTTGAGATGTAACGAACACCTCGATCAGAGAGGTCTTTGAGAGTGTGCGAGGTGATCGATCGCACAAGGCTTCCTTTTTCTTTCATATATAAAAAAGTTAATAAAAAAAGAAATATGTGAAGTTATTAATAAAATAAATATATTTACTATAAATAAAGCGCAAAATAAAAATTTTCTAACCTTAATTATGGTATTTGTCAAATTACATTTCCTATATACGGTTTTACCTAAATTTAATTTAATCATTTTGATACTTATACTTGTCTCTACTTTTCTAGCTAGCTTAACAACGATCAAATCTCTGACTTTTCATTAATATAATGTCATCAGTATATAATTAAATATTATATAAATTCTAATTACTAAATTTTAAAATTCGTACTCAATTCATATAAAACAAGTAAAGAAAATATAAAGGAGTATTATCTAATTATATAGAATACTCCAAAACGTAAAGTAAAGAAAATATAAAGGAGTATTATCTAATTATATAGAATACTCCAAAACGTAAAAGTACTCAACCTTAAAAAAACATGATTCAAAAATCTTTAAATATCGTTCCCTCTATCCATACTTTGGCTTATACTAAATCATAGGCTATCATTTGTTAGTATAGGATAGGCGTCAACATAAATCCAACCACTATATGTAAATGTAATTAAATACCCCATAATCCTTAAAATTTGGGGATTGAGATTTATATATAATAAAAGAAAAAGAAAAATTACTTAGAATAATTCAACTTTTTTATGATTTTCTCACAATAATTTCACCTATTGTTGTCATTTAGAGCGTATAATGGTTATAATAAATAATAAATTCAAATAAATTAATTAAATAAATAATTAATTGGAAATATCCCAAAAATTGAAAAGTTGCTAATTTTGTAAAATTGTTTTTCACGGATTGCAAAAGGCTCGCGAGTCGCGATTTTTCAAAGCAAAGTTTCTGTTTTGGAAAAAACATAATTCGCGGGTCGCGATTTTTGTCATTGGTCGCGAAGTTTTTCACTGGTCACGAGTTTTGCGCTGGTTTTGCAATGTTCGTTTTATTCGGTTTTGTTAGTTATGCTATACTACCCATGGTTAATATGGTTATATTAACTGAATATATTGGGATGAATTGATATATGATCGACATTGATTCGTGAATCGATGTTGCGGTTCATGAAGTGACATATTACTTCATGAATGGTTGTATAATCTTCTATAAATATAGAAGGCATGTGTAAGTTATTTCTTACATGAGATATACATGGAATATACATGTATTCTCTGAATTCTTCTCTTCTCTAAGACTTTACATAGAGAACTTGCAATCCTCGATTGTAAATTTCCATTTTTTTCTTCCACCTAAGTTTTCTCATGTCGTTCTAATTTCCTTGTGCTAGGAATTTAGTGAAATTTTTTGTATCTCAAAACATATTTTGATTTATATTCCCAAGCACCTTTGTAGGGAGGAAATGATATTTTAGGATAGAGCATATCTCCTAGAATTTATATCAAGTCACATAAAAAATTTTCTTGTTACTATGTTCGATATATGGTGATTCTGGATGATGAAGTCTACATTTGGTGTATGTTAAGCAAAGGTTTGAACTTGTCATATGTTTTGTAACCTACTAAGTTTATATAAGTTTATTTTATAAGTTTAATTATAAATTTAAAGTCAACTAACCATAAATAATCCAAACTTTATAGGGTATTTGCCTAGAGCAAACTAGGGTAACCGGATA